>NC_044304.2:20480597-20794721 GCF_007474595.2 Lynx canadensis
TGCAGGTTTTACCCACGTTTATTCTTCCTGGACTAGGCTCTTGGGGCCCAGTTCTCATTAAAGGTCCCGAAGACGAAGGGAGACCCTGAGGAATACATGCTAGGAAAGGAGTGACAGACTTGTGTTCTTTAAAAGTACCTTGGCTGCTGTGCGGAGAATGGACTGTAGGGGGCAGAAGTGAAGCGGGGGAGGTGTGGGGCGGCTGGTGCCGTCTTCTCCGTGGTGCCACTGGAGAGTGGGGGAACCTGGAACCCAGCCAGGGCGGCCGGTATGGGGAAGAGTGGATCAGTAGACTGGATTTGGGATGCAGAAGATGAGGGAGGAGAGGGAGGCCAGGTGACCCCTAAATTTTTGGCTTGAACGTCTGGATGAATGCTGGTACTGTTCACAGAAGTGGGGAAGGTTGGGAGGGACAGGGCTTTTATTGCTTTGCTTTGAGGAGGCCAGTGATCCAGATGTTTCTGTTTGGATGCATTAAATGTGACACGCCTGTGGGACATCCAAAATGAGTCGGGCGTTTCCTCCTGACAACTTTTCCCTCTTCCCCTCTCCCCCTCCACAGTTCATCTCCACGCAGCAGTGGGACCGGAGGGCACGGTTAAAGACACAAATCAGACCTTGTCATTGAAAGTCTTCAAAGGCCTCCTCTTGCATTTGGAAAGAAACTCTTTACTTCCCCTAACCCTGGCAGTCTTCTCCATATCATTCACTTCTCTCCAAACCCATGGGCTTTTTTCCTTTCCTGCCAAGTACAAATGCTTGTTCTGACTTCAAGGCCTTTGCACTTACTATCCTCTCTGACTGGACTACCTTCTCCCTGGACTATGCTCTTTGGATGGTGTGCTTTCTTGGAGAGGTCTCCCAAAGACTGCCCACCCTATCTAAAATAGATACACTCTACTCCATCTCCTCAGTTATTCTGTGTCCTCTCATTCTCTTTGCTTCCTTCATAGAACTTTCCAGACTCTAATTATGTTCTATATTTACTTGTGTACGTGTCCACTGGCACAAGTGCCATGAGTTCAGGACTGGTTTGGTCACTTTTACTTCCCCCATTGCTTGACATAGGACTTGATGTAGAACAGGAACTTAATAAACACCTGCTGAATGGACGTTCTTTGGCAAGGTGGTTTCACGGAGTGACAGGAGCATATTGCAGAGAGTTGGGGGGTGAAGGGGAAAGGGAGGTGTGGACATCTGCTCGGGACTTAGTTTTGCCAGGTTGTTATAACAGTGGCAGAGCAAGCAGTGAGCAGAGAGCCATAGTCCGACAGGGGAGGCAGATTCAAAGACAGGTGATGGCCATGCATTAACATTGGAGCTGCTATAGGGATTGGCCCAGGGTGAAATCCCAGCTGCCTGTCAAAGGGGGAGCAGTGACAAGAGTGGGGAGCTTTGATTGATCTGGGACTTGTTCAGGAGCCAAAAGGGAACATTACCTAGAGCCACTTGCCTGCCATGCCTTTCAATAGGCAAGATGGTAGGGCCAGCCTTATGTATAGGGATAGTTCCCTCCTTCTTCCTTCCTCCCTCCCCCCTCCCTTCTTCTCTCCCTCCCTTCATCCTTCCCTCCCTTCTTCACCCCTCCCTCTTCACCCCTCCCTCACCTCCGTCTCTCTTTCTCCCTCTCCCTCTCCCTCCCTCCCTCCCTCCTTCCTCCCTCCCTCCCTTCCTTTCTTTCTCTCATTCTTTTTCCGTGAAAGCTCTTTTGTGACAATTGTATTCATTCAGTCATAATTCATGGACATCCTTCCCTGTTCATGAAAATCCTTTGTGGTCCTATTTTATTTTGCTCATTTGAAAACATTATTGGTGTGTGTGTGTTGGGGGGGCACCTGGGTGGCTCAGTTGGTTAAGTATCTGACTTTGGCTTAGGTCATGATCTTGCAGTTTGTGGGTTTGAGTCCCGCATCGGGCTCTGCATTGACATTGAGGAGCCTACTTGGGATTCTCTCTCTCCCCCTCTCTCTGCTCCTGTCCTGCTTGTTCTCTCTCTCTCTCTCTCTCTCTCTCTCTCAAAATAAATAAGTAAACTAAAAAAAAAAAAAAAAAGGAATATGGGACTCCTGGGTGGCTCAGTTGGTTGAGCATCCGACTTTGGTTCAGGTCATGATCTTATGGTTCACAAGAGTTCAAGCCTCATGTTGGTCTCACTACTGTCAGCACAGAGCCTGCTTTGGATCCTCTGTCCCCCTCTCTCTGCGCCTCCCCTGCTCACACTCTCTCAAAAATAAATAAGCATTTTTTTAATTTAAAAAAAAAGCCTTTAAAAACATTATTCTGGGGCTGGCTCAGAAGAGTGTATGACGCTTGATATAGGGCTTGTGAGTTCAAGCCCCACATTGGGCGTAGAGAGTACTTAAAATAAATAAGTAAATAAGCAACAACAAAAAAAAACCCCACCACAACAATGCATTATTCTGAAAGAGGTCAGTAAACATCACCAGATGCCAAAGGAGTCTCTGACACAAAAAAGGTGAAAAATGTAACCTTTCCTCCAAGGTTGACACACTTCCACCCTCTATGAATGAGCAGCTCTTGCCCCATTTCAGGTCCATGTGGAGGCCTGGGTCCACCTTCCATCCTCAGTGGCCTAGCCTAGGGCAGAGCCACTAGCTAGACTCAGCGGAGTGTCTATCAACCAGGCCCCTTGCCGATGCCTTGGGCACAAGCTGGAGAGGAGAGGCCTAGATAAACCTTGCACTGGACGAGGCTGGATGTGACCCACCTGAACCACGTGGCCTCCAGTGGCATTGTCTTGCCCAGGCCTTGTCCAGAGCCACAGTCCAAGTAGGATCCAGTAGGGCCCATTCACCAAAGTAACAGGATTGGAGACATCTGGGATTATTTTTGCTGTGCCTGGCACAGGTCCAGGTGCATGTGGGGGCCTGATAAGTATTTGAGGAATTAAATGTACACACTTCACAAACCCAGGCAGATGGCAAATCGAGAGGCAAGAAGCCAATCAGCCTGAAGGGATTTCACAGGGATAAGAGTCAGCTCTTTGACCAGGTCAGATCTCTGCTCTCTAAGCTTCATTCTGAGTGTAACCTGGGGACAAACACAGTAATTGCTCCACAGGGTGACACTGGATAATTTGAGTAAAGCACTGAACACTGTGCTGAGTACACATTAGGTGCTCAATCATTGTCAGTCTCCTTTATGCTTTTTTCCCCACAAGGCCTCTGAAGAGGGGGAGAAGGCTCAGGGAAAGAATGTCAGAGGCAAGTGAATGCTAAAAATGAGGACAGGATCCAAGGGAGGGTCAGGCTGGAGGGAAGGGACAGTCCTCAGGGGTCCAGATTCCCCTCAGGCTAGAGTCCCCTCAGTTCCAGAGGGACAGGGACCCCCAGTGTACCAGATAAGAGGGACTGTGGGTGGGTTATCAGAAACCAGGATGTTCTCTCTGTAGAAGACTGGGGGGGGGGGGGCACAGAAGAGGAGGCCCCCTGAGCAGTGGCTTTGGATCTGCTTAGAAATTCCCAACTGAGAGGCCACCTAGCTCTATGTGGCCACAGAAGGCAAAGCTGTGACCGAGGAAGGCCAATACCAGCTCCATGGATGAGGATTATTTCAGATCAATCAGAATTTCCTCCGAACTATGGAGCAGTGAGTTCCCAGAAGCAGTGAGCTCTCTTGTACAAGAGGTATGCAAGCAGTGATTTAATTACTGAAGATGAGGATGAAGTATGGGATAGAGGGTTGGAGAATATAACCTTTCAGTTCACTTATCTCTGGGAGTCTGGGATTCAAAGTTCCTGAAGAAGGAAAGGTGGTGGGCAGCGTGTGACGCCAGCGTGGGGCTTGGGGCCTGGCAGGAAAAGAGAGGACAGATCAAGCGGAGGCTTGGAGGTGCAGCCCATCCCTCAGGTCACTGGGTATGTCTTCAACAGCCCCAGGCCACCGATTTTCCCTCTGGGGGGGGCCTCTGGCCCCGGAGTGCTGCAGTGTCCCCAGCCAGGAATGTGAGCCTGCTATCCGCATGGGGGCAGCACGGGCCCACGAATGGAATGGTGCTGCAGCTGGTAGGCTGGGGCTCCCTCTCATGGGAACCCTTTGAGCCTCCAGTCCCTCTCTCCCTCTCTCTGTCCCTCTCTCTCTTTCTCTCTTTCACACGCCCACCCCCCACACACACCCACACACACACACTACTTTTCCATCCACCTCCACCTGTGGATCAAGCCTCTATCTGCCATTCTTGGCAGGTGCTCTGGGTAGGTTGGGTCCCCCTGGCCCCATCAAGAGCCTGGTGGTGATGGGGGGTGGGTGGGTGTCTTCCCCGAAGAGAGTTCAGGGTAGAGAAAACGAAGCCTGTGGGGACCGCCCCTGTTGGTCTACCTGAGAGTTATAGGAAGCCACAGTTTGGGCATCAGGTGGGCTTGGGTTCAAATCAGACTGCCACTCACCAGCAGAGTGACTTCACATTTCTGAGCCTCAGTTTCCTCATCTGTAACAGTGGGGGAGAGCATCACCCAGTGCTGAGCAGGAGGAAAGCCTCCCAGGGCCTGGATGTGCATTCATGAGACCACCTGGCAGCCTTGGGGGGTGATGGGGCTTTCGTTACCATATTTCACAGATGGAGAAAGGGGAGTCTTTGGGCATGACTTGCTAGAGGTCCCACAGCCAAATGGAGGGCTGCCATAGTCCAGACGCCCAGTGGGACCCGGAAGAGCATGGGATGGTGTATGCCTGGTGAGGCCATAGAGGGAGCCCTGTGATGCTGACTCCCACCCCTCAGGTGATCTGGGAGAAGCCCTTGGCCTCTAAGGTCAACAGATGCTCTGAGTGGGAGCATCCTCAGTGCTAGCCCCTGCCTCTGCTCAGACTCACTCACCCAGAACAGGCCTAGAAAGGAGGGCGTGTTGGTGATGGTGGCAGTGACCCTGGGAGGAGGCAGGGGTCAGCCAGCCTCAGGCGGGCAGAGGCAGGCAGGATGTGAATGGAGGAGAAGCTCAGTGCCTCAAAGAACTGACTCGCTGGGCATGGAGGGGGAGTAGGTGCGTGTGAGGGGGTTGGACAGGGCAAGACTGCATCCCCGAGTGGCTCCCCCCACTCCCGCCTCGCCTCTGAGGTGGAAAACACAAAACAGCCAAGGGGACTCCTTTTTAACAAAGAGGGTCTGAAAAGGAAGAATGAAGCAGAGGGCTGGGAGGGACCCTTTCCTTTCCCTCCCCAGCAGCTTCCAGGGAGTCAGCAATGTCATTGCTATGGCAACCGCAGCCCCTCCAGCTCCCCTTTCTCCTTTACCCCGTCCTGACTGGATGCCCACTGTCCCAGCCCAAGCTAAAGAGAGGCCTGGGGTGGGGGGAGCATCTTACTGTCGGGCTGAAGGACAGATAGGCCATGAGGGCCACAGGAGGGTTGTAAGCCAGGGGGTGGGGTGGGGGAGGTCTAGGGGAGGCTCTTGACTTGCCCTTGTCTGCTTCCCATTTAGTCCTTTAGTAAACCCCCCTCGAAGGGCCCAGTGCATCATGGACGAAATGAGGGAGAAGGAAGCCCACCCCTGTTTAGGGAGGCACAAGAGACACCAGAAAAGGAGCTGGGGATCTGAGGAACAGCATAGCCAGGAGGGCTGAGGTCCCATCAAATGCCCCCTTATCAAGAAGGGCTTGTGGACATAGACACTGCCCTTTCTAACCTGTGTCCCTGGGTAAATCACCCAACTTCCTAGGGGCTACCCCTTACTCCCCTTCTGCCCCCATTCCATGTAAAATGGGGTCAGCCATGCAGGCTGGGGGAGATTCTAGTGATGCAGCAAAGAAAAAGGATGACCTCTCCAGGAGATCTGTGGATGGACCCTGGGAGGCCCTGAGCTTAAAACCGTTTATGTCTGCTGGGCCGTAGCTGTGGCCACGATCACCAGGAGCATCTACTGTGCACAGAGCCTGGAGGACTGGGTGGAGAGGAAGATGTAGGCACAGAACACCAGAATGAAGAACAGAGAGGGTCCATCCAGGCCAGGAGCCTCTAGGGGTTAGAGGAAGGACCTGGAAGTCTTCCTGGGAGAGGAGGCATGCTGTTGGCTGGAAGGTAGGCCGTGAAAGATCAGGCAGGAGTGGGGAGGGGACGGGAAGGGGGCAGGGAGCTCTCTGGCAGGAGACCCCAGCTGATCCGGGCCTCCCTGACCTGTACCCTCAAAGTCCAAGGGCCTGGCCCACAGTGGGCATCCTTGCCTTCCCAGCACACAGCCCTAAGTCCAGGCCTCAGCAGAGAGGGGTGCCCTGCTGAGGTCTGGAGCCAGGAGCTTTTCACTGCTCATCACCGGTCCTCACCATACCCTCAGAGCGGCTTCCCTCGTTGCTCCCATGTTGCAGATAGGGAAACTGAGGCTGAGAAAGGTGAAGTGACTTGCCCAGGGTCACCAACTTCTTCTCCTCTGTCAAAGCCACTCTTGGAAGGTCTTCTGGGCTTGGACCCTGCCTGAGACTCTCACACTGGTGACAGTTTGGGAAAAGGAGAGTGATGCCTCACCTGAGGAGTGAGTCAGTGATAGAGCGTGCTCTGGCATCCACAGCAAGTAGCAGAGAGTGGAGGGCCTATCTCATCCCCCCAGAATAACATTGGTGCGTCCTTCCTTTCTGTGTCTATCGCACACTTGTTCATCAGCTGGCCGTCACATTCTCAGGCACCCCCAGCCCATCCACTGGCGAAAGTTCAAGAGTACGATCCAGATCTTGCCTGACACATAGCAGCTGGGTGAGCCTGAGCAAATACTGAACCCCCTGTGGCTCAGTGACCCCTCCTGTAAGATGAGGATGAGGACACTACCTACTTGGCAGGTTGTGGTGAGGCTTCAGGGACCCATTCCTACCACGCACTTACCGGGGTCTGGCCGCGATCTCTATCCTGCTGAGACCAGGCTTGAAGCAGCCAGAGGCCAGGCAGGCACTATGGGGGTCCTTCCCTACCCCCCAGATCTTTTCTGGAAATAGGGAAGCTGCCCACCCCCAGGGTGCCCTGTCCAGAGGGAGATGGGAGAGCAGGGATGCCCTGGGATGCCCTCCTCACCTTGGGCCGGGATGGTGGGGGCGGGGCCAGGAGAGGGCGGGCTGAGGAGCTGCTGCGGAGTGGGGGTGGCTATGAGGGGCATGTGAGATGAGATCCCCACCACTCCTGGCAACCAGGCCCCAGCTCTGGGAGCCGGTGGCGGTGGCGGGTGAGAGCCCAGTGGTCCTCACTGGGCCTGTCTCTGCACGGCTGCCCATCTGGCACGGGCCTGGCCGCACTGGTTTTAATCGTTTTCCACAAGCAGCTCCTGGAGGTGCGGGGGCGGCTTCCCCTTGACTTGCCTCTCCTGGAGATGAGGCTTGGCTAAAAATAACTTGAATTGCTATGCTCCCACCCTGGCGGGAGGAGGGGCCTGGGGGCTGCGGGGGTGGGAATGTGGCAGCAGCCTGGAGAGGGGGTTCCCTGAGAGAAGACGGAACAAAGTAGTGCCGGTAGGTGGGAAGGGGTGCAGGACGGTGCAGGGAATATGGCCCTTTCTCACCCACTTCCCCGGGGGCCTGTTCCTGGAGCACAGTATTTATGGAGCAGAGCTGGGGACCAAGGCTGGCCTGACCCCTGGACTTGCATCATGGAGGGAGACCAGCCTGGCTGATATGGTGGCAGCGGGCTCCTTCCAGCACCAGAGTCTGTTTGGAGGAGACCCCCCACATACTGTCAGGGCAGGAGCCCCCTCCACTCGCTCCTGCCCAGACAGGGGCTTGGATCTGGGCTCCAGTTCCCTATTTCTCCCTTCCCTGCCTTGTGACACTGAGCCTCATATGAAAACTGGGGGAAATGCAAAATTAAGCACTTGACTCCTGGGCCTGCTGAGGCCTCTCCTAATCCCACTTCCTCCATCAGGCTGGAGAGTTGGGGTCGCCATCACCCCCTTGGTGCAGGGCTGAGAAAGACCATCCTCAGAGCAGGTGGGGGCTGTGTCAGAATCCAGGAGGAGAGATTCTTGATACCCTGGGGTAGACAAGAGTTGGGTAGGCGTGGCGCATACAAGAAAATTCTACCAGTGAACATCTCTCAAGAGTCCACAGGATACCAAGTACTATTGATACTGGAGGGGATGCAGGCCTGAGCAAGACAGACAGGAATCCCAGGCCTCACGTTGCTTACAGTCTTACAAGGCAAATTTCATTCCCCTTTTCGTATTGTTTGGTAGGTCACCAGTGTCCATTATATCATTATGCATTGCCATTTCCAGATATTCCTTTACATTAAACAGATATTATGTTTAAACAGATAAATAAGGAATAAACACAAATTTAATTGCTCTCTCCCTCAAAAAAAAAAAAAAATCCCAAAGTGGGTGAGCTCCAGAGCCTGACCCACTCTCTTTGCCTCCTCTCACTGATATTCCATCACATTCATCTAAAAGGAATCCCCTTCTGCACCCCTATCCCCCCTCCAATTTCCGATCCCAGTTGAAAGTCCCACAAGGTCACTGTCTCACTCATTGGAAGGCAAGGGTCAGATTTGGTTTGGAGTGCCAGATTGGTATGTGGGGTAGGATACCTGACCTTTGGGAGAGCCAGAGCCAGTTGGGAAGATAAAATGCAATGGAGAGAAGTACAGAACCTGGGAAAAATCTCTCCCTTGGCCCAGGGCTTTTGTACTATATTAACAGAAGCAGAAAATGCAGAAGGGGGGAGGTTAACATGTATGCCCTGTCTCAAGCTCTTGATCTCTACCTGGGGAGCTCAGTCTGCCATCCATCCATCCATCCATCCACTCATCGATCCACCTATTCATACATCTATACATCATCCAACCAACCATCTATGGTAGACAGAATAATAACCCTCAAAAATGCCTACATTCTAATCTCCAGACTCTGTGAATATGTTACTTAACACGGCAAAAGGGAATTAAGATTATGGATGGAATTAAGGTGGTTAATCAGCTGACCTTAAAATAGGGAGATTATCCTGGATTATCTGAGTGGACCCAATGAAATCACAAGGTTCCTTAAGGGTGGAAGAGGGAATCAGAAGACAGAACATGATGGCAGCATTGCTGGCTCTAAAGATAAAGGAATGGAACCCAAAGACAAGGAGAATGAACAGCCTCTAGAAGCCGGAAAAATGAGAAAGTGGAATGTCCCCTGGAACCTTCAGAAGGAACACAGCTCTGTCAACACGTTGATTTTAGCCTAATGAGATCCAGTTCAGATATCTAACCTCTAGAACTATAAGATAATAGATTTGTGTTGATTTATGCCATTAAGTTTGTGGTAATTTGTTAGAACAGAGATAGGAAACTAATACATCATCTAATGATCCAATCCATCAGGCAACCAAATATCCACCCATTTATCTATCTGTCCCTCCAACCAACCATCCATCCATTTATTTAACAAATATTCACGTTAAAGGAGTGTCCCCAACTGTGAACGAAAACAGTTGCCACCTTCCAGGAGCTCCCCATCCCCTGAGGGAGATGGACATAGGGTTTCCATCCAGGACCCTCAGTGCTACCATGGTGGAACACAAAGGCATTTGGGAAGGATTACGGGAGGACTCATGGCTTGATGGCTGGCAGTAGCAGGAACAGGAGAGGAAGCCCTACAAGACAAGAGTCTGTAGGGTTGGGTGACTATTTGTGTGCCTGAGTGTGTGTGTGTCATGGCGCTCTGACTCTCAGGGAGCAGCTGGCAGGAGCCTGGGGCCCCACATCCCTACAGTGGTTGCCACCCAGAAAATTAATGTGTTTACCAGGAAAGGCCTGGGTAGCCATGGCAATTAGCGTTGTGGAGCACAGGGCAGTCACACCAGTGACTGTCAGCAAACCCAGACCAGTGGAAAGGGATGGAGAGGAAGGGGCTTCAGCTGCTTTGCCCCCCAGGCTCTGCTGCAGCTTTTGACCTCCAGCCACACGGAGTCTCATGCTACAAGAAGCTCACAAAGCCTCCTGGCCACTTTTTCATGGCTCCCATTTCAGCCTCATGGGAAAGATGGCAAAACTGAGGCTCAAGGGAGGGCAGTCAAGGGCACACGCCTAGAAGGGGCACTGCTGGGCCCCAACCCTTGTTTGGCTCCAGATATTCTCTGCAGAGTGAGTGCATCCCCATTTCCCCGGCTTGGAAAGGTGGTTTCCCACAAGACTCAGAATGGGGCCGGCGAAGGAGCACGGCTCCAGGGAGTCAGGACACCTGGCTTCAAAGCTAAGGCGAAGGTGGCAAGTTCAGGTTAAGCCCACACTTGGGAGTCCCCAGGCCAGGGCTTCACCTATGACCAGACCTATGACCTGTGGGCTCCCTGAGGTCCATCTTTTAAATTTTTTTTTTTTTTCAACGTTTATTTATTTTTGGGACGGAGAGAGACAGAGCATGAACGGGGGAGGGGCAGAGAGAGAGGGAGACACAGAATCGGAAACAGGCTCCAGGCTCCGAGCCATCAGCCCAGAGCCCGACGCGGGGCTCGAACTCACGGACCGCGAGATCGTGACCTGGCTGAAGTCGGACGCTTAACCGACTGCGCCACCCAGGCGCCCCTTTTTTTTTTTTTTTTTTAATTTTTTTTTTTTCAACGTTTATTTATTTTTGGGACGGAGAGAGACAGAGCATGAACGGGGGAGGGGCAGAGAGAGAGTCCCTGAGGTCCATCTTGATGCTTCTGTCTCCTGGGCCCTGGCACACAATGCGGCACCTGCTGGAGAAATACATTGTTCCTTGAATGCCCTGCTCTGCTTGCTGCTGTGTGTGCGGCCTCAGGGAGGTGACTGGTTGGCCGAACCTCAGTTACTGCATCTATAAAGTGGGGTGATCATATCAGTTCTTGGGACGACTCAGCATGTGTGTAAAATACCCAGCACATACCATACCATCCTTGCTGCAGTACTGATTATATGAAATATTCTGCTCCTGGGTGCCTGGCTGGCCCAGTCGGTAGAGCATGTGACTCTTGATCTCATGTTGTAAGTTTGAGCCCCATGTTGGGTGTAGAGGTTACATAAAAATAAAATCTTAAAAAAAAAAAAAGAAAGAAAAATTCTACTCTTCTATCCTGACACCTGTCCATTCTCCTCTCCGCGAATCTCCAAGCCACCTTTTCCACCACAGTCAGCTTTGTTCCTGCCTTCATGACTGCCCACAAAGCTTCCTTCCAGGAACGTCCTTCCTCTGTCCCTCTGCTGGTCCAAGGCCTGTTTTGCCTTCTTCAAGGGCTTCCTCCCTGCCTCCTCTTCTTCTGGCTGTCCCTGACCTCCCACCACCGCCCCCTCCCCCACAAGCCCACCCCCCACCCCTGCCCCCTGCTGCATTCCTGGATGTGAAGCTGCCTGAGAGGTGCCATTCAGAAACCCAGAATCTGGAACTTCTGGCACATTTCAGTGATGCCCAAGGACAGAAAGACAGAACTTGGAAATCAGGATTGCCTCTGACTTTCTGGGCTGTGGGGCCCATTTCACAGATGGGGAGACAGAAGGACTTGAGAGCAGGTGCACACAGCCTACCTCAATGACTGACACTTTGTCTCATTTTACTCCCACAGCAACTTACAAGGGAGGCTCTCTTCACATCCCCATATCATAGATGAGGAAACTGAAGGTCTGAGAAGTGAAGCTCACATGGCTATTAAGTGAAGAAGTCACTTAAAAACATCCACTGACCCTGTACTTTACAAAAGTAGCAACAGCCGGAACTTCTGGATGATTTCCGCCTACGAGGAATGCTTGGATGTTCTGAACATCTCAGACTGTCTGCCTTGAGGCCTTTCTGAGGGTGTCCGTATGGATCTCCTTCCCATCTCATAACTGCCACAGGAGGCAGCAATCCTCCCCTCCATGCCCCGACTTTGTCCTATTTCCTGGAAACATTCAGGGTCAGAATCCCTCTAGGGTTCTGGTCTCACTACACCCTCACCCCCCCCACCCACCCCCGCCATTTCTTCACAGGGACGGTTTGGGGAAAGAGAAGACTGGAGGTGGAACAAGGCTGGGAGATGAGTTTGGCATATGTTTTGGCAGCCAGGGAAATTCTCTCCCAAATGCAGGGTCCAGCCTCCCCATGTGGTCCTGTCTCCCTCCCGCCTCTCTCCTATCTTGCTGCCACGGCTCTAGCCTTGTCTAGGCCAAGATCTCTACCAGAAGACCAGAGTGGATGCCTCTGAGGCCCACTCCAGCCAGCTGGCTGGGTGACCTCAGCTTAGACTCTTGACCTCTCTGGACTGAAACTGTTTCTCTGTGCAGCGGGCAATTTTGGGTCTACAAGTCCCCCAGGGAAACAAGGCAGGAGACTTTCAATCCTAGCACAGAAGCCAGGAAAGGCAACAAGTCAGGGAGGTAGCCCTCGTGCGTCCTACAAGCTGCTTTAGGGCTAGGAAGGAATGCTAAGGAGCACTAAGAGAAGAGGCCCCGCACTCCCAGATCAGATTCTCTCCTTCAAGCCCTGTCTGCAAAGGTGGCAGCTCCCAGCACTCTCTCGGGTGGAGGGACAGGGCATCTGCGTCACCCATCCTTGCTAAGCAGTCCGTCTGGCTCCCCTGCTGAGCACCCCCCTCGGGGGCAGAGCTGGTCTCACAGTCTCCACCAGACTGCCTGGTGCCTGCAGGGGCTTTCAGCAGGGGAAGATTCACCCCAGACCCTCACGCTCACTGTTCCCTCTGCCTGGAACAGCGCGCTCCTCACCTGGCTCAGCCTAAAAGATCATTGCCTCTGGGAGGCCTTCCAGGACTACCCCAGCCAAACCAGGCCCCTTTCTCCACACCTCCCCCAACACCACAGGCTTTATTCTGGTTGTGCTTTGTCCAGGCCCATCTCCCCTTCTGAGTGGGGGGACTCCCCAAGGTCAGTTTCAGGCTCCCAGCGTTTCCTGGGCTGGGCCGGGACCCCCAAGGAGAGCTCCCTGCTTCGTCTTCTTGGCCATTCCTATTCCTGAACACGGTCCAGTATATTTCCCCTGGAGGGGCCAGGCCGAAGGGGGAGGTCAGTCACTTTGTCATTCCCCACACCTCTTGGACCCCTCTTTCTGAGTCTTTGCCCCTGCCCCAGCAACCCACTCATCTTCCCTGCGGGCCTCCAGGACTGCACAGGCATCTGTCTCTTTTCTTCTGAGACTGCCCTTGTCGGGAGAGACTGTGGGCGGAAAGGGTCCGGGGCTGAGGAAGGGGACCACAGGAGGATCCTGTGGACAGACAACTCCTCTGCCTCCCCAACCCTTCCGTGTCCATGGCCTGTGATGGATGCAGGGTGGGGGGGGTGGTGGTGGGGGAGATGGCAATGGCTGGTCCTTGGTCCAAATCCAGGTCACTCCCGGCCTGCTCAGTAGCCGTCGGTAATTAGGGGCCAGCAGGACGTGGGCAGGCGGGTGGCAGGAGGCCTAATTGTCTGATTTTTCAGGTAATTAACGGGAGGCTGTCTGGCCTGTCCCCACGGGGCCCAGCATCCGCCACCCCATCCCCCGGGCAGCCCCAGCCGCCTAATGAGGCCAATTACTGAGTGATGCCTGGGCCCTCATTAGCCACCTGGAAAGGTCATGTGGAATTGGCACTGAGGGCGGGTCTCAGCCGGTCGTGGTGGAGGCTGGGCCACCCCTAGAGATCAGGGTGAGGACCCGAAGGCCACAGGCCGCTTACAGGTAGCCCACCCCACACCTGGGAGCTCACTTCTTGCCTCTTCTCTCAGGACAGCAGCCTTAGGTGAAATCCTCCCACACCACTTCCCAGCAATGTGGCCTCGGGCCTGTCACCCCTGTCTGACTCTGTTTCCTAAATCAGAGATGAGGGACCTAAAACACCTGGTGCACTGTGGGTGCCCAGCGCATGGGCGCCCACCTTCCTCCATGCTGCCAATTCCTTATGTTACTCGTGAGGAGAGGAAACCCAAAGACGGTTGGGCCTGAGGCCACCGATGTGTCCTCAGCCCACTCTGCAGGGTTCCTGGAGGCAGCAGGGATGGCTCCCTGGGATTCACCCCAAGGGACTCAGCAGCCAGCCAGGCAGTCCTGGGAGGGGTCAGTAGAGGCAGCTGGGTAGAGGAAGGAGGCCTAGGAGGGGCTGGACCTTCCAGGCACCTGAACCGAGTAGAGGTGGGGAAGTGGGAAATCCCCCAACTCCCCAGGAAATGGGTGACTTGGAAGCTCCTGGTGGAGCTGAAGGGCCCTCCTAGTCCCTGATGTGGCAGGGCCCCCCAGGGAGAAGCTGACGGCACGTGCCTGCCGCCCAAGGCAGGAAGCCACCCTTTCAGGGTTAGTGCGCTCCATTCTTAAACTGGGAGAGCACTGCGCCTTCAGATGTTGAGTTTTTTTGGCTTCTCTGGCTCCTCTGTTTTAAGAATTCGGTGACCTAATTCCATGCTGACAAATTCCATGCTGTTCGGGCCCCTGTAATCATCAGCTAATGCTACTTTTGGTCCTACTGCCAGCCTAGAATCTAGGTCAAGGGTTTCCAAACTGTGTCCCCCCCCCCCCCCCCCCCCCCCCCCCCGCCAAGGAGCCCTTAGGTGGGAAAAGAAGGGAGATGCTACTGACCCTCCAACTGGAGCAGCTGGACTTTGATCTCTGATGAAATACTAGTAGCTGTTGCTCTGTGAGCTCTTGCCACGTGCCAGGCACACATAGGGGCTCTGCCTCCACAGTGGTATTTTGTCTTCACAAACGCCTGTGAAGAAGGTAGCAACACATTCCCATTTTACAGATGAGGATGCTGAGACTGTAGGAGGCTGAGCAGCCTGCCCTAGGTCTCACAGCTTGCGGGAAGGCGAGCCAGGACTTGGACCCAGTTTCTTCTCTGAGCCACCAGGGCATATGGGTCCCTTGGCTGGAAAGAAAACTAGGTGTAGGAGTCAGAGGGGATGTCACATTTATCATCATTTGTTTCCTCCGGGTCAGTGCGTGCAGGCACACCTGCCTCTCTGCCCCAGGGGAGCGTGGTCCCAGCGCCAGGTTACCAGGGCCCCTGTACCCCACCACGTGGTGTCCGTATGCACGAGGGTCTGTCTGCCTGAATGTTTCTCTCCCCTCTGCTGTGGGCTCTGCTTCCCCTGCAGTCCAAACCGATAGGATCCAGCCCCGAAATAGCATATGTTTCCAGCCTCTGCTCATCCAAGTCATAAATCGCCTGGTGTGATGTGCTTCTTGCTTCAAAACCCAGGGTGGGGGTGGCTGAGTGAGTGTAAGGAGCTTGCAGGGCCTCCTCCACACTGAGACACGAAGCTGGAAGCCGGGGTGAGCCCAGGACGGAGGCCCAGGAAAGGAAGTGAGGGCCAGTCCTCATTAGACCTGGGGGCTGGCCTGGGGTTCAGCCTGGGATGTGAGTCAGGGCTTGGTGGCCCAGATTCAACCTGGGCCTAAGGGTTCAGACAAATTGGAGCTGAGGTCGGAGATCAGAGGGTTGGGCTTCAGTCTTGTCCAGCAGTCAAAGGCCCAGACTTAGCTTGGAGTAGGGGGTCAGAGGGCAGGAGCCATTGCTCAGAACTTGATGAGGATGGAGAGCCAAGCTCAGTCTGAGGTCAGGGTCAGGACTCTCAGGCTGATGTAAGTTCAGAGGTCAGAGTCATGATCAACCTGGTGCTGAGGGCCACTGCTGACTGAGGAGGAGGTCCCCAAAGACCCAGAAGCCTTCCTCTTTCCTGGAAATGAGCCAGACAGGACCGGTGACAGGGGGATGCCTATGATAAGCAAGATGGAGGCTTCCAGGGATTGTACAAGACTAGGAAAAGGACTTGGGGCAGGTCCACTAGAGCAAAGCCACTAGAGCAAAGCCGTCCCTGCTCCTGGAACGGGAGCCTCAGCTGTTCATCTCTGACATAATCATGGTCATGGCACCCCCCTCCGTATTGATCATGCCCCATCGGTATTGCCTATTTCTGCCCCTGCCACTGTGGCTCCGGCATGGCCGAGGTGAGCTGACAGGATGCACAGTCGAGGCAGCCACATGACATGCCCAGTGTGGATTTATGTCCCTTCCCTGCCTCCATGGCACAGGGGGCCCTCACGGGCAGAACCACATCAAGGCTCTCAATCCCCAGTTACTGCCCAGAGAGCCCCGTTGCTTCCCAAGCTGCCCCTGAGAGGTAGCCCTGCAGCCCGTCCAGGCCTCAGCCGCCCCAGCCAAGTGGTACGCATGCCACAGCCCTGTCCAGGCACAGGTTTTCCAGTCCTCCGTTCTGCCCCCTGGGCTTTCCCGCCTCTTCCCTGTTCTGGGCCCAGCATGGACAGATATGTGGGGACAAGTCCACACAGCAGCCAGTGGGGAATGTGGGGGTGGAGCGGGCAAGCAGGAATGAGAGGCCAGCAGGCAGAGGAGAAGGGTGCCAAGGGGGAAGCCTTATCACAGGCCTCTCTGTTCTCATCTCCCACAGGGCCTGGGCATAGACCAGTCTCAGGCCATTCACTCGGCACTGGGGCCCTGACCCCAGAGGTCCCCCCTCCCTAGGGCACCACGGGAGATTCAACCAAGGGGGGAACCAGCACGTGTGAGGGGGTGGGCGGTTTGGAGGCAGGTGAGAGAAATCCTAGGAGACAGGAGTTGTGGAGAGCCCACAGAGGATGTGTGGACGACTAGAGGGCTGCCCTGCCCACCCAGGATTCGAGGCCTCCAGGGTTTGGCTGTGAAAGTCCCGGTCACCTCCTCCAGCTGAGCTATTAATACCCAACTACGACCCACGCACCCTTGTTGGGAGGACGCCGAGTTCCTCGGGGGCTAAAAAAGGTCTGAGATGGGGGTGAGCCAGGCCTTCTTCTCTTCTTGTTGGAGGAGATGGGGCCAAAGGCCAGGCTGGCCTGGAACAGGGGGTGGAGCTAGGGTGGGGGTGCAGAGGGTAACAGAGCCCTGGGGGTGGCCTGAGGATTCCAGCTTGGAGCAGGAAGGTGCTTGGCCAGTCCAGTCTCCATTGCTCAGAGAGCCAGGGCAGGGACTTGTCCTCGGTACCACCTGGGAGGGGACTACCACCGAGCTCTCCTGGTTCCTTGCCCCCACCCAGGCCTTCTCCTTCCCCTCAGACCTCGGCTTGGTCTGCCCCAGGCTGCAGTGAGGCTGAGGGCTGCCTGTCTCCTCCTGCCAGAAGGGGCCTGGAGGAGAAAGGGGGCTCTAGGGGGAAGTTCAGAGCCTCTGGTGGGAGCTGAGCCCCCTAAAGCATAGCCATTCATGTTTCGCTTCCTGTGTGAAGTCTCAATTATTCACAGCATTCTCTGAGGGGGGAATTACTGGTAGCCCAATTTTATAGATGAAGAAACTGAGGCTCAGTTATTTCCCTGGAGGCTGAGCTGCATAGACCTGGTTTGTCAGACTCCAAACCCCTACCCTGTGTTGCCTCCTGTTACATCATTATAAAAGGAGGTTTCTTAGTTTGTTTTGGGGATCCATGAAACAGCTGTTTCCATCAAAATGCCCCAGTTGCCACAGTGTGCCAGGCCTGTTGGGGTGGCTGCACCAAGCATGAGGAGCCCTCACAGGTGCCTTTCTCCTGCACTGGTGAAACCCTCCCCCCCCCCCCCCCCCAGGGATCCACGGTCACTTCTTCCTCATTCCTGGGGCTCAAGGTCACATCCTGGGGGGGGGTCTGTGCTGGTTTTCTGGGCTCAAAGCCACCTGCTCCCTGCTGTGTCCCCCTCCTTTCCCAGGGCAGATGCTCCAGGATCCAGAGGCAGACCCCAGCAGGGTACAGACTTGGCCGGGAGAGTCCAGATGAGAAAGTGGCTGAGAAGTGTCAGCCCCAGAGGCCCCCTGCGCCGGAAATCCTGACAGCTGCCTGGCTCACAGGCCCTGGGCGCTGGGCCCTGACCCCAGGCTGGCTATGGTCGTGTCAGGTGTCCAGAGGAGTTGGGGGAGGAGATGGCTAGAGCCACGGGCAGTCTGCCTGTGGTTGTGGAGGCTGTCAACACCTCCTGGGCAGCCAAGGCAGAGAGGGGCCAGAGGCTGGCAGGGGTTGGGGGGGGGGGGGTCGTTCCTGCCCTGGCCTGGCCGTTTTACAGGGGAGAGATAGGGCCCTGTCCTGAGGGACTGAGGGGGAGTCAGGCCATGTCCTGAGGGTCTGGGAAAGGAAACATGGCCACAAGGTCCTATCCTATGCTGAGAGAAACCTGGCCTTGCCTGAGAAATCTGAGAAGAGGGAGAGACCCCTAGTCTTGGGGGCTGGTACAGGGGATGTATTTCCTAATGGCTGGTGGGGATTGGGGTGTGGGGGGCTGTCCCAGTCTCACAACAGGGAAGGCTGACTGACATGTGGAGGGGGAGGGACCTGGACCTGCCTCCCTGCCGTTCTCAGCTGGCAGGCAGGTGGCTCTGAATTTCCCCAGTGTTTCTTCTCCACGACTCTGCAGGACCAGGCAGGAGCCCTCTGGCCTCGGGCTGACCACACAAACAGCCCCAGGGCTTCCCTTCACCACATCCAGGAAAGGAGCTGGACTAGCCCTGCCTGGATTTTTCCTATCCCTAAGGAAGGTCTCTGCCTCTGCACTGGATGGGAGGGTGGGTGTCAGGCCAGGCTTAGAACGGGCCCTGCTGCTTGCTCACCCCCATACACCCTCAGCTCTCCAACTGCCCATGTGCTCACTCCTCTGGAACGGCCCCCTCATCCCCAAGCAGTCTTCCTGGATTAATAGAGATGACCCCTACACCAGGCCTGGAGTGTCCCTGCCCTGCCTGCCTGTTTCCCTGGGGGCCCCGCCAGCAGAGCCCGACCTTATGATGGCTTGGGCTTCTACTTCTCCTCTCCCATTTTACTTTCAATGCTCCCTCCCACCTGGCTGTCTCCTAGACCCCCGGGGCCTCGGTTCACTGACCAAACCCACCCCTCTGCCACACTAGCTGCCACACTCAGCTGTCCCTGCTGCTCGGCCTGGGCTCTGGCTGCCCCCTTTGCTCAGCTTCCTCCCCTGTGCCTCTGTCCCTTCTGTCTGCATTTCTCTTCGCCCTTTGCTGACTCAGATGTGGCTCCGTCTCAGTGTCCATCTCTGGCCTTCTCTGTCTGGCTCCCTCCCATCCAGTTTCAGATAGCTCAGCCTTCCTGTCACTGTTGCTCTGGGACCCTCTCCTGCTAGTGTCTTCTCTCCCTACCTGGCCCGGATGGCTGCTGAGACATCTGCTCTGAGCTCTGATATCCACTTGCTGGGCCCCAGGAGGAGCTCAGACCACACTTGTGATCCCGGTTCTGGCCCAGGTAGTGGATGTGACTCCCAGAAGGCAGGAGGCAGAGAGTGGCCGGGGGACCGTGTGCTTGCCTATCCCTTGGGGGGGCCTCCCTCTGTTCAGGCCACTGGCCGTGGTCTCTGCCTAGGCTTCCAACTTCCTTCACCACTTACGACTGTGTGACCCTGAGCGAGCTCTGAGCTTCAGTTTCCTCTTTTACAGTGCCAGCAGGGCCTGCTTCAGCAAGTGCCACACAATGAAATGTTAGCCTGGCAGGTACTTGGCACTGTACCCAGCACGTGGCAGTACTCAGTAGAGTCCCCATCATTGTTACCATGACCATAAATCCAGAGGTCCCCAGAGCCATGATGGGTGGAGTGGGGGATGGGCCAAACCTCTGCTGCTGGAAGTGTCCCCATATCAACCAGAGTCCTACGCCCATCCCTTCCTCTGGGGGACGGAAGACATCCCCACACACCTGGGACCTTCCTGTCCTCAGAGTCAGTCTGAATTGCATGCTGTGGTGCTCACCAAATTAATTACTGCTGGCTTGGGGATATACTTTTTTAAGAAGACATTTTCCAGGGGGAAAAACACGCAGGAGCTATAATTAGTTGGTAAGAGGAAAGAAGAACGGCGTGTGTGAATCACCAGCCCCGGTGACAGACTGTTAGAGCTGAGCAGAAGTTTTGGGCGAAGCCGCCGGGGTGTGGGTGAGCTGGGGACAGGGTGCAGGCAGGCTGGGGCCCTCAGGCACAAGGCGCATTCAGGGGCGGAGACCTTACCTGTCACCCTGAAGTCTTCCTGCTCTCTCCCCAGACTTGTCACCCATTGCCTTACGAAGATCCCAGCTCCTTGGCTCCCCTGCAGCTCCTGCCTGCCCATCCCCAGGGCTTCTGGCCCACTCAAGCCCAAGGCCACTGCCAGTACTTGCTGACATGGACCTGGGCAGAGACCCTGCAGCTCCAGTGAGGAGGGAGACCCTGAAGAGGGTTTGAGCTGCCCGGGGGTTTGGAAACCACCCAGTCCAATTTCCCGTTCATTCATTCACTTGTTCATCAAATGCTGAAATACTGCTTGTGCCCAGCCTACAGACGAGCAAACAGAGGCCCAAGGCTATACAGCTATGAGTGGAGAAGTCTCTCTGCCTGTCCTGTCACACCAACTATGCCAAGCCAGACCCCGGGCAGGGCCCTGGGCTACTGAGGTGACCGTGACCAGGCCTTCCTCTCACGGAGCCCATATCCCGATTTGGGGGGCAACCAAACATCTATAGAGCAGAATGCTCAGTGCCACAACGTGGGAAGCACAGGGCTGTGGGAGCCCAGAAGTGGCTCTTGATCCAGCCTGGCGGTCAGAGGGGTTCACAGGGGAAGAGGTAAAAGGGGTTCAAAGGGTGGAAACAGCACGATGGTCCATCATACCCAGAGGGACCTAAAGTGACTCTGTGGCTGGGCTCAGGAAACAGCAGGTAGGGAGGTGGGTGATGGGGAGGGCTGCTTCTGAGCCAGGGCATTACAGTGCCCATTGCCCCCCCCCCCCCCGCCGTTTCTCCTGAGCAGCTGAAGGGGCATGACCTGCTGGGTGCCCCTAGGACACTGTTTGCCATGTGGCCTTGGTCCTTGCAGACCCTCTGCTAGCTCTTTTTGATATCTGGACCCACTGACCCCAGGTAAACCCTGTCTGAGCAGTCAGTGGCCAATGAGGCAGGACCCAGCTTTCTTCCTCCCTCCCTCTCCCCTGGCTGAACACTGGCTACCCAATTCTCTAGGGGGTCTCAGCCCAAGCCTGGGGGCAGGTACACTAGAGCAGCATGGCCTGTGCCTGAGAGCAGAGGCCCCAGGTCTCCAGTGAGAGGACACTTCCTCCCCTGGGAGAGTATGGCATCATCCAGTGCACAGAGCTCCCTCCTAACCCCAGACCAAATTAGCCTTCCAAATTACAGGCTGCGTATCCTCCAAATTGAGGATCGGGTGGGAGAACAGAGGCCCAGCTCTCCTTCCCACTTCCTGCTCACGGAGGACTCTCAGTTGGCCCATCCGCAAATAACAGACCGCGTTAGGAAACGATTCTGGGCACACACACTCTCCCACCCCAGGTTCTAGGCCCCAGACCAGCATCCAGGCTCAGGACAAGCTTGTGCTCTCCTAGAATTTGACAATGAGCTTGGAACCAGGGCATCTAGTCAAGGCCAGCTCAGAGTTCTGAGGGCATTTTGGGGGCTACTTATTCATTCAACAAACACTTTCTGGGCACATTTTCTGTGCCAGGCACTGTGCTGGGCCCTGAGACACTGAGATGACAGACATGTGACCAGGCAGGTATGGGACAGTGAGCAGGCTTGTGGCAAGGGGTGAGCAGTGGCTGTGGGAACCCCTGATGAGGTCAGGGAGAGCTTCCTAGAAGAAGGGGTATATAAGCTGAGTCCCAGAGGACAAGTGTGTCCTGAGCCAGAGGAAAAGAGGAGGAGACAGTTTCAGGAGGAAAGAACATCAAGAACAAAGGGGGGGAGTAGAGAGAGTGGGTGGGCATTAAGCAGTGGGTGGAGGCACTGGTTTGTTCAGACTCCAGGGCCTTGCCAGCCGTGTCAGGGGATTGGATTTCATCAGGAGTAGGAGGGGAGGAGGTCTGGGAGCAGGAGAGTGGAGGAGGATGGGTGTGTGCGTGCAGAAGCAGAGTCGACCCCCTAACCCCACCCCGAGGGCTCCCGGTAGGTAGAAAGGAGTGCGGGTGGGGTCCCTGGGACCTCCCACACTGGCCTCCCTCAGACCCCTTCCAGACGGCCTCAGGCCTTTGGAGAAATAATCCAGTTTGCTGCAAGGGAAACATGGGAGCATGATTGTATTTCTTTGTGTCCTGAAATTAAGGTGACTTTCTGTATTTTTGCTAATTGGTTTGGGATTTTTCGTGTTTTTGTTTTAGAAGAAAATTATATTGTAGACGCTGAGAATAAATGCAATTATTGTGTGGTGCCGAGTGCAGAGAGTGAAAGGACTACCTCCCTGAGCTCGCCCACTTTTGTGTCACAGAACAGGCGAGTGAGGTGGGGAGGGAGGGACGCAGCACCAGGCGGAATACCCGCCCCACCTCGTCTCTGGTCTCCAAGGAGCAGGAGGGTGTGGGGTGGCGTGAGCAGAGGATGCCTGGTGGGAGTTCCTCCAGCTTCTGGTCTTGCTTGCACACCTCCTGGGACGGAGAGCTCACTGCTTCCCTCTGCCTGTGATGATTTTGCCCAGCTGCATCCGTTTGATGGTTCCTCCTGAGCCGCTTCCAGCACCCCCTCGAGGTTCCCTGCATCCTAACCTCTGCCTGGCCCTCCACCTCTTTTTTTTTTTTTTTAATGTTTACTTATTTGAGAGAGAGAGAGAGAGAGAGAGAGAGAATGAGTGGGGGAGGGGCAGAGAGCGAGAGGGGACAGAAGATCCAAAGCTGGCCCTGTGCTGACAGCAGAGAGCCCAACGTGGGGCTCGAATTCAACAAACCGCGAGATCGTGACCTGAGCCAAAGTGGGATGTTCAACCGACTGAGCCACTCAGGCACCCCCCGCCCTCCACCCCTTGTCTTCACCTCTGCCTGAGGCAAGGCTGAGGCCAGGGTGGACTCCATGGGCCCTAGACTTCTACAGGCCACATGGCGCTGGGTCTTGTCTGTCCTGAGTGGGTGGTACCTGCAATTCTGTGCCTGATGGCTGGGAGGGCTTCCGGCCCAGAGGCTCCCTTGCTGCCGGCCTGCGTGGGGACGTGAAGAGAGGCGCGTGATCTGCTTCCTGGTGCCTGCTCTGGCATCCAGGACATCCTGCATGGCCCAGCCTGGCCCGGCTGAGGACACGGGCCGGTGGGTAGAGGAAGGCCCTGACAGATGGTTCCACGCCCATAGAGGAACAGACGGGCAGAGCACAGGATCAGCACACGCCCTCACGCGGCAGTCTTCTGTGCCCGGTCTTGCAATGGCTGCTGGGCCCTCCAAAATGAATTTGTCACAAACCTGACTCCTGACCTCGGGAGCCCATGGTCTGGACAGGCATGGGGGAGACAGGTCACAATAAAAAGCCTGCATTGCTGGCCTTACCAGCAAAATCAGCTCCAGACTTTTTTGGGAGCATAAATCCTACATATTCTAGCTTCCACCCAGAAACTAAAGAGGGACCTCTAAGTCACCTCTGTTCTCCTGCTCCCGCCATGGTTCCCAGTGTGTGCTCCACACTCCCTCCACCCTCTAGCCTCTCCTAGAACTCAACTGGACTCAAAGCACTGAACACGCTCAGGTTTTAATGGTCTCCCTGGCCCTCTGGCCTTTGCCCAGGTTGTTCTGTCTGCCTGGAAAACGTCCTCTCCCTTTCACTTGCTAACTCCTACTCACAGTCAGCTTCCCAGTCCTCTCCCTGGGCAGCTTTCCCAGCTTCCAGACCATGCCGGCCCCCTGGTGCCTGTCCCCGCAGCCCCTATACTGCCCTTGGAGCACTCACGGAAACTGAGATTTTTTTTTTTTAATGTTTATTTATTTTTGAGAGAGAGAGACAGAGTGTGAGCGGGAGAGGGTCAGAGACAAAGGGAGACACAGAATCTGAAGCAGGCTCCAGGCTCTCTGCTGACAAGCACAGAGCCCGACGCGGGGCTCAAACTCATGAACCGTGAGATCATGACCTGAGCTGAAGTCGGACACTCAACCGACTGAGCCACCCAGGTGCCCCTGCGATTAGATCTTGTGTGCTTATTCCATTGGCATCTGTGGCCACCATGGACAGCAAGAGGGGCTGGTTTCTCTTGGTCACGGCTGAATCCCATTGCCTCACCCCCGGATGAGCCCGGACCACATGCTTAATCAATGTATGTTGAGTGATGAGTAAATGAGTATAAAAACCACAGTGTTCCTATTAATAGAAGCTTAAGTTCAGGCACATGGGGCTAGTAAGATTGAAAATGCATGTGCTGGCCGTGGCAAAGATGGTTACACTGGCTCCTAAAACGTAACCAACCCCAGGCCTGCCCCAGCCTCACTGGCAGTGGCTGGTTCCAGGCAGCCTTGATGTCAACGGCAACAGCAGTGACGCTGGCCATGTGTTGGAAGCTACCTCAGCACCAAATAAGTACAGAATGTTTTTTCAATGAAACATTATATTTGGATGCAAGAACCTAGGGTATCAAACATTCATGTGGAGCCAAGATTCATTCATCAGCAGACATTTCTTCAGCACCAACTACGTGCCAAGGGTTGGCTGAGCACTGAGGATTTGGCCGTGGACAGACAGACCTGCCTTTGCCTCAGCCTGAAGTCAGGAGAAAAAGCAGGATAATGGACCTCACTTTTGCCCCTCTGACCAAAGGGAAGGGAAGACATTTCCTCCCATGGGATGTGCCATCTCTGAGCATAGCTGCCGTCTGCAAAGAGGCACAGACTGACCCTGTCCTGTGGGGCCCTGAAAGACCCAGGCCAGCCTGGGAACCTGGAGACTGCAGTCCCTGCTGGGGGCCTGGGCCAGTTGCCCTCACTCTCTGGGGCCAGTGTTCAAGCAGCTGTTAGGGCTGGGATGGGCCAATGGACCCCACAGAAGCCAGCCCACCCTCTTCCCCTTCCACAGGATGCCACTCCACGGCCTGTACGTGGGATCTGGCCCCAAATCAGCTTCTGTCAAGGGTCACATAAGGGTCATGTACAGGTCATGGCTCAAAGCAGCCCCTTCTTGCTGCCAGATCATGGTTCAGTGAGTCTTGCTGTGTATGTGTGTATCTGGGTAGGGACACACAGAGGACAGAGGGGGCTCTGGAAGAACAAAGCTTTGCCTTCCCCTCAGACTCCTCAAGACAGGGCCTTATCTTCTGCTTCAGACCGGAGGCCCCAAGGGCCTAAACCAGGAAGATGGCTGAAAGTGAGGCCAGAGTCCCCATCCCTGCTTGGCCAGACTCTTGGGTCAGTGGCCTGGAATCTTCAGCCACTGTGCTGACGTGCGGAGGCTCCAGTCCTCACCCAGCTGTGCCCTGCCCAAGCAGGGAGGGCTCTGAAGGACACAGACAGCTCTTCCTCTGTCAGGACAGTGGGACCATTTATCAGGGAGATAAGCAGTAGCCAGAGGGCAGAGTTGGCGGAAGGAGCTGTCTGGAGCAGATAACCTGCGGTCACTCAGAGGGCACGGAAGGGCTCCTGTCCCCATCCTGAGGCCACCCAGGCCCCACCCCAGACCCTGCTCAGACACCTGCCCCTAAGTCTGCTGACCTCAGACATCTGCCTGTCTTGGCCTCATGGAAAAATCTGCTGTCCTCCAGGAACAAGGAACTCGTGCTTCAGTCAGGCATGGAGTATATTTCCTCTTCATATTCTGTACCACAGCAGGGCCCCTATGATGCTGCCTTGCCTAATTTCCAGATGGGGAAACTGAGGCACAGGGGGACGGTTTGGACTGCCCTTGTCCCAACCCTGTCCTCAGCCCTCCTGCACAGGGTGGGAGGGAAAATCCACAGGGCACTGTGTTAGTGAGCATTTACTATGTCCCCGGTGACTTGGTGCATGGCCTCTGCCCTGTCCCCAATCCCCTGAGGGAAGAAAAGGCCTTGCCTTGTTTACCTTTCCCAGATGGAAGCAATGGCCAGAGAGTGAGGTCACCAGGCTAAGGCTGAACCACTGGGAGGTGGCTCAACTAAACTTTAAACTGGGGGCTTCAGAGTGGTATCCAGAGCCTCAGCTGGCCACTGAACAGTACTGTCTGCCCAGAGGGGTCTTAGGTGCCTGGCAACGGCCAGAACAAACCCATTGAGCAGTCCTCGCTTCAGCAGCACATATGCAAACCCACTGGGCAGAGAACAGCTCTGGGGTCCCACTGCCCAGCTAAAATCTGACACCCCCAAACTGTCAGAATTTTCCCAGGCTGCTCTGCTCACCCCAAGTCCCTAACCTGGCACTCAGGAGGGCTCAGTAAATTTTTCTGAAATTAATTAAGTCGAAAATGAGCGGCCACAGGAGCATAAATAATGATGTTGCCCCATGTTGTGAGCTCTTAGGGTCGGTCAGGCCCATACCAGGGGCTGTACACACTCGTCTTGATATCTCCTTGCCTGGGAAATGCCTGTCCATCACCTGCTGGACCAGAAAACATGGGGCCACCCTTGGGAGCTGAGAAGAGCCTAGACCTTGGATTGCAGAGATGGGGAGGGGGAGGAGGAAGAAGGAGAAGACTTTGCTCCTGGGCAGGGGGCTGGACTCCTCATGCCCTGTTGTGGAGACCTCTGCAGCCCTGCTGCCCTCACCAGTGGGAGCTCTATGGGCTGGTGTGTTCAGGGAGGAACTGGGGCTGGTCTGGGGATGATCCCTGGCTCTCCTCTCTCAGCCTCAGGGTCCAGGGCAGTGATTTGATCCCCTAACTGCAGAGACTTTTCTGGAAAGTATTCTACACGAAGGGCTGAGGGAGACATGCTAGGGAGCCTTGGACTTCATCTGGCAGGCATTGGGGGAGGGGGTGGCCTTTGAGAAGACTGGGGTCCTTCGGCCCATGACTACATTTTAAGGTGGGGGGTCAGGGGAGGGCTCTGGGTAGACTTTAGCCCAGGTCATGTTGGGCAGGGAGAGAGTCTGGGCCATGCATGGTGCAGGGAAGGGTCCTCAGGTCTGGGGAGGTAGCCTGTGAACATGACAGTTGTGCATAGAGGAGGCCACAGGGGCTGTGTTGGGAAGGGGAGGATGACAAACAGGCACAGCAGTGCCAGCTTCATCACCCAGCCATGCAGGAGCCCCCACACCCAGAGGGGCCCTTCCTCGAGTCTGGCTGGGGGCATCGGAACTTCAGGTGTGGAAGGTTTTTTTTTTTACCTTCTGACATTGATTGGGTCACCTCATGTCAACCCAAGAGAAGATACAAGCCCCCAGTCCTTAAGAGAGAAGCACCAGACTGCCCCCTGAACCAGCAGAGACTAGCCTTGAGAAGCCTTCTCCAGAAAAATTGCCATCTTTGGAAGAGCCCTGGTGGTTGTGTGTGGGGAGAGGGGCAGCAGTTGGCCAACCCCACATTGAGCTGGTCCAGCCCCTTGGGGGACAGTGCAGGCATATGACAAAAATATTGACAATAAAAAACCTGACCCAAAAACCCTGGAGAGTAGCCCTGCTGAGCTCTGGGTGTGCCCCAGACACGCCTAAACAAGGCTTCCCTGCCGCTCTCCCATTTCATTTAAATCTCAAGACCCTCTGAGGTTTGCACAATTGCTCATCCCTTTTTCACAGACGAAGAGCCAAGACCTGGAGGGGTTGAAGTCCGGGCTCAGAGTTGCAGAACATCAATAATCCTAAAGGCTCATGTGCACACACTCAGAGGGGCCACGGCACTTTTCCAGGGCACGTCCCGTGGCACACGAGCACACTCCGTGCAAGGGCATCCGCGATGGCAGAACCCTGAATGGGGTGGGGGTGGGTGGGTGGGTGAGAGGAATCACTGGGTAACCTGAAATGTCCGTCAGTCAGGTTCACGCACAGGACAGGACCTCAATGAGGTGGACGTGGAATCTGGTGCGGAAAGCAGTCCAAGCTGGTAGTTGCAGTCAGCACAGATGGAACCCATTTATGTGTGTATGTGTTATAGATACAACACCCAGGCTGCCACCGAGGGCTGCTGGGACACCTTCCTACACGTGTGCTGGAGGGCACCCAGCCCAAGCCCAAGGGCATTACCTCCTGGCACCTCAGCATGCCTGCCCACACAAGGACCACTCACAGGGGACGCGTCTGCTCGCTTTCTCTCTTTGGGCCCAGGTCCAGGGTGCCGAGTCCTGGCTGGGGCTGGAAGACTGGCTCAGATGGTGGGGGCTGTGGCTTTGCCCCTCTTCAGCAGCTCCCTGCCCCCTCTCTTCCTCTCCTTCTCTGCTTCTCTCTTGCTGGCTCCCACTGCCCTCTCATCCTTGAGAGGTTCTGAGCTCTCTTCGGTGGCAACTGCCACACAAGTGACACGTCATGCTGCCTCAGTCACACACAGCCCTGCCTCCCGGGCCGGAGTCCCACACTGCCTCCGGGTGTCCGTCTCGGGTCAGGCTGGCCCGTGCTGGCTGTAGCCTCACTCACGCTGCACCTCCAGCCTGGCTGACCGTGATGTCCCCATCTACCTGTGGCAGCCCTGGGAGGCCCAGTGGAGTTAGTTGTCAGAGCATAGACGCTTCCGGGGTGATGGCAGTTCCCAGGGCGGGCATGGAGGATGGAGAGGGCGTGAAGGTGGAGGTGTGAAATGGAGGAGGCGGTGAAGCAGGGGCAGAGCTGTGCCCTTGCAGATGGGCCCTCCTGGAACAGGTCGTGGCCCCCTGTGCTTCTCCATCTCTGCCCCTAGCCCAATGCCTGCCTGGCTGTTCCCTGCAGCCCCAGAACACAGAGGTAGCTTTCTTAAGCTACACAGATTCTGGTGCAGACTTTCTGTGGTCTTGGGCCAGTGAGGGCACCACACCAGGCTCAGTTTCCCTATCTGTTAAATGGGGCAAGGTGATGATGGACTAAGAAGGCACAGACCCTGGAGATGCCCACCAGGACCCGGGGAGACAACTCCCAACAATCACAGGCTTATCCAGAGCCAGACGCTTCCCATCGCTGTCTCCACCTCCTTCATTTAAGTCCTATCGCTCCCCTCACCTGACATGGAAACCGACACGCCCAAGGCCACCCAGCCACAGCATGCTGGTGCCAGGGTTTGAACCACTTACCTCTCTCAGGCCGCCCGTAGTGTGAGTGGAGCAAGAGACTGCCAGACACTGGCCCAGGATTGGGGCTGTCTGAGCCCTGTGCTGGCCCTACGTCCACCTGCATGGCCGTCCACCCCATCCTGCTCAGAGCTATTCCGTGCAGGTTATTTCTATTTCGACAAGGTGCCGGGAAATCATCAACCTCCCACGGAGCCTGCTGAGAACTGGCTACGAATCCAGCCACTCCCTGTCCGTCCTAGCAGCAGCCCCCGAGGCCTGAGACCCAGTCCCCCAGGTGCATCCTCTCTATGCCTTTCCCAGGTGTGTTGTCCTCCTGCTCCCTTCCTGTGACAGAAGCTTGTCACCTCCTTCCAAGCCCTCCTCCTAGAAGCTCTTCCGGAGAGCATCTTTCCCATGCCCAAAACTCCCCTACCAGGTGTACAGGGGCCTCTCCGGTGCCTGGTGCCAAGCCTGGTGGGGCTCCAGACTGTGACTGGCCAAGAGACCAGAGAGGATGCCCCGCCGGGAGAAGAACAGAGGGACAGAGGTAGGTGGCTGCTGTGCACCTTCCCTGAGCCTAACTCAGAACATTTACCCGGCAGGGCTTTGGGAAGAGAAGACGAGGTGGGCCCTTGGCTTGGGGTCTCCGGCTCCAGCAGGTGGCCCAGCAGGAGGTCCCCAGTGTTGGCTGTTTCTCCCTTTGCTGAGGGGCATGGCGGGTTGTCCCTTCCTGCTCCATGACCTCTCTGGGGGCATGGCCAGCTCCCATGTGCAGGCCAGAGAGTTGACTGTCCTCCTGGGCTGAATGTGGGGGGTGAAGCAGGGACTGCAATGGTGGCCCAGGGGGAGCCGGGGTCGGGACAAGGCCCCATCCCTGGCCTCCTGGGGTCTCCTTGCCTCCTTCTGAGCTGTGATTGTGCCTGTCTGTCCCTGGCCAGGCTGAGCTATGCTAACGAGCAATGAGGATGAGGGTCTTCTGACAGCAGGGACTGGGGGCTCAGGGGGATCGTCTGCTAAGACTAGACCCAGGACCTCAGCTCCCGCCCACACTGCCTCCCTCCCTGGCAGTGTGAGAGGTCGCCTGGGACCAGCCCCACTCTGGACTCTCAACAAGCTAGTCCAGCACCGGCCCTTGCCTCCTCCCTGTTCCTGTAGACTGGACAGGCCCCATGCCCCTGCCCTCAGCCTGTGGCTGCAACAGACTGCCCCCTCCAGCCCTCACTTCCTCACATCCCGACTCCCATCATTCTCTGAGAATAGGGTGTGTCTCAGCCTCATTGAGCCTCAGTTTCTTCATCTGTAAGACGAGGAGAATGATGCCCATCTCATGGGATTTTTGTGACGATGAAGTGAGATCAAGCGTACATAATGCGTGGTGCAGGGCCCTTGTGAGGCAAAGCCACACTCAATGGGAGTGTTCTTGTGATCATGCCAGGCCCTGCGCGGCCCGTGGAAAACTCAGAGGTATTGGTCTGACATTCCCCATTTTCCCAATGAGGAATCTGGGGCTTTGCCAGGTTAGCAACATGCCTGAGGTCACCCAGCTGCAGGTGGTAGAGCTGGGGCTCAAATCCAGGCTGTCCTGCACCTGCAGCCACAACTCCATTCCCATGACCTGCTCAGCCCACACATGGAGTGCATCTGTGGTCCTCAGCAGAGGGCAGCCTAGTTTGCACAGGGTTTCCGGTGCCTCATCCCAAAGCGTCTGAACCCACAGGACACGAAGCACATCGCATGGCTCTGTGCAGCCCTCCAGAGTGGGCTCTGAACCCAGCTGGGTATGCCGGGCTCTGCAGGAGCCCCCTTGGCCCCCAGCGCCCCTCTCCCAGGGGAGGCAGGGGTGGGAGGCTGCAGCTGTACGCTCTCCCCTTCTCCCCACACGGGGATCCCTGAGGTCGGGGCGATGCTGCAGCAGCACGTGCCGTGCCAGGAAGTGCGCCAGACCTGGCCTGGAGCCGGGGAGGTGCCGGGCAAGTGGACGCTGCAGCTCCACTTTGGAATTCCAGGCACATCCAGAGGCTGTGGGGTTGAAGCCAAGCTGCACGGCTGAAAGAGGCCAGAGCGGACACCCCCCGGCACCTGCTGCGGCACTGGCAGTAGGGTGGGTGCTGTGGGTGCCTAAGGGACCCCCGCCTGGCCTTTACCCCGGTTCTCATGCCTCCCAGGGCTCCCTGCCCCCTGCCTGCAGGATCACAGCTCCACAGCTCAGTTCTGTGGTTCAGTGCCTCAGCCTTCAGGTAAGCCTCCCTTCGGTTGCCCAAAAGATGGGGAAGATAATCCCTCCCCATGAAGCGCAGTGGGGTGATAGGTGCCTGGAACAGAGCCTGGCACACAGGAAGGTGAATCCATTAGTTTCCTCTTCCGTGACTCAGTTGGCCTGTGAGGTCTGGGAGCGGGCTTGAACTATCTGGTGTAGCCCATGGTGCTGGTGGATCAATCACCTAATCACTGGGTTGTACTCCTCGTCCAGCAGCTGGTATTTCTGTCTCATGGACCCACACAGAGCACCCAGGCCAGAAGCTCCACTCCTCTTGTGGGGAAAACAGAGTTTGTAGGTAGCATGGCCTGGAGACAAGGGAGGGACAGATGACCTCCTGAGGGCCTGTCCTGCCCTAACCTTCTCAGGGCCTAGACAGGTAGGCCAAGCATGTTGAGGCTGGGGAATGGCCCAAGAGGGGGAAAATGAGGGCACATCCCTGTGACCATTAAATGGGTCCCTGTGGGATGTGCTGTCAAAGTGCCCACCAGCCCCTCCTAGAAAAGGCCATCAGTCTCACACCTTCCCAGAAACTCTCATAATTAATCAGGGAGTAGCAAAACAGCTCTGTGGAGAGCAGAGTCCACTCCCACCACAGCCCTAATCAAGACCCGCAGGCAGGGTACAGTCCCCCAGTGACCTCCACGGGACAGAGGAGCAATAGGGGATAGGACTCGGGGTGAAGTCTGAACAGGCTTCCTAGAGGAGGGGAGCTCTGAAAGTCTCGTGACCGGGGAGAGAGAAGGCTTGAGTCCTAGAGAGAGAGAGGGAGGACAGAGAAGGGCTGTGGATGTGGGACACAGGTCCAAGCAGTGGTAGTATGTGGGCAGGACAAGAGCACCACTTCCTGTGGGAGGGAACAGTCCACTCGGGGGACTCTGGACACCAGCTTCTGGGACTGATGTGAGCCAATGGTAGGTGGCTTCAAGGGTCACAGACCCAGGTCCTGGTTCTAGACATGGTGCCCTGACACCCTCCACCATACCGGGGGCTGCTTCTGGAAGGACAGTTTTCTTCCCACAGCTTGCAGAACTGCCTTGTCTGGCCCACCTCTAGCCCCAGAGAGGGCCTGGTCTGCTGAGTCCCCCAAAGGCTTCTAGACCCACAGGGCCCCCAGCTGGAGGGCACTGGAAGGACAATCCTGGGAATAAAGGGGGGATCCTGCTTCATTGGTAGAGGGCATCTGGAACCCATCAGAAGACACAGAAGTCGGGTCCCTGAAGGAGTCTGTGATCTATTAGCTATGTCCGCCAAAGGTGGACCATGGACCAGATGAGGTTGGATGGCTGTGTGTTTGCAGCCCTTCACGTGCAGATGGAGAAACTGAGGTCCAAAGAGTAACTCTCCTAAGACCACAGAGCAAATTAGAAGCTAACTGCTTCTACTTTCCTTCAAGTGGTGATTTTCTTAGGGCAGATTCCCAGGAACAGAACTACTGGGTTAAAGGTAATGTGTATTTTTAGGTAGGCCTCTTAACTCAAGTTGCCAAGTGGCCTCCGAAAGTATCTCCGGTCCCATGCCTCTGGTGGGCTGTGAGGCAGTTACGAGGGGGAGAGACCACCTCATCCCCACACTGGAGGCTCATTTATACCTGTGGCCTAGGATAAAGCCCCTGGGCTCCCTGCCCTGGTGGCAGGACTCGCCTGCACGGACATCAAGGCCCATAGCCTCACCCAGCCCCTTCCTTCCGTGGGGCGTAGCAGTGTTCAAGCCAGCTGTGCCCTCCTGGAGTCTCACGGGGACCCTGCAGATAGATGAGCTTTCCCAGCACTGGTGGGCAGGGTGGTGGGCACAGTGAAGGCATTTAACTTGGTCAGGGGCCAGGGCAACTTCCTGAAAGAGGCCATGCCAGCTCAAGCAGGAGGCAGCTGGCTGGAGATAGAAGGGAGATTCACGGCAGCTAGGCCTTGGGTTTATTTTGTCCCCAAGCCTCTCTGGGGCTGGGCCTGACCCCAGGACGAAGGCCCCCCACCTGAGTTCCATCTCTCCTGCCCAGACAAGGGCTGGGGCTTGGGCGGCCCCTCCTCCACACCCCAGGGGACTGAACTTCCCCGGACCTCAGCTTCCACTCGTATAGTAAAACGGGAACCTGGTGGAGGAGTTTGGAGAACTCATGTGAAGCCTCCAGCTCTGAGCAAGAGTCTCTGCAGGCCCCAGACACCCAGGGAGCAGAAGGCTCCTGGGAGCAGGTGGCAGAGCCCACACACCTCACTGGCTGAGGCCCCAGGACGACCCCCAACCAGAGTTCAGACTCAGACCACAGCATGCAGAGTCCTGCTGTCAGACGAGAGATCTCTGAGACTACCTTCTCTGAGCGCTTCACTCCTGCCCCTGTCTCTGCCCTCTGAGGCCCCGGGCATAGGGTGGAGTGGCCCAGCACCCTGCCCGCCCACTCACCTGCAGGGTCACCACACTGTGTCCCCCACTTTCAAGGCAGCATTTCCACCCCCCCAGTCCTCCAGAGTGTGACTGCCTGGACAGCAACTGAAGGTGTGTCCGAGGGGAATGCACCCCGGCCCAGGGCCAGCGGGCACCGAAGGGTGTCCTGGAGCTCCTACAGCCCACCCCCAGCAGCCACACCCAATGACAGCTGCACCTGTCCTCCCTGGGCCTGGTGGCTCAGACAAGTTACTCCCACACCTGAGGAGCCCAGTATCTTTATTATCTCCATTTCAGTGAGGCTCGGAGACAGGAAGGTTCACACAGCTGACCCCCTCTGAAGGCGGGACTACAAGCCCGTCTGAATGCAAAGCCAGATGCAGCTGTGCCACACGGCCCACCCCACTGGGACACGAAGGCCCTGTATGACACCTTCCTGGCTTGGCTGTTTCCAGAGCCTTTGTTGATCAGAGCCCTCTGATCCTGACCACAGCCCCTGAGAAGCAGGGGGACTCCCTCAGGACTGGCAGCTGAGGCCCAGAGAGGGCAGGGCTGGCCCTGGGTCACATAGCTTGGAGCCGCTCACTGAGCCCAGGGTGCAGTGGGCTGTACCCCTACACAGAGAGAGGCTCCCACGAGTCCCGGGCTGAGGGAAGGTGCTGTCAGAATATTGTGTGTCCTCCTCAGAGGAACATTTCATGAGAGAATGGAGGCTGAGGACAGAGTCGGGTTCTACCCTGGAATCCTTGAGGCAGATGGGGCAACCATCTGGGGTCCCATTGGCTAATAGATGCTGGTGGGTTTGGCCTAGCAGGTGTCACATAAGAACTCAGAGGGTCTGAACTGGGAACAGATCCTTGATGAGTCCAGCCGGGGTGCAGTGGGCAGAGTGAGGTCCAGAGAGGGCAGGGACATAGCTGTAGGCCCATGGACCTTCAGAGGCAGAGCTAGAGCCAGAATCCAGAGCCATAGCCTCCTGGCCCTGCTGAGGAACACCCAGGCCAACTGTCTCTCCCTCAGACCTCAGCAGCCCCCTCTGCTTAGTACAGGCCCAGCTCAGGCAGGTGCTGACCACTGTTGGGACCCAAGACTGGGCTAGAGGCTGGAGACTGGGGGCTGTGTCGGAACCGTGGTCCTGCCTGGATCTGAAAATTACCTGAAGCCCCATCCCCGTGACACCCACCTCACCCTGATGGCAGCTACAACAGATTGTTCTGGGATCCTACTGGGGACAGCCCTCAGCGTCAGAGGGCCAGGTCCCCACTTCTGTCCCCGGGTACCTCGAGGCAGCCTCAACCTCTCTGTTCCCTTAAGGTGAACAGTTCAGGGGCTCCCTTGGAATTGAAGGAGCCAAGCTGCGCTCAGAACCCAAGTCTTGGCCTTTTGCAGCTGGAGTTACAGCAGGGGTTCAGTTCTCAACCCCCTCCCAGGTCCCGGGCTTGAGTAGGTGGGGAGAGGCCTGAGGCACCAGGGATTCTGAGAAGGGTAGCTGCGACAGAAGGGGCCCTTGGCCAGGTTTGGGTGGGAGAGCACCCACCTCTACTCCCAGGCTGCCTGACGTGACCCAGGCTGAACCCAGCACCCTGTAACCAGGGCAGCAGCCCCACCCCCACCACATGCTCCTGGGAGCCCAGAAGAAGGGGTGCCAGGGCAGGCAGGCTCCAGGGAGGGCCGGGCCGGGCATTTCCTGCCGACGGGTGCCAGGCTCCAGTCCCCTGAAGGGGTGATTCTTTAGCCTTAGTCAGAGGAAGTGAGGCAGGGCAAATGGGCAATGTGTGTGCAGTGCCGCGGGGCCTGGCAGGGCTGGGTTGGGAGGACGGCAGCTGTAGGAGCCAGGGAGTGTCCCTGGCCCTGCATATCCCCTACAGCCATACACATCACGGTCTGCCCTCAACAGCCAGCCTACTGCCCAGCACCCAGGCAGGTTGCCCGAGACCAGGGCCAAGCCCCTGACTCCAGCTCCCTCTTACCCAGCTGCTGAGTCTCTGCTCTGTTGCTGTGTGGCTTAGACCGGTCACGTCCACCCTCTGAGCCTTGGCGTTCTCATCTGTGAAGTGGGAAAATTGTGGAACCCCTATGCTCCTGGCTTTCCCCTGCCCCAACATCAGGGGCCCACCCTCCCAGTTTGGCCCACTCTCAGGATCCTGGGGAAAGAGGCCACCAGGGTAGTCTCTGCCCTCCTTGAGCAGAGGGGCAATCCAGGCTCAGAATGCAGGGCCCTCTCAAGAACTGCCCGCTTGAACAGCTTATGTGGTGCAGGCGTGCCCAGTGGTGATACCCCAGCTCTCGGTCTTGGCCAAGCTGTCTGCATCCCCACCATTGGCTGGGCCCAGACGACTGAGCCTCCTTGCCCTTCACAGGGTGGTGATTTATCAACACTATGGCTGCCTGCAGGCTTGGGCTGTGGGCACCTGTCACAGGGCTGCTCCCCAGCCACAGCCCCTGCTTCTGAGTGTACCTTGGACCCCTGATGTCTGGATTCTCAGGATTTTTTCCATGACTCAGCTCTGACTGCAGTGGATAGGAGAGGCAGTTTCTATCTTGATCCCTGGTCTGGGACCTCTTCCCCAAAGTCCCACCCACCCCTCTCCCACTGGAGAAGCCCAGCAAACCCTGGCCAAATAGAGAAATGAGGAAGCATGGGGGGCTCAGGGCTCCAACAAAGCCCCTAACAAAGAGAGACAGAGGGTGAGGTTGTATGCCTTGGGAGAGAGCCCTAGTTCTCTTGGCCTCTGCACAGCCAGGTGCCCATGGGGGGCTGGGACTAGCCCAAGGACAAGCAAAGGTGGTCTTGAGCTAGCTCACACCATGGAAGGTCACTGGGAGCAGAGGCTAGGCAGAGGCCTGGTGAAGACTGAACTAGAGAGACCTTCTCTGCTCTTCCCACCACTTGGGCCAGGGGTGCCTCCATGCCTCTGCTCTCACTGGGGCCAGCACTGGCCGGGGCAGGAGCACAGGCGGGAAGTCTTACCCCTCAGGGTTGCAGACACCCAGCCCCCTGCTCGCAGACAGGGCAACCAAGGCTATGAGGGAAAGAACCAGGGGCGCTACCTGGTGCCCTCAGAGTGGCTGGCTCTGCCCCAGCTCTGACTGAGCCGAAAGGGAAAGGTAAGGAAGGCAGGGAGGGTCTCTGGGACAGATGTGACTGGGCAAGATGGGGCGAGGGTGTCGGGCTCCGGCCAGGCAGGGTAGTCGGCCTCCCTGCCGGGGCCTAGGCTGGGTGGGGGCAGCGGGGCTCAGGCTGGCGGGCTGTTGATCCAGCCCAACAATGATGAAATGGCCCCTTTGTCCTGCGGCGCCAAAGTTGCTGTGACTGGAGGAGGCGTGACGTGAAAGGGTCATTGTTCCCACTTGGGCAGCCACTCAGGGAGCTGGAGGACCGACCAGGAGCAGGCTTCATGCCAAGGCTGCAGCCCTGCCTGCTGCCTGCGGCGGTCGGAGTATCCTGGGCTCTCAAACTCCTACCCATGGCCACCACCCTGCAGGGCCAGACTGAGCACAGGTGTCCACTGACCGTAGTGTCCTGTTTCCTCCCTCCACTGAGCTCTCCCGATGGAATGATATGGTAGATCATGAATGGGGTTTGCCCCCAGTGGGGGAGGTTCTGCTCTGCTCTTAACATACATGTGAACTGTGTGAGGCAGGATGCCTGCGAGCTTGAGGGGTAAAGAAGGTGCTTTGTCCTGCGGCAAGGAAACTTGCCAGTGACATTCACATGCTGGGGCTGTTGACCTCAGGGACCCTCCTCCAACCTTCCAGATGAAGGGAAAGAGGCGCAGAGAAGAGAATTGGGTGGCCCTAGGCGACACAGCACTAGCACACTAGCTGGTTGGCTGATACCACATAGCTGCCTCCCAAGTCCCCACACCTGATGGACCTCTGTTCCCTCTGGACTCTTGAAGCCCCCTCCTTGCCGGGACCTTTCTCCTGCCCCTCTAATCCATTCTCCCCTGAGATCTTTCTAAACCCAAAACTGATTAGGTCCCTCCTTGGCTTCCAACCTGTCATGGCCTCCCACAACCAGAGAAAGTTCAAACTCTGGTGCTGGCATTCAAGGCCCTCACTGTGCTGTAGCAGTCAGGGGTTAGAAGCCCTGTCTAGAGTCTGGAGTGTCCCTCAGCCCCTGTGCTGGAGTGTCCCTCAGCACTGACCACAGTAAAGCCTGTTTTATCTCCCCAGATACAGCCGTCATTCCTTGTTCCCACAGGTCCTGCCCTCTGGAGGGATCCCTTCTTTTCCGTGCCACTCCTCCAGGTCCCCTTCTCTTCCAGATCCACCTGTCTACAGCCTCTGGGCTTCAGGTGAAGAGCCAGGAAGCTGGGCAGAGGTGGTCAGGAGGGGGTGGTCCAGGTCCAAATTGGAGCCCCTTCTCACCCCAGGTGGCCCAGCTGGCTCCGAGGTCTAGAACTATTCTCCTCTCTGACTCGCCACTGCCCCCAGCAGCTGGCATCAGGCTCAGCCTGACCCAGGCTAATTAAACCCTCCCCTAGCCCAGGCGAGGCTCTGGCTCCGGCTCTAGACTTTTTTCCCTGGAGGGATGGAGCTAATTAACCGAGAGGGTTTAATTAATCAATTAGCGTGGCCTCCAGACCCCTCTACTTAGCTGTGGCAGTAGCAGATATTTATAAACAGGAGCTGCCAGACCCTTCTCTGTCTGGCTGGAACCAAGGGGGAAAGCAGGCAGTCGTGGTGGGCATAGAGACAGTGAGAACAGGGGCTGCAGGGGCCAGAGACCCAGCCAGTGGTGCAGAGGTGCTCACTTCCACCTCCTGGGCACCACCAAAGGCCTGAGCAGGTGCAGGATCAGCAAAACCTGGACACGTGAGGCTACAAAGTGAGGCATGTACTCCAGGTACACCTCCATGGGCACAGGTCATGCAGGCCTGACATCCAGAGCTGGGCAGGTTTCTAGAAGCACCCCAGACAATGGCCAGAAGGGCTGGTGATTTGCAGCTGGAACCAGGACCCTGGCTAGCAAGGCCTCCAGGGGATGGGGCTGCATAGAAGGCCATGGGAGCTAGGGGAGGCACCAGAACCCCAGCTAGGGGAAGAGGCTGGGAAGGCTTTCTGGAGGAGGAGGCATTTGAGCCAAGCTCAGGAGAAGAGTAGAGAGAGGTAGCTAATTGAAAGGCAGGGGTAGATGATGCAGAGTATTCCAGGGAAAAGGAAATAGCATATGCAAAGGCCCAGAGGCAGGAACAGCAGGAGGTTCTTCGCCACAAGATGTCCCCTTCTTTGGGAAGCCTCCCAGACAGCCTTACTGGTTAGAATTGGTGTCCCCGAGTCTCTGCCCCTCCAGCCCTCACACTCCAGGACAGCCCTGACTCAACACTCCTTCCCATGCCTCTTGAGCAGTCGCCAGCTCTCCTCCTCTGCCTTCCCTGCCTGGTCCTGAGGAGCCCACACGTGCACCCCACTCCCTTCGGAAAGGGGGCTATAGACTCCCTCCTCTGAGATGCTGCTTTCCTGGCGTTGGCACAGGCAGGAGCCGGGTGGTATCAGGATGGGGTTGGAGGGATCAAAAGATCAAAGCTGTCCCTTACCTGGCAGGCCTGGGTTAGCTGAGAGGAGGGAGTCCCGACCCCAGAGCAGCACCTTTCAGGCTTCGTTGCTCTGTCTTGGCTTCCTCCTCTGTTCGTCAGGGATAATCCAGCACCTCCCTCTGAGGGCTGCTGGGAGCATCAGTTGAGTTTATCATGAAGAGCTGGCAAGGCACCCTGGCCCAGAGCAAGGGCCACGTACATGTGTTGTTATTAATACTCTTCCTGCACTTAGAGCTGCCAGAGGACCCAATACTCAACAGAACTCCCAGACAGGGCAACCATGAGGGACGGCTGGAGCTGCTGAGCCAGGCGGGGGCTCCAGCCGAGGAAAGGCTCAGCCCCCCGTGCTTTGCTGGGCCCCTGCTGGGTGCCTGGCACCATCGACACACGGCTTCTCCAAAGCAGCTACAATAATAGCCAAAACGTAAAAGATAAATGATCCTGCTTTCCTTTTGGAAACCAGTTGGAAAAATGGAGCACAGGTGTTTGCCCCGGAAATGCCACTTCTGGGCACGGGGCCCAGAGAAAGAACCTGAAATGCAGAAAACACTCCACTCAGAGTCCTGGGCCAGAGGTCCTGATGGGATAATGAAGAAGAGAGACAACCTGAGTGCCCAGCGACCAGGGAGGGGCGGTGGTGTCCAGCCTCTCTCTTTCCCAGGGGCAGGGGAGAGGGCTGTAGGGGCCTGGCTCCGGGGATGTCAGGGACAGTGTGATCCAGGCCTTTGTTCCTGCCATGCCCCATCCTGGGCCACCGTCCCAAGCCCCCATGCTATTCTCTGTGGAGAGAAAAGAAGCAGCTCCAGCCAGCGAGGTCTCGAGCACGCGTGAATGGGGGACCAGAGGCAGGCTTACATAGGTGAGGTGCTGTGGATGGGCAGGACATGGGAATGCAGGAGACTGGTGAGGAGGGTCTTTGGACAAGCAATGTAGGAAAACAGGCTGAACAAAGCAATAGACTGAGAGGGAGGGGACTGAGCTCAAGGACCTTTCTGAAAACCCCAGGAAGACACCTAGAACCCCTGAACAAACCACCCCAGGCAGGGCTGGAGCAGGGAGGGGCAGTTCTGGAGCCCTCTTACTTGGCAGAACTCTAAATTTCTCAGGTCCTCAGAGCCAGGGGACACTGTGAGGGAGTCCCCTGTGCAGGTAGATGGAAGGAGAAAGTGTTCTCAAGGGGCTGCAGCAAAAGAATTTCCTGGAGCAGAGAGGGGCCCAGCCTGACCCACCCCTCCCCAGGCAGGCACCCTGCCCAAGGCCCCCCAGCCCTCAACTCCAGCCTTCTTCTTTCAGGCTGTGTACCAGCTCCTAGGCTACTCTGGATGCCAGGCTGTCCAGGCCTTGGGACAGAAGAGAAGATCTGAGCCATAATCCCTAAGTCACAAGTCCTAGGGCTGGGTCCCTCAGAGTCATTATTCTCATTTCTCACCTGTACAAATAGGGAACCTGAAGACTGATGGGGGGGAGACCTTTCCAAGGTCACACAGCCATCAGCGTTAGCTGGCCCTGGGAGGTGGCCCTCTGGGGGTGGTCACAGTCAAATTGGCATCATCATGACTCACATCCCCAAGGTCTCACTGGGAAGAAGACCCTACATCCTGCTTTCTTCTCTTAGACCCACAATTTTTTTTTTAAGATTTTATTTTTAAGTAACCTCTATGCCCGACATGGGGCTTGAACCCCCAACCCAGAGATCAAAATTTGCATGCTCCACTGACTGAGCCAGGCACCCTAAGACCCACACTTCTTATTTCCACTGAACAGAAGAGAAAACCAAGGCTCTGAGAGGGGCCACCAGGGCTGTGCTGTGCCGGGAAAGTCTTTAGTGTGAGGGAGGACCTTTGTGAGCCCTGCCACTCTCTGGCTATTCAATGTGTGGGCACACATTGAAGGGGTGGAGCAGGTGAGTGGGAACACAGACTCCAGTGGCCAGGGTTCATCATGGACCCACGCATGTCCTGGCTAAGACCCATCCTTCTATGTGGTGTGGTGTCTGCCATTCAGGCCATGGACGTGGAGTCAGACAAGCTGGGATGCTCTGTCCACACCATGGGTCTTGCCTACCATGAGGTCCAAACACTGCTAGTCCTGCACGTATATCATCCACAGTGGTCCAGTCCCCCGAACCACCCCCTCCCCCCCGCACCCTGAATGACCAGCTCAGCCTCCTCACTGTCCCCTCTCCGACATGCTTGCCCCTCAGGCTGTTCTCCACTTAGCAGTCAGGGGATCTTTCTAGGGACCACCGGACCCTGTGAGCACTAGACTTAAAGCTCTTTAGGGGCTCCCCTCTCCCCCAGACCACACCAGGTTCCTCCCTGGCCCATCCATCTCTGGAGAAGGGGCTGCAGCCTCTCCTTTGCCTGTAGCAGGGGTGGAAGGGCCCTGGGGCCTGAGGAGGTGTGGGTATGGAGGGGGCAGATGGAGGTCCTACAGATGCACAGAAGCTACAGGGTATATGATGACCCTGGAGGTGTGTGATGGAAGGGGGTTGACTGCTTGAGCAAAGGATGTTCTGGCAGGCACTGAAGTCCCACGTCGTCGCCTGTGGGCGTTAATGTGACCCAGCCAGAGACAATGGGGCTGAGGCCTCATTTTACCTCTGGAGGGTTGCTAATGATGGTCTTTAATGGCCATGCCTGGGAATGGATGACCTCACCCCTGCCGCTCCCTAATGAGAGGAGGCTAGAGTCAGAGGCAGGCGGCTCCTGCATCACTTGGGACCTGCTTGGGCTTGTCCTGTCTGAGAAATGAGGGGGCCGTGTGTGTGTGTGTGTGTGTGTGTGCGCGCGCGCGCGCATGTGTGCATGCATATGTGTTTGGTCCTTCACAGGGCCGGAGAGAGAAGGCTCCCAGCCTCACTGGGAAGGCAGGACCTGGGGGAAAAGACTCAGGACAGCAATATGAGGAAGCCTGGCTTCTACCATGACTCACTCTATGACCCCATCTAAGCCTTGCTTTTCCTATCTGCATGGTGTTGGGGGCAGTGGGATGATTCTGAATCCTCCCAAGGGTCTCAGGTCTGCTGGGTATCAGGAGAGACGGATGGGACCAATCTGAGGAGATCTTTGGGAGGAAGTGAGAGGGCTGTGCTCAGGTGGGGTCCCAAATGAGCAGGGGAAATATGTCAGAGATCAGGACTCAGACCTCCCACCCATGCGACCCAGGTTCCTGGGGTGCTCAGAGTTCAGCATGCTAGTTAGCATGCTCCCTCCAGGGACACCTGGCTCCCACATCAGGCTTTCCGGCTTTGGTTAAGGGTTTTGGTGTAGATGCTGGTGTTCCCAGCCGCATCCAGACAGATGGACATGGAGGGCAGCCCCCATGCAGACTGGGCGTCAAGGGGCAGGCCTGAGTGTGCCAGGCGGCAGCGGCAGCAGGAGGGGAGGAGGTATGTTCCTGCATGGGTTCACTGCTTGCCTCCATACTGCCCTGTTCTTGAGGGGTGACTAGGTTTGTACCCTGGGGATAGGCCCTTTGTGGGCAGTCCTCCTCCTGAGGGCTGCCTGCCCCTCCCCCAGGCTCAGAGGAGGACCACCTTAGGGAAATGTTCATCTCTTGTCTGACGTCCTGCAGGGGAACTGCTTCATAGTGCTGCAAGTTCTTTCTCATGTCCGGCCTTAGTCACTCCTGCTGTTGCACCTGATTCATTTTTCAGAGGACAAACTGAGGGCCCCATTATCCTGCCACCCAGCCTGACATCACCAAACTTCCCTCGGGCATGTTCCCACTCCTGGGATAGCCCAGCCCGCACAGGAAATGGCTGCTGGATGAATGTGTCAGTGAGTGGCTCAGATCTTCCTCCCATGAGAAGGCTAGGAAGTGGCCAAGAAGTGGTTGGGGGAGTTCCTGGGCCTGGGCTGAGATGGAGACAGAAACAGGAATCCAAAGGGAGGCAAAGAGGGGTCAGGAGGAGAGATGGGACTGAGGGCACAGAGACAAATGGCCTGGGACAGACAGGGCCCATGGGGGTATAGCACAGCAGAAATAGGGTAGAATAAGAGGAGCTCAGAGTGGACCATGAGACAGATCAGAAGGACCATGAGGTGGGAACCTGGGAGCCCGGGTGGAGATAGCCATCCAGAGTAAGCATGGTCTAGCCCGAAGTCACAGAGTGAGGACCCAGAGTCCCAGCCACCCGGTCATGACCTGGCCCTCTGTCCTCACCAGAGGGAAGCAGAAGGGAGCCACAGCCAGGCATGGTGCTGAGGTGTCAATTTCCTCAGCTGAGGACACGGAGGGTCAGAGAGGACACCTGGCCTGAGGTTGCACAGGACGGAAAGCCCCTTGGTCCTCCATTTGAGGAGCTGGCTCAGGAGGCAACGCTGCTCCCACCCCCCATCCTGTGCTTGGGCACACTGGCACTGCCAGGCACTTACTCGGCCTGTCGAGGGCCCAGCCCCCAGCCCGGCACCCGCGGGCTTCCCCAGCCCCAGCCAAGGGCAGCAAGAGGGAACAAAGGCCCAGTCTCTGCCTGCTCAGCCCCCACCCCCTTGCCTGCCCCTGGCACAGACGGACCAGGGCCCCGAGGGAGCCCAAGTGCAAAAGCAGCACCCACCCCTTTGCCAAGGCTGCGAGACTCCCCTTCCCCCCTCCACAGGCCTGCTGGCTGCACAAGTGTTCCCCCATTCGAAAGATGGGAAACCTGAGTGACAGGGGTAAGGAGCTGGTAGCCATACATCTGGCACTAGAACCTAGGTCCTTTTGCTTGAAGAACCTACCTTCTACCACTCATCATATGCCTGAAGGCGTGACTGCATTCTGGTTGAACCTAACTCATGGGCAGAGATGAAAAAAGCAGAGCCTCCTGGACAGCCCAACTGGAAGTCTTTAGAAAGAGTACCTGGGGCCAGCCCAGTGTTGGTCATAGTGGAAGGGATAAAGCCAGATGACAGGCAGAGATGAGGAAATGGAGTTAGCACCTAGTGCCCGACAGGGCTCACTCAATTCTGCCAGAGGCAAAGGAAACATAAAGGAGCCCCCATTCCCCATCTGTAACATGGATCTATGTTGCCCACTGAGGGCCTCACACCCCCAGGCCACGGCCACCATCCTTCTCCAGGCCCCTTCCCTCTTTCTTGCTCTGTACTCCCAACCAGAAGGAACAAAACTGTTTTTTTTGTTGTTTTGTTTTTCAGGTCCTGTTTTTGAGCCCCCAGTGGAGGGGCCTACCTGGCGGGTGGATGCTCCCTTGAAGAATCCAGGCATGGCCGATTCCTCCCTTTAGGTTCAGGCCCAGACCAGGAAATGGAACGTAACATGTTCATTGTGTCCCAAACACCAGAAAAGCACTGCGTATCTGAGTGTGATTGGCTTGATTTTTATAGATGGAAACTGAGGCTACCCAGCTCCTGAGGAGCGAAGCAGTGCTGACCCATCACCAGGCAGGTTTTACATCCCACTGGCTTCCCAGGGACTGTGGGGTGGGGATCAGGAGGATGAGAAGGTAATACTAGCATAGCCTCCATTCCATGCACGAGAGCAGCAAGAGAAGGGTCAGGGACCTAGGGCCCAGTCAAATCTGGGTATCTCGAATCTGGGTGATGCCCGAGTGGACAGCCCTGAGCAATTCAGGGTGGGCAGAGGTTCAGCTGCGTGACCTTGGTCTACAAAACCTGTCCAAGCTTCCATCTTCTGTCAACCAATCAGCAAAATCCCAGAGAAAGCCCTGAGGTCCCTGCCTGCAGTGCCTGAAGGCTGGGCAAATGCCACACCTCCGCTCCTCCCCCAAGGCCTGGCCACTTCTCCCAGTGAGGGCCTTAGGGGACTTCACACAGAGCAGGTGCTGGGATGCAGGTCACAGCCACTCTCCTTGCCACCCCCCAGCCTGGGCCCAGGCCCTTATTGGACAACACAACTTGTTTTAAAGAAAAAATAATATTTATTTGCAATATAAACAAAGTCCCGTTGCTGGTTCGGGATATATATATGTATGTGTGTGTGTATATATATGTAGGGTCACAAATTTTCCTTCATAAGATCATAAAGCAAAACTGGCCACCCTCTTGGCATACTCTCATTTACACAAATCTGATGCATCTTTCTGGGTTTTTCTTTTTAAAAGTAAAAAAGAGAAAGAACCATGTACAGCATGGAAGCTTTTCGTCAATTTCTCGACTGTGGCAAGATTTTAATCCGCTGCCTTAAAGAATCCCTGAAAACCGCCCCGTGAGGTAAGATGCAGTGGGGCAGAGTTTCCATGGCCTCACTCACATGCCAAGTGCCGGCTTGCTCAGGGACCCCAGCCTGACTACTCACCTCTCCCCGGGCCCCTGCAGTCCTGACACCTGGAGGGATTGAGGCTGGAGAAGGAACAAAACTGGAGAGGATAACGGAATCCGTGGCTTTGTTCTGTGGATCCTAGGAGGGGTGTGGACAGAGCCCCACACCCCGTTCACTTGTCCATCCTCGCCCCTTCCGCCCCTGCCCTGGGATTGAAACGGGTGCGAGTTTCCTGGTAGTAGAAGGCATGGGCAAGATGAGTGCAGGGCAAGCTTCCACGGGACAAGGGGGCTGGGAGTAGAGCTGGACCAAAGCAACAGCCAGAGTGAGGGACAGAAACTAGGAGGTAGGGCTGGGCCTCCACCACCGAAGCTCCCCCCGCCAGCCACTGGGCCTCCACTCTCAGTCACAAACAAACAGGGAGAGAGAGACAGAAGTAGTGGGTACGTATAGGAAGGGCCCGGGGCCCAGACCCTCCTACGGGCTGAGCCCAGAGGGCTAATGCTACTGCTTGGCAGTCCCCCACGACCCCACCTCCAGCAGGGCAGCGGCAGGGCCTCCCATCTCCTGCCTCAGGGGGTCTGCAGGGGCCGCTGGAGGGCAGAGAATGCAGAGGCCACCCAGGGCAGCCCACGTATTTCGCCTTGCAGAGGTCATCACGGGCAAGTGCAGTGCCAAGGGGGCTGGGCTGAGGGGTGTGCATGACTGGGGGTGGGGGGGTCTGACACTAAGAGAGCAGCAAGCCACCCCTTCAAGAAGGACCTGCTGCAGAAACGGAGGCTTCACACATGTGCAAAACGCATTTGGTCAAGATCAACACGGGGTTTGTCTTTTCCATTAAAAACAAAAACAAAAACCAATAATTGCTCTTTGAAATAGGAAGAAAAAACAAAACTGAGAACATTTCTCTCTCTCTCTCTCTCTCTCTCTCAGGATCAAGGAAGGGATGAAATACTGGTTTATACAATCCACTGTTGTATGTAGCCTGAAAATAACACTTTTCATTAAAAAAGAAAAATCAAGAAGAGCTTGAACACTCGCCGTGCTCCAGGGAGCTTGGATTTACCTGCCAAAAGTAAAAAGTAAACTCAGGTCCGTGGATGTGTCTTTAAAAAATAGCCAAACCGGCTGGGCCATTGGCTGATGGAGTGTCCTGGGACAAGGATGAGGCCCTGCTGGACTCCCAGGGCCATGTGTCTCAGAGCTCAGGGCCTCTCCACAAAGTCCTGCAGAGAGAGGCCTTGCTGTGGTTTCCGCCCTCCCCAGGGCAGCGAGGGAAGCTCAGCCACCCACCAGCCTGGGCCTCTGGGCACAGGCCATGTCCGATGATGTCTGGGTTCCGGCCGGACACAGCAGGAGTGGGCAGCTCACCTGGCCCAAGGGGGGTCGGGAGGGGCCGGCCCCACCCACCTGTGCCCCAGCCTCACGTGGACTCAAGGGTGTTGAGTGGGAACAGGTTGTGGTTGGTCGGCGTGGAGAAGTAGAGCTGCTCGCTGGGGGTGTGGTTGTCACATGGGCTGCTTAGCCCCAGCGTCCGCTCGAAGTCCAGCAGCTGCCCCATAAAGTTGAAGTTGGGCGAGATGTTGGACTTTTTCCTCTTGACAAAGTCGTAGGCGTCATTGAGTGACAGGTTCATCTTCTGCATCAGGTAAGCCACGGTGACGGTCACCGAGCGGCTGATCCCTGCTAGGCAGTGCACCAGGACACCACACTTCTTGGAGCGGGCCTCGTCTGAAACACACAAGCATGGGTCAGGGAGGCTCCTCCTCCAGGGAGTCAGAGGTGGAGCAGAGGCACAGAGGGTGGCACGGCCACTAGCTGGTGCTGCCTGACTCTTGAGGGACCTGGTGAAGTCCAACATGAGCAGGACAGCAACTTGGCATGGAGGTCAAGAGCATGACTGACTGTGGCGTTAGCTTTAAGTCACTGGACATCCCTGTGCCTCGGTTTCCTCACCTATAAAATGGGCCCCCTTGTTCTCAATGCTCTTGTAAGGACCCGAGCCAAGAGAGGGCTCCACAAACACCAGCACCAGTGACGGCTGTGGTCACGGCTAGTCCCGCTGCTGCTACAGCTGAGTGCACAGACTGTGCTGAGGGTGTCACCCGTGTCCTCTCAGGCCATCTGCACCACGGTTAGCAAGTTCATTTTATAAAGGAGGACGCAGACGCAAAGACAAAGTGACAAGCCCAAGGCCACACAGAGGCTCCTCCTAATGCACAGCACATGCCGTCAGCCCGTGACCTGGTGGTGGGGGCTGAGCTTGCTCTCCTGGTGCAGCTCCCATGGGTACTCCTTGAGAGTCTCCTGGGAAACAGGCCCGAGGGAAGCCCTCAAAAGGGAATCGGGGCCTGGCCCTACACTCAGCTCTGCCCCAGCCCCAGCAGCTTAGCCTCCCGGGGCCCGGGAGGAAGGCTGCACATGAGGCTTCACAAGCGAGGTTTGCTTAAGCGCAGCCCACCCACCTCACTTACTCGACTTCCCCCGGCAGGCCCACGCATCAGTAACATCTCCCACCACAGCCAGCCAGCTTCCGCCAATCCACCCAGCTTCCGCCAATCCACCCAGCTTCCCCTGGTGCCGCTCTCAGACTCCTCCGCTTGACCTACAGTAGCAGCTCAATAAATATTGGTCAAGCCACTGAACAACTCAGTCCTGTCATCCCTCCACCCCTGGGCCTAGGGTAGCTGACTCTCTCTGTGCCAAGGATGTAGATTAACAAGAGGCAGCTCTCTGGGGCCCTCAAGGTCCCCACCTCTGATTCTGAGACCACTGGGAGCCAGGCACAAAGGCAGCGCTTAATCAGTGCACTCGCACAAGATGACACGCAGGTTCACAAGCTGTTCTGCTTCTGATGCTCACCCTCTCTGGCCCAGCAGAGCTTCCCCTCCTCACCCCATACTTACCCAAGGCTAAGTATGTAATAGGTACATAATCCAGATTCGGGGACTGACTAGGGGCAAGACTAGCAGGGCAAGAGATAGATATTGTGGCTTTGTGCAGAGTCCTGTGGTCTGACCTTGAGACTTTGCGCTAAAGGGGTGGTGGAGATGAGCTTCCAGTGGTGACACACCAGGATATGGGGAACGCCTGGCCCCCAAACCCACTCCTGGGTGATCCAAAGTGAAACTGCTTCCGCTGGCTTTATTTTTAGAACTCTCAGGGTGTGGCTGAACAGTGTGGGGGCTGGGGCTTGATCCTGTCCCACTGAGTCCTAGGGGATGCTTGGGCCTCTATTCCTTCACTTGTGTCCCTCCACCCCTACACCCCCAGATGCAGAGGGGCCTTCAAGAAGGACAAAGACACCCATGACCCAGGCTCAGCCCCTGGAGTCTGTCCGGGGTCCCCTTTTCCCCTCCCCTTTCTCAGTGAGGGAGAGTGAATGCTCAGGCAGCATACACACACCTCTCCGCCGCCGGCAGCGTTCTCCTGGGCAGAGCTGGGAAGCTCTCCCATCGCCAGGTCACAGCCCCTCCCCCAGGCCTCAGCTTCCTTCCTTCCTCCCAGCCAGGCACCTAGTTTTGGTTCCCAGTAAGCGGATGAGGCGGGGAAGCCTCCCACTTCCTGTTATTAAAGCTAGCCCAGCCCAGCTGACAGCAAAACGCCCTCCACTGGACAGGGCTGCCGGCAGGAGAGGACTGTCCAGGCCACCTCCCCTCTACCATTGGAGGCTGGGGAGAAACACGGGGTCACCAGGCTCAGAGAACCAAGGGTTTATGTACACCCTGATCTTATATCTCTTCCCCACACCCTGGGAAGAGCCAGGGCCGGGAAGATGGCCTGTAGTCTAACAGCCTCCAGCTGGCCATGGAGGAAGCAGGATGGGGAGGTCAAAGATAAGGCAACTTGTGGAGCTTGAGTCAGCTGGAGATGTAGGGGGCTGAGGGCTCTAAGCCAAACAGCAGAATTGCAGAATGCTCTAGGGGAGGGCCCCTACACTCCAAGCAAGCCCCATAGGTTGCCGGAAGCATCTGGTGCCCCACCAAGTCACTCTGGGTCACCAGATTCCAAAAGCTGCCTATTTGGGGTAGGCCTCTGGCTTCAGGGCCACCCTTCAGCCCCCTCAGGTACAAAATAAAGCCCAAAGCCCAAAGAGGGACCGTGACAGCCCCCTCCTGGAGAGACATGTGTGCTGAGGCGTGATGCAGAGCAAGCAAGACTCGTGGGAGGTCTGAGAGCTGTGATGTTTCAGCTAGATGAGCCCCAAACAGCAGAACCAGAAAAACACAAGCTGGACAGTAAAGTCCATGGGGTGCCAACAGTTGCAGGGAGCCCAGGACTCAGGGGACTGAGGGCCTCGGTGACTCACAGCAGGCATGGATTCACCCATGGGCATATGTTGGCACATGCAGGGCACACACAGGCCTCGACAGGCCCAGAGGTACCCAGTCAGGCGCGGGTGACACCCAAGTCCTGTACACACCTCAACGCACCTGCCCATCCACCCTGCCCAGAGCCCAGCGACACCTACCAATGAAGCTGATGGCCTCAGGGAAGAACTGGGAGAGGTTCTGGCTCCAGTGGTCAGAGATGGGGATCTGCTTGTAGGTGAACTCGCCACCGTGCTCAAAGGCATTGGGCAGGTTAGGCGTGACGTTGAGGATATACTTGATGCCGTACTTGCCGAGCACGTCCAGGTTAGTGGAGTCCTTGGCGCAGCCGAGGTAGAGGTAGGGCAGGATCTGGACGGGGAAGGCTGGTTGGCTGGATGGCACAGGGCTGCCGTCCGACTCAGTGGCACTGCTGGGCAACTCTCGGTCTGACTCTCCGTCTGAGCAGTCAGAGCTGATCCGCAGGCCCCCCAGGCCCAGCACTGAGGTGGGTGGTGAGCCACTTGGTGAGGACGAGCTGTCCACGTTGGTCTCACAATGCTCTGAATACTCTGTCTGGAACTTGTTGAAACCACCTGTGGCCAGGGTGAGAGGCCCTGGGTGAGAGACTGCCCATGCCACTAGACCAATGGGCTGCACAACACCAACGATGGCCAGAGCTGCCCATGTCAAGCACCATAACCCAACAGCCAACGTGGGCCAGGCAAAGTTTGTTACACATGTACCTTCTCCTGTGTTCTCTAGATCTATCCTACGACCCACTGGACAGAATGGGAAACTGAGGCCCCAGGAGGTGAAGTAACATGCCTGAGCTCCATTCCCTTACCCATAAGGCTTCACAGCCCCGGCCATACCACCAGCTTTAGGGCACTTAAGGCCAGGCCCCAGCTCATTCATCTTCCACAGCTCCCATGCATACCTGGCACCCATGGGTGCTCAATAACTGCTAAGTGGTAAAGGAGAGCCGACAACCCAATCTCGGGCTAGCACCTGTGGGTTTGCAAGCCCTTCTTATAGATGAGACTGCAGGGGCTGGTGCTGTGTCTAGGTCAGTTAGAGGCACAGAGGGCCTGGGCCTCCGGACTGGGAGTCCAGTACCTGCTCCTCACCACAACAGTTAGGAAGGGCAGTGTTAAAAGTGTTGGTTGCCCCTTTCCCCCCACAGAGGCAAGTTCATACAAAGGGTCCCAAACTCCCCCTCTCTCCCTTAAAACACAAGACCCCCAGCCTTGGAAACACGGAGGGAGAGAGCTGCTGGGGCTTTACAGAGAGAAGAAATGGGGAGCGTCTTGCAACTAGGCATGGGCCCTGCGCCCGAGGGTGCTGCAGGCCTCCCCTCCCCGCCTGCCCGCCTGCTGCCAGCAAGAGGCCATTTTGGAATGTTAATTGGAAACACCGGCTGCAGCCACTCGCCCCCCAGCTGCCTCCCCCTTCCACAAGCTCTAGGGCAGGAGGCTGGGGATTTAGGGGTCCTGGAAAGCCAGGGAAAGGGACACTGCTTATAGGCCTGCCCCAAGTGCCCCAAGAGGCTGTGTCTCCAAGTAGTGAGACCAATGCTGAGATGCCCAGGGTACCCCAACCCAAACGGTCCCTATACCTCGAGGGCATGGATAATGCTGCCAAAGACTCCCCTAGCCTGACCCAGGTCTTCCAGGGACACGCATTCTAGACCGGAGGAGCTGGATCTGGGTGCCCGGTCGCTTTTCGGGTCCCAGGAGGAGACATCTCCCTCCTCTGAGGGGCTCATCTGGGCGCTGCCATGGCCCCAACGACAGGGGGAGGAAAAAAAAAAAAAAGGAAATCTCAGGCCAGGAAAAGTTTGTTCGGCCCCCTCGAATCGTGCGGAGAAGGGGGCACAGAGGCGACCCCATGCTAGCCTAAACGCTCACTGCGGAGGCCGAGCTCCCGGTAGCGGCGGATGCGGGCCGGGGGCGACGTGGCGCCGGCCGGGCAGGCGGAGCGCAAGGAGAGAAAGTAGCCTCCGGCGGGGGCGTCAGGGAGCCGCGGTAGAGCCCCAGTCCTGGACAGGGGTCTCAGTGCTGCCCTCACCTTGGAGGTAGTAGGCCTGGCAGCCGTCGTCGCGAAGCTTTTGCAGGAGCAGGCCAAGCACCGAGGCAGGAGCGCCGGGCTCTGGCTGCCACTCGGCCGTGGCCTCGTCGTAGAGCAGCACGGTGGCCGCCTTGCAGCGCGTGGCGAAGCGCTCCTTGTCGGCGTGGTTGGGGATGATGGAGCGGATGGGCAGGTTGCCCTTGCGCAGGCGGCGCAGCATGAGGCCCGGGATGGCCAGGTTGATGGCCGTCTCGATGTGCGACGACTCGAAGAGCTCATGCGGCCGGCAGTCGAGCAGCAGCAGGGACGCGCCGCCGCGCGCCTCCAGCTCCTCCTGCAGCCACTCGGCGCTCTTGCAGGGCATGGCTCCCGCACCCGTCGCAGCTCCCGCGCCGGTGCTAGCGCCGGACCCGGACCCCGCACCGGGATCCGACCCCGCCCCGGTGTCCCCAGCAGCCGACGCCCCCGAGGCCGACATGTGCGCCCGCGCTGGGGGGCCGCGGAGCTGGTTTTTCATGGGGAGCGCGGGCGGCCCGGGGCAGGGGCCGGGCAGCCCTGCCCTGGGACGGCGCCCCGGCCGCGCGGGCCCCAGCCGCGTCTCCGGGCGCCCGCCTCCCGCCGAGCTGCGCGCCCGCCGCCCCGGCCTCCCGGCCTCCGTCCCGCCCGGCCCTCCGCGCGCGCCGCGGCCTGACAGCCCCAATTAAACCGCGGCTCTGGCGGCCGCGCGCCGAGGCGTCCTCCGGGGGGCGGGGCTGCAGGGCCGGCGCCGGGGCTTAAAGGCGCCGCGCCTCCGCCGCCCCTCCTCACGGAGTACGGGGGCGCGCTGGCGGCCCCGTGAGTCCTGAGACCTGCGCCTGCCCGGGCCCTCTCCCTGCCTCAGCCCGGAACCGGCTGTGATTTGCCTGGAGTGCCCGGCCAAGACCTTTCCCTCTAAGCCCGCGCACCTAGGTCTTCCGAGTCCTACCTTGAAGGGATGCCCTAGGGTCTTCCTGCGCCTAGCATCCCCTCCCCCACTTTCACTGAAGCAGAGTCTCCCCAGAGATGGGGCGGGGGGTGGGGGCCGTCACGCTGAGCCAACCTCCCCTCCTTCTATCAACCCCATTCATTCATTTTCTCAGCGAGTTCATTCAACAACTGGAAATTGAACGCCTACTACGCGCCAGGCACTGTGCTTAGGAGGTCACCGTTTCAGGCAACTGACTAGTCACTATGATGGCCACAGGCTCTGAGACCTGAAAGGGGGTCCCATCCCAGCAGGCCTGATGGGGAATCAGCAACCAGGGGACGGGTGGAGTAGGAGGACCCAGGGCCGTGCCACACTCCACGGGCAAGAGTGGTGAAATCCTGGAAAGGACCGGCCCTGGGAAGAAAGAGCGAGCCCTTTAAGAAAGCTTTACAAGCGGGGAGGTGACAGGCGCCGAGTGAAGCGCCACGTGACTTTTTCACAGGGGCGGGTAGGAGGGGGAGCTCTCCTTTATCATCAGGTCTCCCTCTCCAACCTCCTTCCCAATGTACCAATCAACTTTCGAGGTAGGCGGGAGTGCGTCGCTCAGATGGCCAATCGAGACCGAAGGAGGTGGTTGGGGAGTGAGGCGGAGGCTCGTCACCAGTTCCACCCAGTGCGGAGAAGTGGGCGGAGTCTCCGCGAGCGCCGTGTATCGGCTCGCAGGAGGGCGGGGCGGAGGAGGTGAATGGAGCCGCAGGTAGCGCTGGAACAAAGCGGCTCCACTCGAGCCGCGCGCGTGCGCAGGGACTGCCGCTCTTTTCCTACCGAGCCAGTGTCATCTGCCCGGGGAGGGAATTAGCGGCTAGGCCCAGCTGTCCGCCCGATCCGTTTTCTGCAGGCGGAGTGTCCTAACTTCCTTGCGGTGTAACCCTCCCACTCTGCCTGAGTCTGGTCAGCAAACAGCCACTAGCTTCTACCTACCCCTAGCTGGAGGGAGTCGGGGTCAGAGGCGGGGCCGGAGGTGCTTGAGATTTGCCGAAGGGAGGGCTTCTGGAACCCGGAGGATTTGAGCTTTCCTCTGACAGGAAGGCATGAAGAGGGGCGGCGCTGGAGCAGCCCCCACTTCCCCCAGTCTTCCATGTGGAGGTTGAAGGGTTTCCAGAGCCACAGGGCTGTGTCTCAAAGGAGCAGGGGTCTCTCCCACAGTCACACTCAGAAACTCCAGAGCATTGCAGCCAGAGATGGTCTTACCACCCGGGATTCCGTGACCAGAGAGGTGAAAGGAGAATCGTGTCTCTGGCTTCTGCCCAGGGTTGTCGGGGCGGGGGGAGGAGATGGGTTGCAGGGAGAACCTACTTCCTTGGAGTCCTAGGACCTGTGGAAAAGCTTCCAGGGTCTGAGAAGCCCAGATCCAGACTCTGCCCTGTCACTTGCTGATATGTTGTGACTGACGATAGTTCTCACCCCTGGGCCTCAGTTTTCCAGATTATAGGAGAGTGCTGGTTTGGCAAGAGCCCAGCAAGCCCATCACAGATCTGTCCAGCTGTGAGGGTACTTCTCTGCAGTAGGGCCCTTGGCTGGCTGTCCAGGTGTTGGTTGTCAGGGATGGAGGCAGCAAGTGAAAAAGAAGCTTGAGCAGACCCACACTGGAGGGGACCTGCTGGCTGGTGAATCATTCCTCAGCGGGCTTGTTGAGGGCTTACTGGAGCTTCAGGTACAGCAGTGCCCAAGGAGAAAATTGGTCACTGCTCTCACTAGTGGGGGCACAACTGAAATGGGGACCTCCAATGTGTCCCCACAGTCCCTGTCCCCCCCCCCCCCCATGGAGGAGAAAGAACCTCCCTGGACAGAGGAAAGGAGGCCCTGCCACCCCTCCCATTAGCTTGTGATGGCTCCCTTGTCTCCCCCTCAGGACTCTTCCAGGAGGCATGCACACGCTAGAGGAGAGACCTGTGAGGATGTGTGGAAATAGAGAAACTCTCCAGGAGGTGGGGGCGTCCTCCAGCAGGGATGTAAGAAGAGGCAGCGTTCAGATGACTATAGGATGAGGGGGGCACCGAGAAGAGGGTGACATTAGAAGCAAAGGAGTGGAAGAGAATTAGTATGGCAGTATGAGCTGCCAGCAAGGTTGTGGGCTCCCATCACTCAGCTTGGAAGAGTAGCCCAAAGCCTTGGTTCCAGAGTGGAAGCCCTGCCTCCAGTCTTGAACAGCTAATAAAGTGGATCATAGCAGGGATGCCCTGGATGTATGTGTATATGTGTGCAGGCGTGTGCAAGGGGGAACACAGAATCCTCTGACTTACAGAGCATAGCAGGAACTTGCCCTTGTTCAGACAGCAAGAGACCAGAACTACCTCTGTCCAGGGCCTTGCCCTTTAACAGTGAGCCGCCCTCAAGAATTCTGGGAAAGGGTACCTGGAAGAGGGAGCCTGGTGCCCTGGGCAAGGTCTTGTGATCAAAGACATTCCTCCTCTTCAGGAATGTGGCCTTTCCTGCCCTTCAGGGTTCAGGCCCTCCCTGCAGCCCCCAGGAGAGGTGCCCCACCTCCCCTCTTCCCCCTCACCAGGGTCTCCCTGAGGGCCAGTGTGGGGGCCCTCAGAACAGGTCTGGGTCCCTGGAGGTGAGCTGGTCTCAGGAGAGGAACTACAGGTAGGGTATGTTTGAGCTCTCTGAAGGCTGTCCCTTTTTCCCACACACCTCCAGGCCTTTGCACACACTACTCCCTCGGCCTGGACATTTTTTGATCTCACCCTTTGCCTGCCTTCTAGAAGATCCCAGTTCAGGTGTCACCCTCAGAGAGGTCTCCTCTGATCCTCCAGGCTAGAATTACCCACCTTGCTCTGTGCCCCTGGGACCCCTGCCCCCATCTTTGCTCTGGAATCTGTCACTGTCACTGTTCAACACCCCCCACCAGACTTTCTCCCTTTGGACACCCAATGGCATGTCTACCTCCCCTCAAGCCCATTCTTCCTCCTGCCATCTGTCTCATCCCTGTTCCCCTCAGGTGCCAGGCCTGAGCCCATGAGGCATGTTTGGAGCTACCTTCCCTGTCTGCACATGATCCATCCCCAGAAGCACAGTGAAGGGGCGTTCCCAGCAGGGCAAGTCTCGGCTATGACAGTGGGATGTTTGATGTGAATTGAGCAGATATGAACTGATATGCCCCCCCTCCCCCACCACACACACATCTACATGGTTGGTAACCCAGGAACTATGTCACCAAGAATAATTTAAGCATCTTAGAAGCAAACTTTCCCTTTTCCACTGGTGCCCATGGATTTCTTAGATAGGCCAACATTTTTTTTTTTAAAGTTCATTTATTTATTTTGAGAGAGCATGAGAGAGAGAGAGAGAGAGAGAGTTGGGGGGGAAATCTCAAGCAGACTCCACATTGTCAGCACAGAGCCCAATGTGGGGCTTGAACCCACGAACTGGGAGATCATGGGCCAATATGGTTTTGAATAGCATATGCCAGAGTGCGAGGAACGCAGGAGGGGTCAGTTCCTTGCCCTCCTAGCCTAAGAAGGCTAGTGCAAATTTAGGGTGAGCTCCTGCTTCCTTCCAGGAGGGCAGTTGGCAATAAGGATGGATTTCACAACCATGAGATCTGAGAAGGGGCTGGGGAGAGGGCCGGGTACTCCAGGCCAGCTGTGCCTGAGACACAGACTGAGGGTCACTCTGCTTGTCCCTGAACTTGAGACAGCTTCTTCTCCATCCCTTGGTGGGGTGCCTGTGTGAGTTGCAGTCAGAACGGGTAATGTCTAAGCTGGGCCAGAAGGGAATTGTGGAAGGCCCTGGCAACTCCCTTGCCCTGGACAGAACTCTTGCTGTGCAGTCCTGTGCTTGTACGTGCACATACACGCATGCAAGGACACACACTATATGCTGTATCATATGCTCACAGGCATAGATATGTGTGTGTGCGCAGAAATATACAATACACACACACAGACCCTGCACGTCTGGGCACTTGCCACTCTTGTTGGAGGTAGCCAGGAAGGGTTCTTACAGGCTGGGGGAATCCGCGTTCCCCTCCCCCAGACCTCCAGTCACCTGGACTCACCCTGTCCTATTGGCTATTGCTAGGATCTCTTGTGGTGACAAGTTCTGAATCGAACCACGTTCTGCTGCTGCCTTCCTTCCGGTGGGGAGCTGCCAGGCCTTGGGTGATGGCAGTGCAGCATGGGGAAGCTATGGCCCAGACAGGCGGCGCTAGTGTTAGGGAGCCACGTGCCTGTTCATCCCCCACCCCCCCCTGCCCTGCCCAGGTGTGTGGGCCAGAGGGGTGGGAGGACAGGGCCCTGGGGAGCAGGTGGGAGAGGGTTACACCCAGGATAAGCAGAGAACAAGACCCAGCAGGATGAAACTCCCCAAGGCTGCCTGGAGAAGGCAAAGGGGAAGAAGTAAGGAGAGCCAGCTCCCCACCATTCATGCTCAGACGTTTCAGGGCACCTGCCCTGGGCCAGGGAGTGTGCAGGGAAGGCAACTGGGACCTGAGAGGGGAGCTAGGCCAAAGTAATTCCTCCCTCTCCCAGCTCCCCACCCAGCAGTGGCAGAGCAGGCCCTCAGCCGACCTCCCTCCCCAAGTGGATCCCCGTGGCTTACTTGAGAGTGTGCTTCTCTCAGTTGCATACCCAGCCCACCGGGATCAGCCTGAGGAGGGAGACTACAGGACACAAACACAGGGCTTTGCCATGCTTTGTCCCTGGCAGGCATTACTAGTCAATCACAGCACTTTCTCCTGCTGAGCCACTCTCTGGCCTCAACACCCTTCCAAGCAGGCATGACCAGCTGATTGATTGTGGTAGGCAAGGGAGATAAAGCCTATTTGCTAAGGCTTCGATTCACAGCCAGACCAGCAATGGCCTCTCTGTCCTCAGCCCCAGCTCACTTCACCCTGACCTTCTCCTGCTCCCTACTCTGTGCCCAGACACAGCACCTCTGCTTCCACACACTTCCTCATTCCATACTCCCACCCTCTGAAATCATCTCCAGCTTCTGAGGGGCCTCAGCCTCAGAAAGCCTGCCTTGCCTGATCTCAGCAGAGTCTGCTCCTTCTCCTGGTCCTTCCTGTGCAGTCCATACTTTCTGCCCTCTCCCCACTTAAGGGCAGTTCAGCTCATGGGGATCTGTGGTAGACCAGGTCCAGTTATGGAGCCTCACCTGTGACTTCACCTATGTGAGCTCTCCTTTCATCACTGGAGTTCCACTGTGGTCACCCAGAGTCCTAGGGCCCAACCAGGCCTTCCTCATGGCCCGGCCCTCCCTCCATTCCAAGCTCTCCCCAGCATGAGGGCCCCCTTAAGGGAGATGGGGGTCTCCCGGGCTGCTCTCTGCTCAGGGCTGATTTGGGACTGATGTCAAGCAGGCCTGGTTTTTGTCCTAGCACAAAGGCCACACCCTGTGCTGCCCTCATCCTATGGCAGCTTTCACATCCTCTGCCCTGCATGCACCGAGATTCTCCAGTGAGGAGACCAGGGCTTGTCTGTTCCACAGGTGGGGAAGCTGAGGCCTAGGAAGGGAAATGTCTTGCCCAAGGGCCTGGCTGCAGGCCCAGCCAGTTACTCACTTACCCATTGGGCCTGGGGTGAGTCATGGTGGCCCAGGTGATGGGAAGGAAACACATAAACACGGGCAAGTGGGAAGGGCAACCTTGGAGATGGGGGGGGGGGGGCGGTAGTGCCTGCCTGGGACTCCCAGCTATGAGCTCCCACACACAGGCCCCTGTGGGCTTACTGGGAAGGTGCACACCTGACGGTCTCACATCCTGTTCCCTTCTGGCTCTGTGTCCAGGCTCTGCATCACCTCTGGAAAGGCTGTCAATGCATTTGACAGACGGGGACACTGAGGCCCATGGTAACCAATCAAGCTGTGGCAGGGGGCTGGGCCCCAGACTAAACCCAGAGCTCCTTTCCCCCAGGTGAGGGGTTCCCTGCTGGCTCTTATTGCAGCTCCAGGACCCTGTAGGAGGAGACCCAAGCATAGTCCACAGGGAGCCTTTGCTCTACTTGCTCTTCCCCATTTCTGGGGTGGCAGGGGGCCAACACAGGCAGGGTGGGGGACAGACAGGAGGCATGTACAGCTATTCGCCCCATAACAAGAGGGGGCTATATCTTGCACGTAGCTTATGTGCTATCAAACGCTCTTTCTGCTTCCATGGCATACTTGGGTAATCCATCCCATGACCCAGTTTCAGAATCTGCCTTCCCAGGCTCTCCTACTTCTCCCTGGCCCATCTTCCCAGCCTCCTTCCCAGCCCCTGCTCCATTCCCTACACGGCAGCCAGAGGGATCTTTTGAGAATGTGAATCAGACTTGGCCTTTTCTGCTGTAAAGCTTCCTATTGTCCTGGCAGAGTCCCAGCTCCTCTCTGTGGCCAGTGTGGCCCTTGATGATGTGACTCTGCCCCTCTCTCCACCTCCCTGCCTCTTCTCAGGGCTCAAGGTTCTCTGACTGCCCCCACTCTCCCAGCCCAGCCCTGTCCCTATGTTGTCCTCCTGCTCTGTGTTTAGGGCCTTTGCACTCACTGGTCCCTATGCTGGAAACCTCTTCCCCCAGTTTTTGCCTTTAAATACCTTCTTATCCTTCTCCCCAAACCCACTTATCCTCCAGAGTCAGAGTGGACATCTAGGAAGTGGCTGAGCCAGCATTGGAACCCCCCTCTCCTTCTAGACTTTGTGTTGTCAGCCCCGAGCCGATGGTCCTATGATTTAAAATGCCTTTGGTTCTCCCTGCACACTGGTTGGTTCTGGAAGCCTCTCACTTCCATTTCCCACTTGCACCGCAGCCTGTCCTGCATGACTGCCCACAGTCACTCCGTGAGATCACCTGGAGCCAGAAGAGGCTCTTTGTCATGAAGGGATGGATTCCTGCTCTCAACTTGCCTAGCAGGACCTCATCCCCAACCTCAGGCTATAGGCCTCAATTTTGCTGTTTCAGAGAGGGCTCTCCTACCCTGCCATCCAGGTGCAGCTTACCCTTCCTCCAAAGACTGAGCCAAAACTTCTACCTCTTGGTGGACTCAGAGGTCCCAAGCCTGGGTTCCAATCCTGCATAGAGCTACCCTGGAGGAGGGGCTGGGCTGGGGGCTAGACTCAGCTGGGACGCCCATCCACTGACACTGAGGTCATCCCTAGCGGGCCAGAAGCTGCTGGGCCTGCTTTCCTGAGTGCTCAGAAGAAGGCAGAGGAGAGAGAGAAAGAGTCCAGATAAGCCCAGGTGACCCAGTTCCCTGCCCCAAAGCCACAGGTCCCCCTCCCCAGAGTCATTACTCTGAGCTGATTCCCCCTCCCTCTTGTGACATTTGGGGCTTATGGGCAGCACCTCATGATCCCACCTAGGCTCTGAGGGATGGAAGCCAGGGCTTTGGGAGTAGGAGTCCTTAACAACCTGCCCATCCAGTCACCATATTGCCCTTGACCTCTTGCTCCAGGCTTCTGATCCTTCCGAGGCTACCTCTGCCAGGAAGGGCCTGGAGTCCCAGGGCCTGAGAAGGGGTGGGAGGCCAGAGGGATCTTGGACAGAGGTTCCCAGTCAGAGCAAAATCAGGAAGCAGTGATGGAGTCAGGAGCGTGTGTGTGTGTGTGTGTGTGTGTGTCCAGGTCCTGTCTTTGCTGAACCGGCCTATGGTTTTTTGATTGGGAGAGCCAGCAGTGGCAGGCTCCCGACAGTAAAGCCAGTCCAACCTTTGAGGCTGGGAGGGTGGAGAGGCTGGGAATTCCCAGGGTATCTGAGCAGGGCGGAAGTGCCAGGGGCCTGGGCTGGGTCTGCTTCTTCGGGTGGGCCAAGGGGTGGAGACTGCTAGGTCTCTCTGTAGCTGCCAGGCCTAATTGCCTCATTAGTATCTGCCTGCCGCCCGGGCCTGTCTGGTTCCCTCCCCAATGGCCCAAACAGCCCTGTTTTTCAGGAATCCCTCCTACAAGGCACTGGTGACAGTGACAGTGACCACATGATCATGACGAGGCTGGGGAAATGGCCTGGGAGCCAGCTGGCCTGGGCCAGGCATGAATTTGCTGGGTTGAGGCCTCAGCGTCCAGCCCCATCCCAGGTTTCATGCCCTGTGCTGTCCCACATGGGCTCAGCTGTCAAGCTGCCTGCCGGGAGCTGGATATGCTGTGTTCCCAGGCTCACGGGGACCAGTAGCAGCACCAGAAAACAGTCTAGAGGACTCCCTTCCTGGTCTGTTCCTACCAACCCCTACTCCTGCCACAGGGGCATGTGCCCCAAGACCTGGGAGAATCCATCCCTGCAAAGACTAGGGTCTCCTGGGAGAGAGGAGTCTAAGGGACTCTGACTCTTAGGGCCCCGAGCAGGAGCCAAGATGAGTATACCATGTGTGTTGGGACGGGGCAGGAGTGAGAGGAGGGTGGTGGGTGGAGACTGGGGGACCCGACCAAGAGACCTGGTTCTAATCCTGATTCTACCACAGGCCTCCCTTCTCTGGGCCTCAGTTTCCTCCTCTATAAACTGGGGGTGCAGTATACCAGGCAAACTGCTCTGAGGCAGGAGGAAGCCCACCATTGAAGGGCCCAGCCAAGGGCTGAGCACATGTTGCCTGAGTCAACCTTCTTGTGCCTGGACAGTCGGGACAGGGCCCTGGGGGCAGGTGATGACCCCCAAGGGAAGGCCTCCGGGAGCAGAGGGATGGGAAGGGGGCTTGTAGCAGCTGTGCCAGGGAACGTGAGCAAGATGGGCTCTGAGCAGAGAGGCTGGCCCCGACAGGGAGGTTAAACAGAGACTGAGGAGACACAGCATCTCTTCTGAACCTGGAGCTGTTGGCTGCCCTGTCCTGAGGCTGATGTCGTGGTGGGGGCGGTGGCATGGACGCTCCCAACACCTGGGGCCTGCCTGTGCAGGTCCCTTCCCGTGGGGCAAGGCCCTACCCGCCAGCCTTCTGCCTTTGACTCTGTGGCCACGCCTGCCCACCCACCTGGCTGCCCTCCCATAATGAAGGGTAGGGAGGGAATCAGAGTCATCAGGACCCCAACATGGCTCAAACGTGGTCCTACCTCCAAGCCTTGGCCATGCCAGCCCCCTGCTGCCTTCTGTTCACCCTTCCTTAGCTGTCACCCCCATTCAGTTCCCACCTTTTGCTCAGACCCAGCAGACAACAGCCCCTGCTCTGAACCCAGAGAGCCTTTCCCATCATGGGGCTTTGACCTATACCTCCTGCCTCCTCAAGGGCTTTTCCTGTAGCACTGTCCAAAATGGGATCCATGGAATACTGGGCTGGCCCGGCACACCTCGATAAAAGAAGTTAAGTGGTCAAACGTCTGGAAAACACTATGAGCTCTGTGGCCCAAGCTGCATAGCATTGGAGTGTTAAATGCTCTGACAAGTCCTGCAAGGATTGAGCTGGATTTATTTTGTTCATCAAGCATTTCCCAAACTCTGGCAACCACAGCATGAGTTTCCTGCATAACCTCCACTATCAGCTCATGGGACTGTGCCCTCAGCATGTCCTTCGGGGGAGAAAGTGGCCTTATGTTGCCCAGTGGCTATTCACACCACATTCTCTTCCCTGGACTGTGCTTCCCATCTTCAGGGTCATCAAGGTGATCACTCAGAACCCCATACCCTTCTTCTGGCCTGCTGTAGGGCCCTGCGGTCTGCTTTCTGCCAGCAGGTCCAGCCACCCCTGTGGGATCAGAAGCTAGTCTGGTGGGAAGGTGAGGGTGATAAATGGATGCTGGGCAACAGGCTGGAGAGGAAGAAGATGAGCCAGACACTCAGCCATGTTTCTCCCAACCGGCAGCTGCCACCTCTTGGCCCCGACTGGCTCCGGTGGCCTCTAGCTCGAGGCTGCACAGGGCCGGGTTGGGTGGATAGAGGGGCTGTGCTGTCTCGGCTTGGGAGCTGCGGACGGGCTCCCCTCCCCAAGCCCAGGCCAGAGTTGGGTTACGAGCCCTGAGGGTCTCCTAATGAGTTCCACATGCAAGTGGATGCCTCGGAGAGGAAACGGGCAGGGGCTGGGGTGGGGGAGAGGGGCCTGAGGATTGGAAACATGTGTGGAGGAGGAGAAGGAGGATGGGGAGGACGACAGAGAGGTAGGGGAGAAGGAAGGGGAGCAGCAAGAGGAGGAGACTTTATTCTCAGAAGTCCTGGTGCCTACCCCTCATGAGGTTGACTGCCAGGCCCCCAAGTCCCTGTCGGAGGCCCCCAGGCCACCAGTCTGCTGGGAGAGTGGTCGGAGGGACCTCAGAGGGCCTACTCCTCTTTACTTCAGGTGGAAAAAGCCCCAACCTCCTGGCCCTGCTTGGTGGGGGTTCTGAGCCATTAGGGGCAGGATAGAACCCGCTGGGTGGGAGGGGCCATGGGGACATAAGGAAGCCCCTCCAGTGCCAGCCAGCCTGGCCAGCAGCAAAATACTCCTCCAGATCCAGCCCGGCTTCCCCTACTCCACTGGAGAGCCCTGGGTGCAGCAAGGCCACTGACTCGTCAACCCTGACTCCCACCTTTGCCCCTCTTGGCTAGTGGGTGGGCAGGGAGGCCTGGCATGTGGGTTGGCTGCCCTACCACCCCTCCCACTCACGTGGGCACCTGGACTGGCCTGGTAGCTGGAAACCTCATTAGGAAAAACAAAGGCTGTGCAGGAGCCATGTTGACATGTGGGGTGGGGGTGTCTGGTGAGAGAGGCCCACAGTGGGTAAGGAGCAGAGTCTACCTTAACAGATCCCCCCCCACTCCCAGGAGTACTGGTTGAGCCCCAGGTTTCCAGCCAGCTGACCAAGGTGGAGCCTGGAGTGGGCCTTATAGCCAGCTGGCCAGCCTGCAGGACTCCGATGCCAGGAGCCCAGCCCTTCAGCCCCCACCTCCAGCCCCCTCCCCAAGCCATGGACTGGAGCCCAGCAAGGACAAGGTCTGCTCTTAGAGCTTTGTGTGAATTGTCTCAGTGAGTCTTTCCAGCAGCCCTATGAGGTCACTCCTGCTCTTACCCTATGTCATGGAGGAGGAGGCTGAGGTACAGAGAGGTGCATACAGAGCATTTCTGGCATCAGAAATAGTGGGTGCAAAGGTCCTGGGGCTGGAATGTGCCTGGTGTGTCCAAGGAACAGCGAAGAGGCTGGTGTGGCTGGAGGGGCATGAGAGGAGGGTGGAGGGGGTGGCAAGAGATGGGGTAGGGGACAGGCAGGAATGAGTGGGGCCTTGTGGTCGTGGTGAGCACTGGGGCCTCTATTCACTGTCGGGGAGGCTGGGGAACCAACCACTGGAAGCAGTTGAGCAGGGATGGCATGAGCTATCTTACCAGTTCTCATTATTTATTGCTTTTTATTCTGACAGCTTAGTAGCCTCTGGCTGCTCTGCTGAGAACAGATGGGGTGGGACAAGAGCGAAAGTGGGAGACCAGGGAGAAAAAGACCAGGCACCTCAGCAGGTTCTGGCTCCTTGCGGGTTTAGCTTTGGGATGGCGTGAGTGGTGGGCAGGCCCAAACTTCTGGGGGAGGTTGACAGGACCCTCACCTGACCTGCACAAGCCTGAGGCTCCCATCCCTCACCAGAGGGGCCTATAGAGCTGAGGCAACCCCAGGCCAGAGACCTTATCCCCCAACAGGAGACTTCAGGATACCTCTCAAAAGGCACGGGCATCCTTGTGGGGTTTCACAGATGTCTCTATCTCAACACACCCTAACTACCAGGGGAGCTAGACCCAACCCCAGGATCAGGGCAACCCCAAGAGCAAAGGTCAGCTTCCTGGTTCCGGCTAAGAAGTCCATGGAAGCAGCCCAGACAGGGGCTGGCCCAGCCCTCTGCCACAGAAAACACCTTCTGTTTCCAGTTAGCAGGCGCATGTGAGCTGCTGCCTGGAGGGTCTGGGAGGACTAACTACACCGCTTCTCTGGCTGCAAGTTTCAGAGGCTTCTGAGGAGCCAATCCAGGAGCAGTTGTCACGGGAGGAAGATTCTGGGGGTTGAGTTGGGACTGGGGAGCAAAACCAGCATCTCCATTCCAACCTTGGGCAGGAGGGCATGCATGTCTTTGGGGCGGATCTGGCTGCGCTCAGGATTTACGGGGCTCAGTGCAGAGGTGGGGTGGGGCATCACAGTTCTTCTGGGAGATCTAGATGGTTCTAGAGAGAGCTGCCAGGGGAGGGCAGGGGGCAGGGCAAAGGTCTGGAAGAGGCCAGTTAAGCAGAGCATCTGTGGGGTGCATGTGCCCTCGGCCAGGCTTGAGACCAGGAGAGTGACAAGGACAGGCTAAACATGGGCCCCCAGCGCTCAGGGACGTCCATGGCTCTGAAGGCAGTCTTGATTCCAAAGCTGAGTCCAGGCACCCAATGGGAGGAGAACGGAGATAGACTGGGGCTGATGTCAGGATGCGTGGCGGAGTGATACTGCCCAGCGTGGGTTCTGGCTCCTGCAGGCCAGCCCCCCACCTACTGGGCACCCACTTGTGCCTGAAGGAGAAGCTCAAGGCCGAGAAAGGGAAGCTTCGGCAGAACACGACTTCCCTCTCCTGCCCAGGTTCCTTATCCCAGTGCTCAGATTTCTCATCAGTGGTAGGTCAGCGGGTGGGGGGCTGGCATTCCTGAAGCAAGAAGCGCTCCTAAGGTGAAAGAGGATCACCTAAAGTGAAAGCACTCCTTAGCTTTGCTTTATAAATAGGTCCTCGGGAGAGTGCACTGGCAGCTCCCAACCAAGGAGGGGCTGGCATGAAAGCTTCCTAATGGCTTTGCCCCAGGCTCTCTGGCCTGGCTCCAATCCTATCTTGAGCTCGGCTGGGCCCTCAGGGGTCGGGAGTCCGGGGCAAAGCTTCTAAAAGACTTCCCCGGGGTGGCTAAGTAAGTGAGCCTAGGTTGCCAGGGCCTCCAGGCTAGGGTGAGCTGGAGCCCACCAGCCAATGGGACAAGGCCCCACACCAGGTGTGGCGCTCACAGGAAGTGGAAGGACACCCAGGACACCGGGCCGCCAACAGCCTGCCACTGCTGCCTTGGCAAAGTGGTTCCCTCAGCAGCCTGGGGTGGGTGGGGTGGAGCAGGGGTGCTCAGTAAGAAGGCCCGGGGGGATTTCTGGTCCCCTTAAATGGCCATACACCAATTAAGGCGGGAGCCATCAGGGGCCTATCTTGAGCAAATCATTTAGGAAAATGAGGTTAATGACAGGGAGCCAGGACAACAGGGCCCGTGTGAGTCACCATGCTCCCGCTCGCTCAGCGGGCTGGGTTTCCGGGATTCCGGGTAATCACAAACACCCATCCTCGAGCCTGTGCTGGCCCTGGTGGCAGCCTGGGTGATAGCAGAGAGGTGGCCTTAGAGTGCTGGCCTCCCTAGGTGGGGAGGGGCTGCCCTGAGTCCCCCTGCCTGCCCGCCCAAATCCCCGTTCACCACAGGCATGCTCATGGCAGGGGCCACAGGATCAGGAGTTCGTAACTGTAGCCGTCTAGAATTCCAGAGCCAGAGGGACCGTGGGACCATCAGCCCATTGACACATGGACCAACTTCCAGGAAAGGGGCCTGACCTGTCACAAGTGTCACCCCAGACTGGTGGTGGTGGGGGTCATACCAACAGTCACACACTGACCACACTCTCGCTCTGTGCCAGTCGCTGCTCTGAGCGCCTCATGTGCCTGAATACATAGGCATATAACCTCAGAGAGAGTCTACAAACTTGGGAAACTCATTCAAGACCACGGAGCTAGCAGGTGGCAGAGCCGTCGTCTGGAGTTGGGAGTCAGCGACCCCTGACTCCATTGCTCGACCTCTCAGCAGCCTGCTTGCACACAGCCCGCCACCACGGAGAAATCGCGAATCTGTGGCAAGCAGATCCTGGGACAGAGGGACAAGGGTGGTGCTGGGTGGGAGAATGGCAGAGTTTCTAGGTCAGGCTGGCTGGTGCCACTTGAGTCTCTGAAGGGACATGGTCAGAGCTCGTGGGGAGTGGAGACTCGGGAAAGAAAGGGTAGCAGGCTTGCCAGGGGTCAGGACAGGACTCAGCTGCTGCTGCTTTCTGGCTTGGTGGGCCGGCCCACCTGAGCTGCCCCCCGCAGTTTCTCTGGCAGAAGTACAGGTTCATCTTGAAACCCCAAGAATCTGGCAAAGGGTAGGTGGAGGGAATCACAATTTAAATCACCCATCACCAACACCTGTTCTTTTATTTCCCGTTAGGAAAATCAGGGCACGAGAGAAGGGGGTGGTGGGAATTGCCACTAGGATATACTTCTTTTTTTTTTAATTTTTTTTTTTAACGTTTATTTATTTTGGAGACAGAGAGAGAGCATGAGCGGGGGGAGGGCCAGAGAGAGAGGGAGACACAGAATCCGAAGCAGGCTCCAGGCTCTGAGCTGTCAGCACAGAGCCCAACGTGGGGCTCGAACTGACGGACTGCGAGATCATGACCTGAGCTGAAGTCAGACGCTTAACCGGCTGAGTCACCCGCCCCTAGGATATACTTCTTAACAAAAAACCCCTAACCTAATCTCACCTTCCTAGCAAAAAGAAAAAAAGAGAGAGAGAGAGAGAGAGAGAGAGAGGGAGAGATGCCTGCAATTTGGATTTTGGGGGACTGTTATCAAAATCTACAACCAGAAAATACGGTGGCTGAGCTGAGGCACTTGCATTTCCAGAAGGCAGAAACACCAGTGGGGCACTGGTAAGAGCCCCTACGACGGGGGAGCTGGCGGCAAGGGCTGGCAGGGAGACACCACCACAAGAAAGGCCCTGTCATGTGGCCCCCAACCTTGCCAAGCCACCTCAAGCCCACCTAGGCCTCACGCTCCTCCCTTGCTTGTGAGGGTCCCCACGGCCAAACAGCCCAGTGTTGCCCAGCTCAGGGTCCTGTAGCACCTTCATGGGCTGGGGGTGGGGGGTCAGAGCACCCTAGAATCTCCTGTCCCCTCTTCCTCAGGAAAAATCTGGGCCCCCTAGATCCTCACTGAGCAGTGAGGTCCCAACTCAGGCCCCACGTGAGCAATTTCAAGAAAGAACTCTTGGGGTTAGAACTTAGGCCCTTCATTGCTCTGCCTTATGTGTGTGACACACTGACCCTCGGGCTTGGAGGAGGTGGGTTCTCTGTGGTGTTTCAAAGACCAGTGCAGCTCTCCAAGAACCTTCTTCCCCCACATTCCGGGTCTGGCTGGTGGCTCCATCAAGGCAGGTGTGTGAGTGTGCAGGAAACCCCTCAGGAGGGCCCTGCCTGGGCCACTCCAGAGAAGTCCTCTCAGACAGCCCGTGGCTGCCTCAGTAGGGGAGAGCCCAGGCTGGGCTGCCTCAGAACATGGGGACATTGGCCTATAAGGGGTGTGGTGAGGGGGGCTGATAAACTAGGGTGGGGCTTCCAGGGACAAACACTACACCATTGCCCCCAGGCCATTTCCCGAATCCCTAGCAGGCTCTCAATCTCCATTTTCCTCACAGAGAAAACTCAATCCTGGTGTAAACTGAAGGCAGGGAGATGGCAGCCTGGGCCCGGCCGGAGGGCAAGAGCTGCCATACAATGCCTGGAGACCTGGTTCCAGTCCTGCTGTCCCCAGTGAGAGGTACCATCTGTGTCTCCCGAGATGACCTCACCCTGAGATGGCTGCTCAAATCACCAGAGCTCCAACACAGACCTCCAGCTTCACGACTGGAAGCTACAACAGGACAGCCAGCATGGTGGGGGTGGGGGGTGGGGTGGGTGGGTGCTGACAAACCTAGTCCCACAAGCTGCATCCTCTCTGAGCAGGTTCACTTAGGGTACCCAGACTCCCTAAAGGCCTTTACGGAGGGGGATCCCATGACCTCCCGAGGCAGCTGAGCACCTCACCTGCCAATTCAAACCAGCAGGCCCGCCCAACTCTTCTACACGCAAGGACACGTGGGAGGCCTCAGCAGATCCCTGGGGACCTTCAGAAGAGCCTGAGCCAGCAGCCTCCTCCCCACTTTCCCACTCACAGCTCATGGGGAGCGAGCCTCCCTCGTAAGCACCTGGAGGGGTGGTTACCACCACCACATAACACAAGAACCTGAGGCTCAGAGAGGTTATGTCGCCATGCGGAGGTTACACAGCTGTCTAAAGGCAGAATCTGTAGCCTGATCCTGGACTGCGGCTCTCTCTCCACACAGCCGGGGGAGGCAGCTTCCCCGTTCTCATCGTTTATCAGGGCTCAACACAGCCTGCCTCCTTGGCGGCCCAAGCTCCTAGGCATTCAGGCTCTGCTCCCACCTGGAAGCCGCAGAGGCTGGGAACCTCATTAGCTGCGTGGTACTAACAGCTCCCGAGAAGATCTAACACCCCTACCCCCCACCCCGGTCCCCCAGGGCAAGGCAGGTATGTTGAAGGATAAATACCTCCCTGGCTGGCTGGGTCCCAAGGAGCCAAATGCTGAAGGCATAGACAACACCGAGACATATGGCAAACACTGCCTGGCTCTCCCTGCAGGGATGCAGAGGAAGGCGCCTATGAGAACCCTCAGGAGTTAAGTGGAAATGCAGGTGCCTGAGTCTTCCAGGATCCAATCGAGGAAGCCAGCTGGGGGGCCGGCCAGGGGAGGTGAATGTCATGCGGGGACTCTGGCTGTCCTTGCTCCCCCAATACCCTGAGCTCCAGAGGTAACCTGGCAGGGGCTCTCCGAAGTCACCGCTCTCATTCTCCCTTTATGGGCCCTGGGGATGGAGGCACTGATAAGGTCTCACTCAGAACAAGCCACTTTTATGAGAAGCTCAATAAAGTCCATTTTAATTTCAGATTCCTTCACCTTCGTGCATACAGAGGAGGAAGCCACCAGGCCCCAGTGAACATGCGTGAGGCAGAAATCGAGGCCACTGCAAAGCTACCGCCTCCCCACCTCGAGTGCTTGTTCCTGGATAAACCTCAGATGGACCCACATTGGGCCTTTTGTCAGATTTAGAGAAAACTCCTGGCTCCCCATCCAATGTGTAGTCCATTGCTATGGGTGGGAAGAGCCAGTCATATGACAGAAGGTTGGACAAACCCCAGGAAGGGGACTCTTCTGGAGGGGGCAGGGAAGCTGCGATCTTAGGGCTCATTGGGACTCCGAGGTAGAGGTAGCAAACATTTCCGGGTGACTCCTTCACATTAAACCAAACACAGTCCATTCTGCATGTGTTGGCCCTGCCCACAGGGGGCCGGCCTCCCACTGCCAGGTGGAGAGCCTCCAGGTGCAGACAGCAGGTGGAGGACAGAGATAGGGGCATAATCTCTGGGGCTCAGGGATGAATGTGATGCCCACAGAGCTGAATCCCTTTCATTTAAATAAATGAGTCCCCAAGTCCCACAGTACCAATCCCCGGTCTGCCACCCCCCCAAAATCGAACAAGCTCTTGATTCTTGCTCCCCTGATCACGGTGTTGTTCTCTGCATGATTAGCTGCTGGTTCTCCAGACACTGTTTCAGCTTGTCCTCCGTCAGTGTCAACCGCTGCTCCAGGATGGAGACTGTCTGCAAAATAAATGGTGGTCAGGCTTCAGGGTTGCCCTAGGGATCCCCCCAGCCATTCCTGCTCAGCTGCTCGGCCTACTGTCCTGTCAGGTCCCTGGCTCTGGAGGCGACTGGGACCGCTCTTGCTTTCATGTCTCTTCCTGGCTCTGGATGGCTGTTCTCTGATGCTTGCAGGCAGGGGGAGGACACAGTGAGGGAAGGTCGGCAGCAGGTCCCACAGCCCTGGGTCAGAATCCCTGGCCCTGGTGGTCTGGCACTTAGATTGGGGTCTGGAACAGAACCACTTCCTCATTTGGGCCAGGTTTCTATCCACAACCAACTGGAGACCATCACCCATCTCCATTCCAAAGGTAAGAAAACGACACCCCCAAATGAAGGCACCAAATTAGGGTCCTGCCTACACCTCAGGCTCTTCACCTCTATACCTGGAGGGACTTCCCAGACTGGGAGGTGAGCGACTGAGCGACCCCGAGCCTAGGAGGGCCTCTGCCTGTCCAAGTCCAGTGAGGACCATTGCAGGAATATGCCACCTGGAAATTTGGCCCTAACTCCACTTCCAAGCCCCCTTTTTCCTCTGTAATGGAAGGATAACGCCAAGCTCACAGGAGTCCTGGACACTATGGGTTTTGACTCAGGATGGCACCCAGCACTTCTTAGCTTGACCCATGTTGGCAATGCTTGTCATCATGTTGGCTTCCGGAGGCTGAGCCCTTGCTCCCTGGCCTCTCCTGCACACCCAGCACGACCTAGCTGTCTAGCCTGCCCATGCCCCCAGCTGCTGGGGCTGCATGCGCCTTATGGGCCAGGGCCAGTGTTGCAGACGTGGCTGCAAAAAACCTGCCCACCTCCTCTGGCTTTGGACAGAGTGCTGGCAGAGGGGCAGGTGCTATCTGGGAGCCGGTGTGCTCCCGGGCCTGCCCACCGGTCACATGGCCAACCCCAGCCATCGGCCAGCCTGACCCATGCTGGCCACTATGGCTGAGCTCACATCCCCCCATCGAGAGCTGGGTGAGTGCCTGTGCGTGTCAGGCCCGCACCTGGCACTGGGTGAGTCTGCTGTGAGCAAGGCAGGCTCGGTTCCTGTGTGGTGCCGCCTACAGCCAGAAGAAAGGCTCAGATTAAGAAACAATACTTTCTATTAATTTTACCCATTTGTCTGTGGGCTTTCCCAAGAGGTTTTGCCACCTTCCCTGAGGCTCCACGGAGGCTGTGGGCCTTGGTCCAGTGAAAAGGAAACTTTCCCTTCATACATTTAATAAAACATTGAAACATTCTGGGAGGGAGTTTCCCCTCTAAGGCTGCTATAAATTCTCACAGCATCCCGCACGGACATCAGCCGCTCACGGAGGCTGCTCCTCCTGGCGGCTGGCCCTTTCTAACTGAGCTGGCCTGGGCTGTAAGGGCTCTGAAAAGGTGCACTGCACCCTGAGAGGCAGGGCTGAGCTGAAAGAGAGTCACACTCCCCCTGTGCTGGCCAGAAGCCGTCGAGGGGTCTGTACCTCGTAAAAGTGGCGGCGGAAACAGCCCCTGGCTGGCCCAGAGCAGCATTCCTGGAAGTTTCCACAGGCTGCTGCAAAGCTTGTGCCGAGCCAAGCTCCAAAATCATTCTTCATCCAGACTTTTTCCGATGGTCCCGGACTCCAGGCCACAGTGGGGGAGCCCGCCTGCTTTTCCTCTTTGCCCACCCCCTCCCTGCCCCTTTAAACTTTTCACAGGGACCGAAGTTTCAAGTGTGGAGGCAGCGGGTGCTGGGCCAATGTCAATACCGGGGGTGCCACGCATTTCATGAGGCCTCCACTTAGTTCCATGGGGGGGGCCCATACTTTAGCTCGGTAGAAATAGGGCCCTCCTGAAAGGAGGGTGCCAGCCCAATTTTGGGCCCTTCCTGGGGGAGCTTTGAGAGGGTGCTTTGTGGCATGTTGTAGACAAAAAGGCTTTCACAAGTCCACTACTCCTCAAACCTGCAGCTCCTTCCTCTCCCTGACGTTCTCCCACTTCCCCCCTTTTCTAGCTGAGAAAGACTCGGGAAGAGTCATCATCTCTGTCTTTTCTCTCTACTTCCTGTCTCCCCTGTGCCCCCGGCATACTCTGCCAAGATGCTGGGTGGCAGCCACCATCCAGGGATGAAGTCTACCAGGCTCTTCCAGCTCACATTTAATCCCACCCAACCCCTGTCTGAGCCAGAAGGATGGGCCAGGGAGAGGACAATTTTTTTGATTTCTGTATGTTAGAATGTTGTCTTGGTGTTCTCTGCTCCACAAGTTTTCCTGAATAATCCTACTCTAATAAAACACGAGACTTCATTTTCATGGAAAATGGTGTCTCTCATGATAAAGTAAAACCTAGAAATCCCAACGTCTAGTTTTGCTGATGTGCCTTCCCTCCACCACGGGAAGGGTCTCCACAGCAATGGAAAGGTTGCCAGTGGGGCATCTGAGGAGCAGAGGTCAAACACACTCAGGGCTGGAGGCACAGACAGCAGGAGGGCAGGTGGGCCACCTGTAGGGACAGTCCAGGCCACCACGGTGTCACCATAGTCCCAGCTGCTGGGGCCTGTGGGAGGGAGGAAGGGAAAGCATCTGGGACAGTGTGTGGGTGGGCGAGGGTATCCCCAGCAAGGGCTGGTTCCGGGACATATCACTTGGCCTTGTTCGCAGTGTGACCTCACTTGCCGGTTCAGAACAACATGCCCACCCGCACCAAGTGTCAGACACACAGCAAGCCTCAGTAAACACGTGCTGCCTCAGTGTCCAGAGGGCAGAGGCCGTAGCTCGTTTCTCCCGCTGTCCAGGGCCACGCCAAGCAGGCTGCTCGCCCTGCTCTGTGCACCGGGTCCTTCCACACGGCGTCTGCAGTGTGGCATGCCTGCCCCAGAGGCGGGGGGAACACTACCGAGGCAAACAGCTCCGCAGTCTTCCTGACAGCCCCCCACTCCCGCCAACCTTCTCACCCTCCTTTCACTCAGGGCAAATGACAGCTGGCCTCACAAGCAGCCCCTGGGCCCTCATGGCCCCTCACCTTTCTCTGTCCAGAGGAGCAGGGGGTGAGAGAAAGTCCCCAAGGAGGTACAGGCTGGTTCTGGTGGCAAATGGCAATGAGAGAAGCAGCCCTGCTTGACCTGGGCATCTGTGGACCTCTGTCTTCTCAGCAGGGCAAAGGAAATGTGGAGAAAGGGCTGAGGAGGCCAGTGTTCTGGCTGCTAGGCAGACCTGTCTGGGTAAGGTGACCCATCTCCCAGGACTCCTGCATGGTGGAGTCCAAACTCCTCCAGAAAGGTCCCTCCTGCCTGCTGACCTTGGAGAAACCAGGCAACTCATTCCCTCTCCTTGGCCCTTGTGCCATCCGGGCAGCTTACCCTAGAGTCCCCTCCATAATTGAGGTGTGGAGCCCAGACTCCAGGGGAGACCGGTGGGAGGACCCGGGACAGGCCCTAGGGGCTCATCCTGATGCTTCTTGACACACTCTGCTCCAGGGGCTGCTCTCGGCAGCTCATGTTCATGGAGCGCTCGTGATCCTGCCGAGCCCTCTTCCACAATCCTTCAGCGTGGGAGCCTTCCACATGCCCATTTTTCAGATGAGGAAATCCATGCACAGTGATATTAAGCAACTTGCCTAGAGTCACACAGCTTATAAATGACAAACCAGGCCATGACCCACAGCGGCCTGGCTTCAGAGTTTGGGCGAAGGCACCGGGAGCTGCACCTTCGCTTTGTCCCCATCAAGCACGTATAAGGTGAGGCCTGGCCTAATTCCTCCCCACTTGCTCCAGCCATGCCTGAGGGCTACTGGCTACGTAACCCCGGGAGGCCTGTGTGTCCCCCACCCAGTGCCCAAGCTTGAGCAGCCTGAGGAGGAACTCGTGGATCTCTGTTCTTACCCAGCAACAGTCACCTTCTGTCCTGTCCAGGCCACCTGGACACCTGGCTCCAGATTAAATGAGCAGAAGTAGTAAAAAGGGACACCCCCCAGAGTCACCTAGCAATCCCCTCACACCATCAGGCCACACTCAGAGACAGTTCCTAGGCCTCAGATGCCTCCAATCCCCTATAAAGCAGTCTCTTACCTCACTTAACATTTAGGTTTGGAATTATCATAAAAGTCATGATTTTGAGCTACAACAATATTATAGGGTTAAAGGGGACATCCCAACAAGAACCCTTTAATAGACACACGATGAGAAAGTACCCAAACGCCTGAATTTTAGACACTCTCTTTCACTGGAGTGCGGTGTCACTCAGCATAAGTGAGCAGTTCCCAAACACGCTGTGGGACTTGCCCTGGTCACTGCTGGGTGTCCCACCCCTCACAAGACGGGGCTCAACTAAGTAAGGCACCTCTCTCCCTGAACCATGGGGACAGGAAGCAGAATTCAGACCCCACACCTGGACACTGTCACCCTCGCCCAACACTGTCCACTTCCAAGGTCACGGCATTCACCTGCCAGCCATGGGGAAGCCTCATGGGACAAAGTCATAGGAGACTCGGAAATTTCATCTTCAAAGTCACCCCTGTCAGAGGGTCACTTGGGGGCTTGTTTCTGAACCACCTTCTGCTGCTGTTACCAGCAATTTCCAGAAAGTCACAGCCCTTGTCATGGGAAACAGTACCCTTAAAAACATTCCTGTTCGCTGTTGAACATACTCTGTTGTATCTTTAGACCGAGGCTTGGTGTACTTGGCCTGCTGTCTATTTTGGTAAGTAAGGTTTTACTGTCACGCCCATTTGTTTATGTTGTCTACGGCTGCTTTCTGGCTATGACGGCAGGTTGAATAATTGTGACAAGAGACCCTATGGCCCACAAAACCAGATATTTACCAACCCTTGCCTCAGACTGTCTTCACTCACTCATCCTCACTGAGCACCCCTGTGTTGGCCCGTGTCACCCAGGGTGACAACGGTGCACACAGACTCAGCTAGGCCTGCAGGGCGCACACCAGTTTGCAGAGGCAAGTACCAAGCAGTCGTACAGACCAGCAGGGTGTGCTGGGAAGAACAGAGGGGTTTGGCCTGGGGAAGTGGGCCCGGGAACGGTGCGGTGAGCAAAGGCTAAGGAAGAGTTCACCAGGCAAGTGGGGCAAGAAGGCGCTGGGGCCAAAAGATCACAGAGCACGGAGCCCCGAGGTGGCAGGGAAGGTAACAAGCAGAGGGATGGATCAAAGGAGGCATGTCTGAGGGAGTGAGGAAGGGCCTTGTGGAGGCAAGAGATGGGGCCGGGGCCTTCGGGCCATGCTAGGTGGCGACCTTGCCTTCAGCCTCAGAGCAGAGGACAGGGCTGGTGGTCCTGGGCCGAGTGGGGAGCAGACCCTTCTGGCCGTCACAGGGGGATGTTGCGCACACGGCTGTGGTTAGGTGTGTTGGAGGCCCAACCAGATACCAACGAAGTATGATCCCCCACCACGTGGGAGTAAGTCAGAGGCAGATGGGAGAAGGGACCATTCCCTGAGGCCCCAAACATAGGACAGAACACAGGACAGGGGCAGAGAATGGGCTCCAGACAGGACGGGTTAAGTGTGAGGGCCCTCCGCCTCTGAGTGGGCTGGGCAGGAGGCCTGAGCCAGTAACAGGGCTATTTTGCATTCTGACACTATCGTCCCTGCTGGGGGCAGAGTGGGGGAGGAAGAGGTAGGGAGAGCAGAGGAACAAGCCCCTGGACACCAGACAGAATCTGGGGCGGGATGATACCAGTGACACTGCTGAAGCCCACTGGAAAGTAGCCTAGCCCCTCAGTGTGTGACAAGGAAGGGACAGCCAACGCAGGGAACCTGTCAGGGAGAGTGCTGGAGGCACAGCGGACCAAAACCAAGAGCATGAGTGAGGCCGGCTCAGGCTGGGGGTGGGGCAGCATTCCCAGCCTGACTTGGCTGCCTGAGCTCTCCAGAGGAATATCCTCTGGGAGAGGCTGAACAAGGGCATCTTATTCAAATCCTCATCTTCCTGCCTAGGGGAGAACAGACGCTGTGATCTGTCCCCTGTCAAGGCAACATTAACAGGGCAAGTGGCTTCTCTCACTCACAGTTCAAGATGTGTAAGACGGTTCATGTAACACCCTGAAGGGCCTTCTGAGTGGGGTCTAAAAATAACCGATTTTAAAGCGACAGGCTTGTTTTTTTAGTCCCCTAGGAACTGTAGTGATGCCCAAAGAAGTTGTGCCAAAATGCCAGTCTTCAGCCACACGTCTGGCACCCAGGGCCCCCAGCTCCAAGCGGGAGATGACACAACACGAGGGACATCTAGACAGCCATCGTGGCTCTGGACCTCACTGCCTTGGGTATCTTTTCCCTAATGGCATCAAAGTATCAGATGCCTGCCCATGGCTGCAGGGCTCTGGGAGCTGGAAGAGTTGAGCCCAGCTCCCACAATGGCCCCCTGCCCACCGATGGCCCAAACTGGCCAGTCCAGGTGCCCTGCGTGGGGCAGAGCCTGGGGGCGTGTATCTCCACTGACTTCTGAGGTGCCCAAGGGGAGAGCCTCCACTCCTGATGTGTGACAGGGACTTAGGCATCTGAAGAGTGTTGCCAGAGGCCAAAGAGCATCTACAGGGCCTCTGCCTGACTGTGCTGCCTGAGAGGGCTGGGAGCCATGATGCTCCCACGGGCTCTGTGCGGGCGTCACATGGAGGCGGCGAGAGTCCAGTGCTCCCTGAGAGCATAATCCCCACCCTTGGAAGTAGAAGTGGTGCAACAAAGCAGAAGAAGGGCTGCTCTGCCACCCAGCACGTGGAGGCCCCGCTTGCTCCCTTCATGGAGCTCTTCATGCTCCTCTCATGGCCGCTCTCTCCCTGCCAGTTCCATCACGCTTTCCCTGGGCTTGGTGGGCTTTTCCTTCGTCCCTTCTTTCTCCAGTGGACTGCCTACTTCCCAGCCCCCCTCTTCCTATGGTATGACCTCCCCTTCTTCCAGCCCTGCTGGCCTCTTTTTTCTCCCCAGACTGGTTTCCTCTTGAGGCAGGCTTGTCCTGCATTTTTTTTTCCTCAGCTCTTTCCCCTAGTCCTCATTTCTACCTCGTTTCTTTTTGTTTTAGTTTTTAAAAAATGTTTTATTTATTTTTGAGAGAGAAAGAGAGAGATGGAGTATGAGCAGGGGAGGGGCAGAGAGAGAGGGAGACACAGAATCTGAAGCAGGCTCCAGGCTCCGAGCCGTCAGCACAGAGCCCGACGCGGGGCTCAAACCCACGAACTGTGAGATCATGACCTGAGCCAAAGTCAGATGCTTAACCGACTGAGCCACCCAGGTGCCCCTCTACCTCCTTTTTAGGTCTCTTTTTCATCCCCTTTACACTTGTGTTTGGAGAGAAGGCAAGAAGAAAAGGAGCAGGATATGTTCAGAGAGTTAGCTCCAAGTGAAGCCCAGGCCCCTGAGATGGCTCACCTACTCTGGGGCTGATATACCTGGGAAGAAGAGCTCTGACTCGGACTGGGGCCTGGGAGGCCTCTGTGAGGAGACAACAACCCGAGACAGGCTAAAGGAAATGTGTTCCAAACACAAGGTATAGTAGGTGCAAAGGCCCTGAGGCACAGAAGAATATGGCATTGTTGAGGAGGTTAGTGCTGTTGGTTTGGAGTGGTTGAACAGGGAAGAGAGTGTGGTGGCCACAAGGAAGGTGGAGGAGGGACCCTAGGGCCCTTGGTCAAAAAGGGACAGGAACAGGGAAGCCTCCACCCTGGCACTGCCTTATCACACTCACAGGTCTGAGCAAGTACAGCCAGGAAGATGGGGCTCCTGCACGCCTGTGGTCAGTTTTCAGAACTGGTTCTAGAGTGAGTCTGGGAGAAGAGGCTCAGCCCGGGAACTGACTACGGCCACCAGGTGCCACAGTCGGAGGTGAAACGGAAGGGGGTGAACTGGCACTTCAGAATACCAAGGGCAGACCTCGTGAGCCAGGGGCCTTCCAGCAGCTGCTCCTCCTCCCAGAGCACTGCTGCTACTACGACCTTTGCTGAAAGCGTCTCTCCTGTACAGCCCACGAGCAAATGTAGCAGGAAGACTGGAGCCATAACTTCCACAAAGACCTGAGGGGCCACAGCACACCAACAGGGCCCTCCTGACCACCTCATCCATCCCCACACATTTGTCAGGTCCACCACATGCAGCAGACAAGAGACCGGCTTGGAGGGGCTTCCAGGCACTGGCGTGGCCGCAGCACTGGTCCTGTCTGGGCTGGCTTTTGGGGAAGCTGCTCGACCATGACTGACAGTGAGTAACATTTTGGAGGAAAGGAGAAAGACAGAAGGTAACCAGCCAGCCTTTCTGTGTGCATTTCTCAGATATTTGGCCAGTTCCTCCTGGAATGCTGCTGCACGTGCAGACCTCGCTCCAGGCCTCCCCACAGCACTCCCCACCCCATCCGGCTCCGGCACAGCCCTTCTATCCCAGGGCCCCCGACCCCAGCCAGGGAACTTCTCCATGTCCGCTTTCTGCTCTGAGCAGAGCCCTAGCCCTCTTAGGTGGTTTCTATGGTCAGAATCCCCTCCTGGGCCTCCCTGGAACATGGCCCAGAGGTGGACAGGGTGGCTGGGCCAGAGAGCAAACATCCAGCCACAGGAGCCCTCGAGCTCTCTGCCAGGCTGGGGGCACCGCAGCAAGGAGAACTAAAATGGGCAGCAGTGTAGCAGGAAGCTGGGACACTGGGCCACCCGTGTCTGAAGGGGGCCTGGGGGGCAGCGAGGCGAGAGGGTTAAGCAATTGGGGTGGGGGTTGCTGCCCAAGCAGGCGTGCGGCAGGGCTGCAGTGTGGGGGGAAAGTCAGGCAGAGAGACGTCAAGTATGCGGGGCCAAGTATGTGGGGCCGGGAGAGGGCGGTGGAGGTGGTGAGCACAGCAGGGCGCCAGAGCAGGGGGGCACCGCAGGAAGGGCTGATGGCATGTAGGAAACCAATCGCATGACTAGACCGTGCTGTTCTCAACTCTTCTGGCTGCCGAGTCGGGCTGGGCAGCATCCTCACATCAGGGCTCTGCCTCACGAGTGTCCTCACCAGACCCAGGTAGGCTACTCCTGCCCCAGGGCTCCCAACATGAGATGGGTGCCCTAGGCCCCTCTCGGTGACTACTCCGCTCAGGCTCCACCTTCCACCTCGGCTTTCCGGGACTCCTGGGTCACCCTCCACCTCCACACTGCTTCTGCCATGTCCCTTTCCTATCCAGGAGCTCAGGGATAACGGACGAACTCCTTGGCATGCACTCTCATGGCACTCGAGGTCCACGTTGCCTATTACTATTGCTCTCTCTGACCAAAGCCACCTACCAAAAGCCCCACCTCAGCGCTCTTTCCCCACAAGTCCCCCTCGGCTCACCCCCACGCTCAGTGCCTGCCCAGCTCCTCTCCCAGGATGTCCTGGCCATAGCACAGGTGCAGACTCTTGGAAAATGCTATTATGGTGACCCCTGGTCCCTACCTTTGTCCTGTGTGGTAAGAGCACAGGCTCCAGAGCTATGCTGCCTGGGTTCAAATCTGAACTTGACTGCTAACTTGCTGAGTGCCCTTGGGCAAGTTATCTGACTCAAGGCTTTAGATTCCTCATCTGTACACTGCATCTCTCGAGGCTCCGTTGTAATACTGTATCAACAGCTAATATTTATGTGGCCCTCGCTCTGGACATGGGGGTGCACCGTGGGCAACATGGCTCCCTACTTCATGGGGGCCATGGCTAAGCTCTGAGCTGCAGGGGGCCTTGTATAGATGGGGCTTGATGAGGCCCCCAAAGAAGGCAGCCTGTGGTCAGGCCTGGTAGGGTCTGAGCCATCAGGGCACGTGGTGGTCTGGCTGCTCCTTAAAGTTCTCTTGTGACGGAAAGTTCCTTTTAATCATTTCCAGGCTTGTGGTTGATTTGGCTCCTCTAGGCGGTCTCCCACAGGGGCTGGGGCATCCCAACCCCCTCCCCCCAAGACAGAAGCCAGATTACCGGTGGTAGTGTCCGAGGTGCCCTGGGGCTTAGGGAGAGGACGCACCTGCCTGGCCACACCACTGGGGGCCTTTGTGCCAGGCTTCGGGGAGCATCCTGGCGCTGGCCATCGGCTCAATGCCCCTGTCTTGACTGTGCCGCACAGAATGTCTAACTTTCCTTTCGTTTCATTGCAAAGATGGAAAAATATGGAATTAATCTCCCCTCTAGCATGGTTTTGACTTCACTCAGATTCTAAAGATCTAAAACAGATGCAATAAAAGGGGAATCTCTTTGCTGTGGGGTCTTGTGAGCTATCAAAACAAAGTGGGGCTGCTGGGCTCAGCGCCTGCACAGCTCTGCCTTGTCTCCTGCCAGCTCCAGCTTTGTCTGTTGGTGTATGTCAGTGTATGTATGTGTGTGTGTGTGTGTGTGTGTGTGTGTGTGTGTGTACACACATGCAGGGCCCTGTCTTGCTGATGGTGCCCTGGTCAGCCAGTTGCCACATGTCAGGGCTGAACGGGGGCCGGAAGGGCCAGCCTGGCTTTGGGAGGCTGCTGGTCTGAGCCAAGTGCTTCCCACCAGCCAAGGCTCTGCCTCTTTGCCCTGGCCTCTGTCCAGCACCCAGTGGTCCGTGGCACAGGGGCCTTTGAGTCAAAGGGGCAAATGCTGGCCCTCGACAGCCCGCTGACGTCCATTAGTCTGAATGCTGGCATCATAAGGACAGGGGTTTTTGTCTATTCTTGCTCACTGCGGTCTTCCTGATTCCAGGCACAGCTCCTGGCACACAGTAGGTGCACACTGAGTGCTGGATGGACAAATGCCAGGCCCTGAGCTCCACGAAGATGCAGGAATTCAGGTACTGCACCAGCGAGCCCATCATGTTCCCAAGGCCCAGGCGCAGCCTCACTCCTGGGATGAGACCACCTGGCTGGTGAGGGACGCTCCCCTCAGGTTGGGCCTTGGACCTGGCAGGCTTGAGGGGACAGCGGGGGAGGGACTGGAGGCTAGATAGGCCAGAGGGGCCCCTGCCAGCTGGCCTTGGCCTCAGCAGGATGTGGGGGTGTGCAAAATAGGATGGGAGTCCAGGAAGCAGTCCACTTCCTCCCCTTCCCACCTCAGGCCTGATTTGATGAGGGCTAGCAGCTTCGAGGCCTGAATTTCAGAGGGGAAGAAATGGGAGAATCCCTCTCCTGCTGACGTCTGACATGCTAACTTGCCCGGGATCACACACAGCTGATGCACAACAAAACGTGTTTCTACAGAAATTCCTCCCAATCTCTCTGGGCTCAGCAACTGTCTTTTTAACCAACCCCCTTCACCCAAACGTTTGCTGCTAACAACACAAAATGAGCCTTTGTCCCTCGAGCCCACAGGTCTATGTTTCTGTTTCACATTATCTCAGGGATATAGGATTTCTCTGACGTTTTTGCATCCCCCAGCCCCCACCTCTACTGAGGATTAGCTCTCTTCGGGAAGTCCATGAAACACTATTTTCTATTGGTGGATTAGCCATGGGATTAAAGAATCTTGGCTAATATACCTTCCTTGTGGCTTTAGAGCAGCTCCTTTTAAATGAACACAGGCTTTTCCATATTACTGCTTACCCCCAAAAGAGAAGCTATAAAAAGTAGATCCACTAACCACTATCCATAAAACGGAATGCTCCTGGGGCCCAGGGGGTGCTACCCACACCAGGACAAAAGTTCTGAGCTGCAGACCCTGCCAAAACTGGCCTGAGTTCAAGCTCATCTCCTTGTCAGCCCTGGGCAGGCCGCCAGGGAGGCAAGGGTCTACAAGGGACACGCCCTAAGGTGCAGGATGCCAGTCACTGCTCAACCAGCGGCTTTGCTGTACTCTGACTCCGTGGTGAGTCCAAACAGGGCTGAGCACGGGCTGTGAACCTTGGCTTTGGCCACCTTCTGCATTCCATTTCTTCAGAAGTCGACTTTCCCAACAATCCATAATCCAAAGCGTTAGTTAATTTACCACAACTTGATAAAACACAATCATCCCAAGTCAGAGAGACTGTCAGGTAGCCTCCTGGAGGCCTCAGTACAGCCTGGCAAGTCAGGCTGTGGCCCCAGCCCGACAGGACCACCTCAGGGAAGAAGGGCTCACAGGCTCCCCCCTGCCCTGCCAAGGACCCAGCGATCCATGGAGGAAACCTAGCCTCTCATCTTGGATGGTTTTCTAGAGCCACCAACTGGGCCCAGATCAGAAAGGGGGACATGAAACCGCTCCCCTAAAAGCCATGTCCCACTGAGTTTAAAGCTTCTTTCTGTTTTTTCTCCTCCACCCAGGGAGAGGGTCTGTACTGACAGTCCAGGCCCAGAGAGGGCCCTCCACAGGGCAGGCGAAGGAAGTGGCAGACCTGACTCTAGCTTTCTCTGACCCTGCTCTAGTGGCAGGAGAGTGCCAAACGGCCACAGGGTCAGCTGTGACTTGGTTCATCACGGAGCCATGAAGGCCTCTTTGGGACTGCCTTTCACAACCAGAATACTCATAGGCCCCTTCTTGTGGCCTGTACTTAACCCTTCCTTGGATGGCTCGTGGGTCCGCAGAGGAGTGAGAGCAAACCATCTAGGGTCTACATCTCCCCTCCTCTAGAGTAATCCCAGTCAGTCTGAATGAGATGCCCCTGCATGAGCCTTGTTATCCGGCTCCAGCCCCTGTGCCCCCACCCCCAGTTCTCCAGGCCTGCTCAGGGCCTCACAGGAGAAATCTCGGAAGACTGTGAACATTCCCAGGCCCTAGAGGCAGCCACCCTAAGCCCATCTGGTGGGCAGGGGCCTTCCTTCTTCAGCTTCTCTGGGGAGGGGTGCTCTTTGCCACAACCACAGATGGCAGAGAAGACGGAGCTTGAGCCTGTCCTGCCTTTGAGCGCTGCTAGCAGCACCAGCCTTTGCTTTTTGCAAAGCCAGGGGAGCCTGTGGATAAACTGCCAAAAAAGAGTGACAGAGTTGGGGAAGGGTCAGGGCCCAGCCCCTCTGCAACTGGCTAGTCAGACCTCAAGTACGCTTCTGACACAGACCAGAGAGTGTCCCGTCCCCAGGAAGCAGCTTCTTGACAGAAGAAAAACAAGTCTCTCGTCTCCAAACCCCAAGGGGCAGGAGTTCAGGCTGTCCTGAACCTGACTTTGGTCCAAGGGTAATTCTTGAATGTCTATACAGAGGAGGACAGCCAGATGACCTCTGGACTGTGCAGGCCCGGTGGCCAGATGTGCTGTGGAGAGAGGGTCCACTTTTGTGGAAACCAGCAACCACCACCCCCACGCCACTGGCCGTATGTGTGAGTGATATAGGGGCTGCACACGCCCTATAAACAGGGATCCTGGTGGGGGCGTGGGGGCGGCTGGGCAGGGTGCCTTTTACTCTATACCTTCCCAACAAGTTGAGTCTGGGCGCACCTGAGAGGGCTGGCCCCCAGCTAAAATGGCAGAACTGTTTTAAAATCTGGAGTGTGTCTGCACAAACAACAGCTAGTCTGCCCAGGGAAGAGGTACACCAAGAGCCCCACAGAGTGGTCAGGCAGCTCGGCCCATGCGAGAGCAGACCCTGTGCTCCCACCTTCCCCACCAGCATGAAACTAGGCACCTCACATAAGCGGCGCATCAAATAGGGAACCCCCAGGACATGGGCGGTTGAGGGGGGAAGGCCAGGATGTCTCAAAACAAACAGGCCATTCTATCCAATTCCCCAAAGCTCACAGAAAAAAGTTCTTAGCCTTGTTGAGTTAGGTCAGCGGAGCTACAACAACCTGGATATTTCACAAACTCAAACGTCAGGAGACCCAGACTGGCAGGGCTGGGTGGGCCTGCCCCCGCCTGCTTCCCACTGCATGCATGTTCTAGTCCTGGAGCCCAGCAGCCCCCAGTGAGTCACAGGAACCTGAACGTGACATCACAGCATGGCTGTGGCCAGCCTGAAGCACGGGTGCCATAAAAAAAACATAGTTGGAGCAGGAATTTTCATGGCTTGGTATTTTTAAAAAGCAGCAAGATGTGAAACTGGAGTCGAAAATAACTCTGCTGTGGGCTTCTGAGGCAAAACCACCAAGCCGCTTGTTGGGCCGGGGCCCCTCGCTGCAGCCTCCCCAGCTCCTGGGCACTGTCCTCACCTCTGTGCCCCACCCCTTACCCTTGAGGAAGACTGAGGGACTCTGGAACTCCCAGACACCACCCAAACCTCTGTCACTCAGGAGTCCGCAAAGGAAGCAAAGGGAGCCAACCCGGGAGGTGAGCTCATGCAGTGAGGCTAGTCGTGGAAAGCAGCCTCTCCCTGCTCATTGGTGAGTCTTCCAGCATCTGTGAAAAGGACCCCTAGATCACCTGACGCACCCCCACAAGAACATGAGGGGAAAGGTCACGGCCTCTGTCTGGATGCATGCTGAATGCCTATCACCAGGCAGGCAGCCCTGGCAGCCACAGGGCCCACCCTGGAGTCCTTCTTCCAGGGGAGGGGAGATATAAAGGCGACTCATGGAAAGAAGGACCTGAGGGAAGTCCTGGCCTCACGTGCGGTGCTGACCTCTGTTGCCCATCCCACGGGACAGGTAGATGGGCAGTGCCTAAAGGCTCCCCTGTATAGAGATGGAAAACCAAGGTTTACTCAGATCCACACAGATGGAAACAGGCAAAGCTGGGTCAGAGCAGCTGGGGCTTCTGACTCCTGGTCAGGGCTTTTCTCTGGATCCCACAGGCCTCCAAGGTCAAGCCACCTTTCTCAGGAAGAGAAGACTTGGGGCAGGTCCAGCAGGTCAGTGACCCATGGTAGCCATAGGACAGGTGCGTCCGTGTGTGTGTGTGTGTGTGTGTGTGTGTGTATGTATGTATGTATGGACAGGGTCACGAGAGAAAGAGGGGGTACACAGCCCCCCACTCAGGACCTCAGCCCCAGGAGTTCCTGAGAATTCCCATGATGGGGTTTTGAGGAGCAAAAAGTCGCTAAAGAGAAACCTAAACCCCATTATTAGGAAATACTTTTTTCAACAACCATTAAGATGACTGGATTCAAAGAACAGCTATCACAGTAAGTATACAACTTTGAAGGGCTTCAATCTTGGCCCAGTGCCTGGGTTTGGGTTCAAGGCTCCCATCTAATGGGCCCCATGACCCATCCCTGATTTTCAACAGCCCCTGGGCACCTCAGTTCCCCATCACCTCCTGGGCTCCCCTTCCTGGATCTGGGGAAAGATCTCTTCCTTTTCTCCCTGTTGTCCTAGCGCCTAGCCAGACCACTAGAGTCTCACTGGCAGCTCAAGAGCATTCCTGGGACTCAAGTCCAGCAGTTGCAGAGGCCTGTGGAATGTCCACTCCTGACACTCTTGTGTCACCTGGCCACCCTGGTACTTTCCCACATTCTCCTGGGAGCACGTCAACTTCGTGCTGTGCTTTATGAAATAGCTGGTGCCGGTCCTGCTAACCAAGAGCTTCCCAACAGTGCTCAGAGGACATAAGCTGGGTTGGCTGTCCCCGCTTTACGAGGGAGGAAACTAAGGCTCTGGGGAGCAATGTCACCTGCCTAAAGTCACCCAGGTGATTAATGGTGGGGTTGGTCCTCAAATCCAGGAGGGCAGGTGTGTCCAGGCTGATGGGCAGGTGGCTCACTCTGCTCCCCGGAGCTGGTAGGGATGTGTAAGACCAGAGAGACCCCAGCTGTTCAGAACATGGCATCCAGCTGGGATCAGGGTCCCCAGGAGCTCTCAGTGGAGGAATCCGTGAAGCCCTCAACAGCAACCTCACAGGAGTAAGGAGGGGTGTCTCCTATATAAAGAAGGGCCATGGCAAGGGGTATGCTCTCTGGCCAGGGACCTGAGGGTTGCCCGGCTCTGTAATCACAGAGCAAGAACATCTGGCCGTAACTTTCAGGAAGATCAAGTTTGGCTTGCAGACGGACTCCTGGATGAAGCCATTCCTGACCACATGAAAACTGTCTAGCAGGGGAAGCCCCAGGCTGAGTGGCCCCTGGGGCTGGCCCATGCACAAGCAGTTACTCTCACCCTATCCACACCTGGCATGGTGCCAGCTGCTGGGCACCAAGTGGGAGGATGACATGAGGGCCACGAAGGAGAGCCCTTGGAAAGCTGCAGGTCTCAGCCAGATGGCAGGAGGAGGAGGAGGACGGCAATGAGGACATGACCCCACACTCTGCAGACTTCCCATCTAAAACAACTCCCTGCCAGGCCAGGCCGGTCCAGACAGCACACCTGCTCCGGGGATGGCCAAAGGCCTGTGAACCTTGTAACGTGTTCCAAAGTTATCTCCCTGAATGGATACACTTTTGAAAAACAACATATGCACTTTATAGAAAAGGTGTTCCTAAAGAAATAAAATGGTAAAGGGGTGCCTGGGTGACCCAGTCGGTTAAACTTCTGACTTCAGCTCAGGTCATGATCTCACAGGTTGTGGGTTCAAGCCCCAAGTCAGGCTCTCTGCTGTCAGTGCAGAGCCTGCTTTGAATCCTCTGTCTCCCTCTCTTTCTGCCCCTCCCCTGCTCGCAATCTCTCTCTCTTAAAAATAAATAAGCATTAAAAAAAAAAGTAAAAACAACAACAAAATGGTACAACCCCAAATCGGGAGTCAAAGGGCTGCATTTTGGATGCTGCACATGCCCTAAGGGCATGTTGCTTTCCTTGGGATGACAGGCCTTATGGCCTGGCCTGGGAGGGAAGCCACCCGGCTCGCTCACTGGCCCCAGACACAGAAAGGGCTCAAGGAATGAAGGGAACTCGCCACCCCCACTGTGAGGGCTGAGGAATGGCTCTCCTGGGCAGGGAGGTAGTGGGGAGCCGGGAGAGCTATTTCTCGTGCTGCTGGGATCCCCCCGCCACCTCTGCCAGGCCATGAATAATGACAAGGGGCAGCACATGGCGCTGCTGGACACCACCCAAAGAGCCTCACACAAGCCGATGCATCTAATCCTCACAAGAGCCCATAAGAGGGTACTATTATCATTCTGTATTCCAGACTTGGAAACTGAGGCACAGAGGTTAAGTACCTTGCCCAAGGTTACTGAGATCTTGACCCAAGCAAGCTGAGTCACATCTCTCCATGGCACACTCAGCTGCCCAACCTCCGGGTCTCTGCTTTGCACAGAGGTGCCACTGAAGAGGACTGAGAACAGGTCCTGGGCCTTCATACTGGTGTAAATGGGCTACGAACATCCGGAGAGGAAGACTCAATCACTGGGCCACACCAGCCTGTTGAGCAGGAAGCCAGGCTCTGAGGACTGTGAGCTTCCACAATGGGGTGTCCTGCTCATATCACCCAGGGGCTGGAGGCTCTGTGACTCACTCAGTAAACATCCCCAGTCACTGCAGCCCCCACAGTGCTTCCCTGGAGGATATTCTGCAGGATGGACGACCGAAGGACCTGGAAGGCAGCTTCCCTCTCAGAAGCCTCTTTGAAGTAGACTTCCTTGCGGGGGGGGGGGGGGGGGGCGCGGGGAAGGGCAGCGAAGCGGTGAGATAGAGAATAGCATAATTCAGACGACTGTGAAGTGTGAGTCACTGTTGGGGTGGCTGACAGCACCTCTCCAGAGCAGAGAGGCACATTGGGATGGTGAGGAGCATTCACTGAGGGGGGCAGCATGTGTCAATACCTACAGACCAAGGAGGCTCAGAGGCCGCTGAGCAACCTGCATAGGTAGCTACACACAGCAGGGTTACCTGGCTCTAGGCCTCAGAGGAGCCTCCAGAGAGGGGACTGCCCACAGCCAGGCTGGTCCCAAGAGGAGGGAACTCCCAACGCCACTGGGGACAGCTCTGGCTGTGGCTAGGACACCTCAGCTAGAGCCCCAAATCCAGGAGAGGAGGTAGACCTGAAAAAAACCAGTGACCAAGCTCAAAGACAGCATCTAATTAGCACAAATGCAACTCCTACCACTTTGGAATGGGCTGAGGCCTCAAGTGGGGGCTTCATCTGTGGAACCCAAGTTTCCTCAGGATGTGTCAAGTCCATCAGGAACATGTCTCACTTGGTGGCATTCAGGAATGCACACCATTTGGCAAAGCAGGTGACTGGCTGATGGGCCTGGCATCTGGTTGAGGGCGGAGTGCTGTTTGGATCCACCAAGGGGCTGGACAGCCTGAGGTAGGACGAGGGTGCTACAGTCATCCAGACCCCGGGCCAGAGGCCCAGGCCACAAGAGAGCCTTCATTATTCTCTGTGATGCCAGTTTCTTACAAAGTTACTATCACACTCTGAACTGCTAACACATAACAAAACCTCCCATGTGCACTCCTGAAATACAGCAACGGGAAATGCTTTTAGTGCTATACTCCAAAGAAGTGATCCAATGAAGCTATTTTTAACCATCTTCTCAGACTTAATTTCCAATTTTATCCTATAAAGTTCTAATTGATTCCACCTCCCCTGATCTCTCACTTGACAAGGCTGTGAAGAACATGAGGCAGGCTTGGCAGTTTCTGACGCATCTGAGGTGGGGGATGTGCATGTTGCTCATACTTCTCTCTTAGCACGTGCCTTCTCAAGGGTTAACAGATTTTCCAAAATGTCTGTATGAGGTGCCCGCAGTTCCCCCGGCCTCCAGCCACTGATGCCTGGCCTTTCCCTTCAAATGTTCTTCCTTCACTGGGCCCAAGGTGTGCAGCACCAGCCGGGATGCTGTGACATTCCGTGGACCACGTGACATGACGGAGAAGAGCTTTTCTCATTTGGCCCCAGATCCAAGTGAGCCTCATCACCGGGTGGGCTCCAGAGGGAGGGAAAGGATGCCACACCACTTCAGCTCCATCTCCGTCAGAGATTCAAGGGTCCTTTGCCTTCTTCCCACACCCTTGCTCTACCCATGAGCTGGCATAGGAAAAGGCTGTCTGCACCCATAGCCTAGGCGGGGAAGGGTCTGAGGACCTTTAAATCCTGCCTTGCCCCCCCCCCCCCCCCCCCCCATATGCCCCATGTCAGCCACACTGGGCCTTTTGCCCATTGCCTGGATGTGCCCATGGCCCCCTCCAGTCCTGCAGGCAGGCTGCTCCCTCTGCCAGCACTGCTCTCACGCCCCTGGTATTGGCTGGCACCTTTCGCCAGGGCATTTTGCTCTTACGGAAACTGCTGTGCTACAATTCTGTATTGGGACCTGACAGATGTACACGTGCTCCAGAGGCCGGGGCCCACGTCCATCTTGACGATGGTGGCCAGCACACAGCTAACATTTATTGAGCAGCTACCTAGAGCCAGGCATAAGCCAAACACTTCCCACAGATTCATCTCCTTTGATCCTGACCACAAACGTGAGATGTGGAGTCCATGACCACTGCACATCACAGAGGAACCCACCAGGGCTTAGAGAGCCGAAGGGATTTTGCCAAGGTTGCTTGGAGGATAAGGAGCAGTGCCAGCTCAAACCCAGAGCCTGGGCTCCCAGACGCCTTGACTCACTGCTTACAGTTCCCTGGCACGTCCCTGGAGTGCCCACCCGGTGATGAGCAGGATGAATGGACAGTGTTTCCTCCAAAGCTCTGCTGCAGCCCAGGCCAGCCCTGGGAGGGCATACCCTGGCAGGATCTAGCACTGCTGATTTTAGGGTCCAGTGGCCTGGCCGGGGCTTGGATGGTTCTGAGAGCCAGGATCTCAGGGCAGGCACTGCCATTTCATTAATTTGGCCTAGAAAGTAGGTCCATTATGATTATGTTTTTTAAAAATCCAGCACTTGCTGGCCAACTCCAAATGGTCCAAATGCCAGGCCAAGTGCAGACGGTGGGGTGAACACACGTCAGGGCCTACCTGGGTGAGGACGTCCAGCTGGCCCACGATGTGCTCCAACGTGCTGGTCAGCGTCTGGGGCATGCTGATGGGCTCCTGGGGCTGGCTCTGCACCGACTCCTGACTCCTGCCTCTGCCTGGAGGGACAGGGAAATCCACTTCTGGCTAAAGACAACGAAAAGAAAGGGAGTCCTTCAGTCTTCATTCAGTGCTTAAAGAAACAACAGAGGAAGGAACAGCCCCTCTGAAGGATGAAGTAAAAAACCACCAGTAAACTGGAGAAAATGAGTTCCAAATATTGGCGGGAAACACAGTGAGGGGGTACTCCCACAACCGGGCCACACGCCCCCTTCCAGGACTTGCTTTCTAAGCAGAGGCTGTGAGTGAGGAGCGCAATCAGAGCATTTGGCAATGTGGGCCAGAGGGGCCTGGGAGGGATGTGCGGGTGGGCCGGTGAGTGCACTCCGCTGGCTCCTGGTGGCCATCAGGGCGGCCAGGCCAGCTGCTGGCTCTTCAAGCAGCCTACACCCCCCAGTAGGCCTCTCAGAGTCCAGAGACTCTGAAGCCCAGCCTGGCTCTGAAGCCACCCCTCTTCCTGGTCAGATCAATGCCAATTCCCCACCCCCCAGCGCAGGGATAGCCTAGAACCGGGGGGATGTTCTAATCCCGCCCTAGTGCACATCCCCTGGGAAAACAGGCATTCTGTGTGAACATCCTGGCCAGATGGCTGGTGGGAGTCAGAATCCACAGGACAGGCACCCTGGGCTCTTTAGACAGGATTCCGGGAATGTGAGGAATCAGTGTTTCTGCCTAAGATCCTTCTGCTCCCAAACGCAGAAGCCATCCTAACCTCTGTCCACGCCACCCCCCACAACCACTGAGCACAAGTGATTTCCTAAGGGGACTCATCCCAGTCCTACATGTGTCCCCCCAAATTCAGGCACCAGTCTGCACACAGATGAATGCCTCTCCTAACCTAGGAAGTGCTGTGCAGGGTGGGATTCCCAAAGACACAGTCAGCAGATGCCCCAGTTTGGTCTTGGAGCCTCCAATTCCTCCGTGGACATGACATATTTGGTGAGGCTCACACTCTTGGCCTGGCCCAAAGGCCCCAGTAACCCATAAATGCAGCTACACTTAGGGCTCGGGGCTTTAAACCATGACCTCACTAACAGCACTAACAGACATCCCAAATGTCACCACATTACTCCCTGACTTTGCTAGTCCTCCAGGGCTCTCTGCTGCCTTTGGGAGAAAATTCAAGCCCCTTGACAAGGCACCCCGCTTCAGCCTACCTCCTTTCACAGCTCCCCTCCTGCTTCTGCACCCTCTAGCCCAACTCCCAAAGTCCTCCCTATTGGGAGGCCTCCCAAGGGCCCTCATCCGCCCTTCCTTTCCCCTGGCCCCAGCATCCTGTCCTCCACTCACTTTGCAACCCTGAACTCCTGATCAGAAGCTCCTCTGTACTCCCACACGCCTGTGGCTGCCCCACCCCAGCCACTGCATCCCCAGGACCAGGACACATGAGTGGGATGGATCAATGCTGGCCTGCCCACAGGGCCTGCTGGCTGCCCATCCGTGCGTCTATGTCCCTCTTTCTCCTGCCCACAGTCATCACCCCTCTCCCTTCTGAATCTAGGACATTACTGAGTTTAGAGCTTGCCAACTACCCAGATACCACAGAGCGAAGGCTACTCTACCTGGCACCCCTCCACCCCTCAATGCCATGGCCAGTGGAGTATACTAGTTATGACTGGGGCTCACCTCGGATGCCTGCACACCTGTCCACTGTCTCACCCCAACACGGCTGCCTGCACACCTGCCACCAGCACCTAGCTTGCATCTCTGAGTCTCCCCATCTCTTGGATGAACCCACAGTGGCCAAGCCCTAGAAAGACGCTCTGCCCTGGACATGCTCACCTGGGTGGACATCAGAGTCCTTGAAAAGTATCACCCCAGGAGATGATTCCCAACCAGCCAAGGAGGGCAATTTAGCACATGGACCCTACTGCATATCTTCCTTTATTAGGAAAGTGTTCCAATCTCATAGATAACAAACTCTCCAGTCCACGTCCATTTGAACCTGGACAAATACAGGCTTTGGAGGTTACAAAGAAAGTGAATGTGAGACACATTCTTGAAAACAGGAACAGTGCCATGTGTGCAAACCCATCATGTGCGTGTCTGCTGTGGTGCTACAGCCGTTTTGTAAGACCCTAGCCCACCAGGGCTGGGGTTCCAGGCCTCTAGGAATCAATGCCCTTGGCTAGTGAAAGCCCTGACAGTTGTGGGTGTTTTGTTTTGTTTTTTCCTCTTCTTTTTTGTAATGTGAGTGCTTGACTTCAGCTTGACTGCTCAGGCATCCACTTCAAAGAGGCATCCGCTGGAAAAGGGCTATCTTGAATAAACACATTGCCAGCACACGACCAGATAAAGAGCCAGGTCACCTCCCACTGCAGAGGCTCCTTTGTCTTAGAGATCTTGGTAGATTTTTGATAACTGACCATTGGACCACTTGTTTTTCTTAAATTCCCACTCTTAAGTTTCAAATCCACCAATAAAGAGTGAGCCCTTAAAATTCCTAGGCCCCTACCTTCAATCCCAATAAAAGTAGAACCCCAGGCCTATGAGTGCCCACTCTCTCTACCCGCCAACCTCAACCATGTCGTGTGGCCTCACGTGTGCTATTTCTAGGTACTGAAAGTAATAAACCTTTATTTTTTCAAAGTTTCCTGATGGTTACTGCTGATGGGAGTCTTATAATCATTTAAGAACTAAGGGGCGGTTCAACCACAACACTGGTTATTGACAGAGACTGGCACACAATGTTAGATCCCAATGTCTATCCAGAAGTCCATTCCGAAAGGAAACATTTCAGAAGGCTTGACCAGCCGCTACCTCACTGCAGCAGCCCCCAGACCCAGGTGGCAATGTCAGGAGACACAGCAGAGTGCAGAGAGGATGAGCAGGGACTCAGGCTTGGCTCACATCAAGCTCCACCACTCACCGGCAAGGTGGCCCTGGGCAAGAGGCTTAACCTCCCTGGGCCTCCACCTCCTCATCTGCAAGATGGGGGTGATGATTGGGCCTGCCCCACAAAGGGCTGGGCTGTGAAAGGCACTTATCTGAAATCATCAGTGGACCTTTCTTGAGAAGTAGACACAGCCCTGTGCCCACTACTTCCAAAGGACCCCCACCTTTTGGACACGCACACTCTTCCTTTGGACAGTGAGTTCCCCGTGGCTCCCTCAGGAGAGGCCATGAGAAGGAGGGTGGGAATCAGGCAGCCCTCTGTCCCGACAGCCAGCATCCTTGAGGAGTGGTCAGACGGGCGCTGCCTGCTGCCTGGGAAAGATGGAATGGAAATTCTGAGTGTTTCTGAAAAACGGCCCAGAAACTGACAGTGCCGAGCGGAGTCTCTGGAAGCCCAGTGATGGGTGTGTGTGTGTGTGTGTGTGTGTGTGTGTGTGTGTGTGTGTGTGGCGGGAGGAGGGAGCACCACTGACTCGCAACAGGAACCCTCCTTCTGAGCCAAAACCGAGCCAGCTCCAAAGGTGCACTGAGGACAGCAGCCATGTGTCAAGTCAGGGAGGTAGCCTTGGGAGGAAAGGAAAGCAGGAACCACCGTGTTTTCCCACCTACTCCAAGCTTCACAGGCTGCGTCCATTATACAATAAAGGAGACTGAGGCTCAGAAAGAAAGTGACTGTCGGAAGGTTCCCAGCCTCAAGCCTCACTCACAAGGTCCAGGGTCCTGCCTGCCCCAGGCTATTCCTCCGGCCATGCCGTTTGGTCCCTGTCCACCAGGACATGGCCCTTTTCTGCTTCCTTGTCCTCTCTCAACAGTGGACATTATAGCACTTAACACACCACCAGGCTGGCATATAAAGATGGCAGTCACTGCTGTCTACTTATTACCTACCATGTGCCAGCGTTTATACATGTCACTTCACTTAATCCTTATAGGGGCCCTTCACAGCAGGTGTTAGTAACCTTCTTTTTTCTTTCTTTCTTTTTTTTTTAAGTTTATTTATTTATTTTTGAGGCTGGGGTGGGGGGTGGGGAGAGAAAATCCCAAGCAGGCTCCAAGCTGGCAGCACGGAGCCCAACGCGGGGCTCAAACCCATGAACCCGTGAGATTATGACCTGAGCAGAAACCAAGAGTCAGTCAGACGCTTAACCAACTGAGTCACCCAGGTTCCCCTTAACCTTATTTTTCAGATGGGGAAGGAGGCTCAGGGAGGTAAGAATCTTGCTCGAAGTCACCCAGGAAACGATGGAGCTGAGATCAGAACCCAAAGTACAGGCAGTTCCCTGACATCAGGCAGCTACTGACAGGTGACATGGCCTGCAGTTTTGCTTCCACACGCCCAGCTTTTCTTACATCCTGTGTTTAACACTTTTTGCGTCATTCCCCCACCCACCTGCCCTGGAATGCCTGCCTGGCACAGAGCTGAACACAGAGCGGGCCCTCCACACACACTGGATGCCTCAAAGAGCCAAGCCCACCACGGTGACATTCCTGTGTAATGAAACCTTCCCAAGGCAAAGGGCCAACAGCCCCACCTGACACAGCATCGTGGCCACTCACCTGCACTCCAGCACCCTGGAGATGTGGTATTTCCCAGAGCTTGGCAAACAAGCGATAAGCAGAGATAAGATGACAAACAAGAGTGGGAAGGGACACACGCGCCAGGGCCGTGAGTAATGATAGTGATGGAATAACTGGAGCAGCACTGAAGGAGGAAAATCCTATCAGTGCTTTGCCCGTTCAACATCAAAGGGTCCTGGGGCCCTGCCTGGTGGTTCGCAGGCATAGCATGCATGAGTAAAGTCACATTAGCCTACATGTACATACCTACAGAGCTGTACCAAGTTGTCATCTTTCACTTGTGCCAAATACAAACATCTCATTATTTATTACTGTTATTTTTTATTTTAGAGAAAGAGGGAGAGAGAGTGTGCCAGTGGGGGAGAGGGACAGAGGGAGAGAGAGAGAATCTTAAGCAGATTCCACACTCAGCACGGAGCCTGACACAGGGATTGATCCCATGACCCTGGGATCATAACTTGAGCAGAAATCAAGAGTCAGCTACTCAACTGACTGAGCCACCCAGGCACCTCAAATATAAACAGCTTAACATCAAAATAAAAAAAAGGTGGGGAAGCTTAGTTGGTTAAGCGTCCAATTCTTAATTTCAGCTCAGGTCGTGATCTCATGGTTCAGTTCGTAGGATCGATCCTTGCGTCGGGCTCTATGCTGACAGTGCTGGGGCCTGCTAGGGATTCTCTATTCTCTCCCTCTCTCTGTTCCTCCCCTGCTTGTACTCTCTCTCTCAAAATAAATACACAAACATTAAAAAAAAAGTGGGGGGGAAGGCACCTGACTGGAGTGACTCGCTTGATTAAGCATCCGACTCTTGATTTCAGCTCAGGTCATGCTTTCACGGTTTGTGAGATAGAGCCCTGCATTGGGCTCTACACAGACAGCATGGAGCCTGCTTGAGATTCATTCTCTCTCTCTCTCTCCCCCCCCCCACTTGCATGCTCTCACTCTCTCTCTCAAAAATAAATAAAACACTAAAAAAAATTTTTTTTTAAAAAGGTGAAAACTCAGAAAAGACAAATCTGTTTAACTGTGGAAATCTCATTTGGGGTGTGTAGGGGTCCCCTCTCACCCCACCCTGGTGTGGGATCCTGGGCTCTCATAGTAGGTTAAATTGCTTGTCTCAGTTTCTGCTGCTGCCAGCCTATCACATGCCACCAGGAACTCACACTTTGCACACAGTAGAAACTGAAGAAATATCTGTGGTTGATCTCAGTCACTTAAACACATGGGTCACTAACCATAAATTTTCATTAAAAAACACAACAACAAATCGCCTGCAGGTCTTCCTTGTGACAAGAAGTCAACCCATCTGGACTGACTATGGTCTCACTTATTCATCATCAAGATGCAGATATGGATAAGGAGCCTCTGCCTAGGATGTAGAAAGTTGGGTAAAACATTAACCCCATCCTAACAAGAAAAAGACTAGCAATCCAAAAGAATTACAATATAGCAATTGCAAGAATAGCAATCCAAAACTTTCTTAAATCAGAGAACTTAAGTCACAAAGCAAACAGCTAGCCTGAAATCTAAGGAAAGGCAGACTCATCTAAGGAAAACAGGAAGTGAACATCAGCTCACCTATGGCAAAGCACGGGAGGAAGGGGAACTGGGTGCTATATAAGTGGGTAAGAAGAACTGAGTTAAGCCAACAAACTGCTAGAGGCTGAGTATAGAGAGTGTGAGAGTGAAGAACCCCTGGGAACCACAGACACAAATGGAGTTTGCATCCACTCACAAGTTTTTCACAGACCTCCACTGGGAATTCATGACAAAGATTGGCAGCAGGGCAGGAGATGGGAGAAAACCATCCCTGAGGGTGCAAACCCAGAGGAAGGCAGCTGACACGGAAAAGGCATGAAACCCTAACAGGACCCTTCTCTCCTACAGAACAAAACCCATAAGTTATTGGGAGATGAGCAAAGAAAAAACCCCGCTGCCCCTGGTGAGGAGAGGCAAGAAACCATCCTGAGCCAACATCACTCAGGCTTCCTAAGGCTGAGGGAGGGGATGGGCTGCTAAGAATGCCCTACTTCTAAGACCCAGGGATATAGGGCATGTCTAAGACTAAAGCTGGGGCCAGGCTAACAGAGAAGACTTGCAACAAAGCTAGCCAGCACCAACAACCTTGCACCAGCAGCCTATTGCTAGGGGAGGTGTAAGAGCATGGAAATAGATGCCCTCTGAGGAACAGGCCCCCAAGGAAGGTTGAAAGCTGGGGGTGGAGCAGGAACATTGAGAAAAACCCTCCAACACCCAGACCTCACCTAAGTACACAGTAACACTAAACTCAGCTCAACTCCTGATAAGACTATTTACTTCTGTCTCTACTGTCCTAACCATGATGTACAGCATTTAATCAAAAATTACGAGACACACAAAAGGCAAGGAAAAAGACACTGTCAGACAGAAAGTAATCAGCAGAATCAGAGGACTTCGATGTTGGTACTATCAGACATACAATTTAAAATAACAATGACTAACATGTTAAAGGTCGAATAGGAAAATGTGGACAATACACACAGACAGATCCGGAATTCCACCAGGGAGGTAGAAATTACAAGAAAGAGTCCACGCAAATGCTAGAAATAAGAAACCCAGTAACTGAGATGAAGAATGGCTTTGACAGGCTATTTATAGGCTCAGCTCAGCTGAGGAAAATAAATCAATGTCCTTAAACATTGATCAATTCCTCAAACTGAAAGATAATAGGGGTGAAAAAAACAGAACAGAGCATCCATAAACTGTGAGACAATATCAAATTGTCTAACATGTATGAGTGGAATTCCAGAAGGAAAGGAGAGAGAAAAGAGACATTCCTTATAGACCAAATTTGCTGGTAGTGAATTATTTCAGCTTTTGTCCGAAAAAAAGTCTATTTCTCTTTCATTTTTAAGAGATATTTTTGCTAAGTACAGAATTCCTTATAGACCAAATTTGCTGGTAGTGAATTATTTCAGCTTTTGTCCGAAAAAAAGTCTATTTCTCTTTCATTTTTAAGAGATATTTTTGCTAAGTACAGAATTCTGGGTTGACAGTTTTTTCTTTCAACGCTTTAAGATGTTACTTCAATGTCTTCTGGATTGTGTAGTTTCATATGAAAATTTGTCTGAGATTCTTACCTTTGACCAGCTCTGTATATAATGTCTCTTTCCTGTCGACTTTCTTAAAAAAATTTTTTTTTCAACGTTTATTTATTTTTGGGACAGAGAGAGACAGAGCATGAACGGGGGAGGGGCAGAGAGAGAGGGAGACACAGAATCGGAAACAGACTCCAGGCTCCGAGCCATCAGCCCAGAGCCTGACGCGGGGCTCGAACTCACGGACCGCGAGATCGTGACCTGGCTGAAGTCGGACGCTTAACCGACTGCGCCACCCAGGCGCCCCTCCTGTCGACTTTCAAGATTTTCTCTTAATGTTTGATTTTCAAAAACTTCAATATAATTTGTGCAGGGTTTTAGTTTTGTTTTTTATTCAGCTTGCTTGTCCTTTCTCTGAGGTTTTTGGATCTATGGTTTGACACCTTTCATTAATTTTCAAAAATCCTTGGTCATTATCTTTTTAATAGCACAAAAATCATGAATTTTTTAAAAAGTTTATTTATTTTGAGAGAGAGTGTGCATAAGCATGAGTGGGGGAAGGGCAGAGAGAGAAGGAGAGAGAGAATCCCAAGTAGGCTCCATGCTGTCAGCATGGAGCCTAACCCAGGGCTTGATCTCACAGACTGTGAAATCATGACCTGAGCTGAAACAAAGAGTCAGATGCTTAACCGATTGAGCCACCCAGGCACCCCTCATGAATTTTATTATTACTTTCTTATGGTTGTTCTAAAAAACTGTCACACTTGATGGCTTAAAACAAGAGAAATTTATTCTCAGAGTTCTAGAGATCAGAAATCCAAAATTAAGGTATCAACAAGATCCCTTCCCTCTGGAGGCACTAAGGGAGAATCCGTTCTTGCCTCTTCCACCTTCTGGTGGCTCCAGGATTCCCTAGTTTATGCATAACTCCAGTCCCTACCTCCATCTCCACATGGCCTTATCTTCTTCTCTCTGTGTATCTCTTATAAGGACACTTGTCATTGGATTTAGGGCCAATTAATTCCATCGTCAAAGATCCTTTTCCCAAATAAAATCACAATTGCAGGTTCTGGGGGTCAGGTCACAGACATATCTTTTGGGGGGGGCCACCATTCAACCCACAACAAAATGCTTAGATATAAGTCTAATAACATATATGCAAAAAAACTACCATACGTTGATGAATAAAATCAAAGAAGACCAATATCAATGAAGCACCATGTTTATATACTGAAGGCTCAATGTTATTAAGATCTCAATTCTCCCTGAAATCAACTATAGAAATCAAGAAGCTGATTCTAAAATCTGTATGAAAAGGCAGAGCAACTAGAGAAGCCAAAACAATTTTGAACAGAAGAAGAAAATGAGAAAATTCACATTACCTGATTTCAAGACTTAGTCTAAAGCTACAGCAACCAAGACAAGCGTGCTACAGGTGAAAAGACAGACAAATAGAACAATGGAACAAACAGTGTCCAGAAATACACCCACAGATATCTGGTCAATTAATTTTTAACACAGTTACACAAACAACTTAGTAAAGACAGTTGCAGGAACAACTGGCTATCCATATGTAAAACAATGAACTCTGTTACATACTTTACACCACATACAAAAAGTAACTCAAAATGGATCACAGACCTACATGTAAAACCTAAAACTATAATATTTGTATAATTTTCTTTTCTAAAACATAGGAGAAGGTCTTTGTAACTTTGGATTAGGCAAAGATTTCTTAGATATGACACTGAAAGAATGGCCCATAAAAGAAAGCACTGATAAAATGAACTTCATTAAAATTTAAAACTACTATTTGAAAGACAGTTAAGAAAATGAAAACTCAGGACGCCTGGGTGGCTCAGTCAGTTAAGTGTCCGACTTCAGCTCAGGTCATGATCTCACTGTTCATAAGTTTGAGCCCACATCAGGCTCTGCACTGCCTGCACGGAGCCTGCTTGGGATTCTGTCTCCCTCTCTCTGCCCCTTCCCCATTCTCTCTCTCTCTCTCTCTCTCTCAAAATAAATAAATAAACTTAAAAAAAAAAAAAAAAGAGGGGTGCCTGGGTGGCTCAGTAGGTTGGGCGTCCGACTTCGGCTCAGGTCACGATCTCACGGTTCCTGAGTTCGAGTCCGGCATCAGGCTCTGTGCTGACAGCTCAGAGCCTGGAACCTGCTTCAGATTCTGTGTCTCCCTCTCTCTCTGGCCCTCCCCCGCTCACACCGTGTGTCTCTTTGTCTCTCAAAAAATAAACATTAAAAAAAATTAAAAAATAAAGAAAATGAAAACGCAAACTACAGATTGGGAGAAAATATTTATAAGTCACATATCAAGAATATTTTAGAACTGTCAAAACCAATGAGAAAAAAACCTAATACTCAAAAAACAAATAAGCAAAGATGTGAACAGATACTTCATCAAAGAACATATAAAAATGGCAATGATACATAAAAAGATGCTCTGCATCATTAGTCGTTAGCAAAATGCAAATTAAAATCACAGTAAGATACCAGTATACACCTATTAGAACAGTCTAAAGTTAAAAAGACTGACCATACCAAGTGCTGACAAGGAGGTTAGAGAAATTCAAACTCAGACACTGCTGGGGAGAATGTAAGATGGTACAACCACTTTCGAAAACAGTCTGATAATTACTTGACAGGCTAAACATATACCTATATGTCCCAGCCATTCCACAGCTAGGTATGTACCCAAGAAAAAGGGAAATTATGTCCATAGAAATATAAGTACATAAAAGTTAACAGCAACTTTATTTGTAATAGCCCAAAATTGGGAATAACAGCAAGTGTTCAACAACAGCAGACAAATGTGCTATAATCCATTCAATGGAGTACTCCTCAGCATTAAAAACAAATGAACTACTGATACATGTTAACAACAAGGGTGAATCTCAAAATAATTAGGCTGAGTGGGGCGCGGGGGGCAGGGGGGGGGGACAGACCAGAAAGAATATATAACTACATGATTCCATTTATATCAAATTCGGAAAAACACAAACCAATCTGTAGTGACAGAAAGCAGATTAGTGGTTGCCAGGGGCTGGAGGTGGAAGGAGTGGATTGATATAAAGTGGCAAAAAGGAACTTTTGGGATGATGGAAATATTCTGCACCTTGAATGTGGTGGTGATTACATAACTGTATATGTTTGTCCAAACTCCTAGAGCAGTTTTTTTTTTTTTTAATGGTGAATGCTGGAGCTCATGGCTGGCTCAGTCAGTAGAGCATGAAATGCATGATTTTGGCTCAGGTCACAATCTCACAGTTTGTGGGATCAAGCCCTGCATTGGGGTCCATGCTGCCAGCGCAGAGCCTGCTTGGGACTCATTCTCCCTCCCTCCCTCCCTCCCTCCCTCTCTCTCTCTCTCTCTCTCTCTCTCTCAAAATAAATAAGCTTTAAAATAAGTAAATAAGCAAGCCTGACTTTATTTATTTTTTTAACGTTTATTTATTTTTGAGAGAAAGAGAGAGAGAGACAGAGTGTGAGCTGGGGAGGGGCAGAGAGAGAGGGAGACACAGAATCCGAAGCAGGCTCCAGGCTCTGGAAGCTGTCAGCACAGAGCCTGACGCAGGGCTCGAACCCACGAACCGCGAGATCATGACCTGAGCCGAAGTTGGACGCCCAACCGACTGAGCCACCCAGGCACCCCATGAAAGCCTGACTTTAAAAAAAAAAAAAAAAAGATGCAGTTACAACTGAAATGCCCCTGAAGCCCGACCTGCCCATCATGACACTGCATACCCATCACAGTCACTCTGTACTCAAGGTGAAAATCACTACGTCTCCATTGGACATCACCAGGGGGCAAAACCCACGGCTGAAGGCTCCAGGTGAGGTCCATGAGGTCCACCATTGGTATGGTGATTATAGTTCCAAACCAGACTCACATTTCAGTACAGTTCAATTCCCAAAGCCTCAATCTCCCTGGTCATCAGTGGAGGTGCCCAGGCAGCATTTCCCAAGCAGCGGCTGCCAGGTATATGGAATGTTAGGCCCCAGCCACTTAGGGGTCCCTATGCAGCTTGACAGTCATGAACATGCAAGGTCTGCAAACACCTGGCCGGCAGCCAGTAGTGGCTGGAGATTTACCACAAAGATGCTGTGAGCCAACGTGACAGAACTCCCCACTATGGTAAGTGGGGTGGTCAATTATTAACACCTGTTCAAGATGGAAATTTCTCCTCTTCTCTCAATCTCTAACACTGGACCTTGCCCCCTGCTCAGCCTATTCTGGAAACTGAAACTGTAATAGACAAAAGTATCCAGGAACTGGTCCACGGCTTGACTCTGGACCACAAAAGGGAGAGGAAGGTGACCTGGGCCCAAGATCTAGGCTGCCTCATTGGTACCCAACTCATACAGACCCAGGAAGCAGCCCGACTGGCCACCGCCCACTAAAAACACTGAAGTGTGTCACTGTGTTTCCAAAACAGGGCTGAGCACAAAACTGAAAGAAATGGACAGACACACGCACCATGATTAAATCTTTTCAACTTAATCTTTCATTCAACTGCTCATTGCATAGTCTGCTAAGTGAAGGTACAGAGATTCACGGACACGTTTCTTACAGTCTTTGCCTCAGGCCTTTGGCTTTGACAATTTGCCCTCATGAAAAGTTAATAGGTGTCTATGTCTGCCTGCCTCTGTTTGCTAAACCTGATGCTGGCAAGGAGAGCAGAAAATAGGACGGAGCTCACTTGAGCTCACCCTCCTCTCCAGCTCTTCAAATGGAAAAAGTCATGGCCATTTTCTCAAATCAGAGCTCAAAAGAAACCTGGTACTGAATTCACCACACATATTTGTGGACTAGATATACAACAGTCTTGTCTGCCCTATAATTTAGAGTTCCGGCCTGGAGTCCAACAAGAGAGAAAACTTCTGGTTCTAAACATAGCCCTGAACCCAGGAGGAATTCTGGTGTCTTAAAATCATCTAATTGTTCGGCAATCTTGCCAATGTTCTTCCAAGCCAGCCTAAATATCAGTATGGAATTTGGTTACTGTGTTGGCTTTCATCTAGAGTATGAATGTGCAGGGTGCCTTCGTGTGTTCCCCACAGTAGGCTCCCAAGGAAGGCGGGGTGCCGGGTCATCTGTGTGCACAGAGGGAGCCAACAGGCTCAGGGGCACAGGGGCCTGGGGCCAACAGGGCAGCCTCAGAATGGAATCAAACGCTCCATAACGATGGATCACATTTGGGTCTAAAAGCCACCCTTTGATTCCAGGCCCCCGCTGATGGGAAGGGGAAAGAGTATTCTTTGAAGTGAGAATTGTGAAGGGGTCAAAGGATGGGTCTAAAATGGATGAGGGATCCATGTGCCCGACCCACCCTAGAACTGCAGATAGCTCAGGGCGCACTTTCTCACCTCACGGTCCTCTCCTCAGGGAGTGGTCCCTTTGAGGCAGGTGGCATCCTATCACACCTGTGTCACTCACAGACGCGCCTGGCACATGGGAGATGCTAACTGCACAAACCAAGGTGCCCCACCTCCTCCCCCAGGCCCAAATCAAGACTGAGGCCCCCACACCCAGGGTCTAACAGCCACTCCCAGGCTCTAGCCCCCGCAACCTCCGGCTATCCCCCAGCCACACTCTCTGGGAGTTTCCAAGTACTGCCCCACATACAAGAGGGCTGATGTATAAAAGCCAAAGTTTTCAAAGGAGTGAAAGCATTGCCTTGATAAGCAGGACCTGGGAAGTCATTCTGACATCCAAATATGCCCCTAAGAGAAAGCAGTGGAGCTGGAAAGATTTGTCTCACTGCAGGGACACAGCCAGGTGAGGGAAACTCTGGGGAGAAAGGAGCAAGGATGAGCCAGGAGAGGAAGGCTAAGCAACTACAAATGGGTGGAGGCCATGAGAAAGCAAGCAGGCTATCATGCAGCAAGAACTTCCCTTGGCACAGAGGGGGTCCCTGGCCCTCCTCTCTGGAAGGGCTCTGAGGGAACAGGGAAACATCCCAGGCCTTTAGGCACTGAAGCCCTCCAGGCCATCATACCCAGTATAGCTAGAAACACACACAAGTGGGCCGCAAGGCAGAGCTGGGGGCCAGGGCCAGAGCCAAGGAGGAACCGGACAGCGGTGGGGGTAGAGTCTTCCACACAACCCCAAGAGGCCTCGGGAGAAGGCAGGCCGGTCACGGGCCTGTGCTCATGCTAGAGGACATCTGCTGAGTCTGCCCCGGGGTTCCTGGAGCCAATGCACCTCTGAAGCATTCGCACAAGTGACAACACAGACAACCAGATGAAGCCACTGCACAGTCTCCATGCCAGTGACCAATACCTCGGCCAGCTCATTCTATCTGAACATGACCTGCTTCTCTTGGGGCCAGCTCTTGCTCAGTTCCGTTCCACAAATGTTACTGAGGGCCCACTCCAGGCTGCGCACTGAGCACCTCAGGGTTACCTACCCCCTCCCTTGAGCCAGAAACACCTACCCTTCCACAGCAAACACCTGGGCCGAGGCACTCTGGGAGGGAGCTAAAGCCCAGTGTTGACTGGAGACTTTCTTTTAAAAAAATTAAACTGCTTTGAACTAATTTTAGACTTAGAAAAAAGTTGTAAAAAATAGTACAGAGAATTTCCATATATCCCTCCCCCAGGCTTCCCCAGTGCTAACGTCTTACATAACCATTAGTACAATGATCAGACCAGGAAATTAATCTTGGGACAATACCATTAACCAAACTAAGGACCCCACTTGAGCTCCACCAGTTTTCCTACTAATGTCCTTGGATCCTGCTGTTCCAGAATCCCATCTGGGACCTCATGCTGCATATAGTTATTTCTCCTTGGTCTTTTGCAACCTAGGTCAGCTCCTCAGTTTTCTCGTGTCTTTCATGACCTTGACACTTTCATTTTTTTTTTTTAATTTTTTACATTTATTTATTTTTGAGAGACAGAGCGTGAGCAGGGGAGGGGCAGAGAGGGAGACACAGAATCTGAAGCAGCCTCCAGGCTCTGAGCGGTCAGCACAGAGACACGGCTCTGACCTGAACTGAAGTCGGACGCTTAACTGACTGAGCCACCCAGGTGCCCCAACCTTGACACTTTCAAAGAGTACTGATCAGTTATGTTGTCAAATGTCCCTCAATTAGGGTCTGTCCGAAGTTTTCTCAGGATTGAATCGAGGTTAGCATTTTTGACAAGAACACCACAAAAGCCAAGCACCTGACATCACAGAACTCATGCAAACAGGACATATTATTAGTGGTGCTGACCTTGATCAATGGTGATGGTGACCTCTCTGCCAGGTTTCTCCTATGCGAAAATACATCTTTCCCTGTGTAGTTAATCTTGGCTTTTAAAATGTGGCTTTTTAAGAGGGAACGTGTTGCTGTCATTACAACTACACGCTGTCAGCCCAGCCTGCTGCTGGCTGCAGCTGCCCCACAGATGAGAGGCAGCTAATGAAGATGAGCGGCAGAGCCGACATCTCTGGAAGACGCCGAAGCTCTCGGTGACAAAGAGGAACAGTAGCAGTTTATTTATAGATCCACTTGAAGACAGCTCATTGTAACTACTGGGGTTGAATTTTTAAAACCTCGGGAACAAAGGCTGGCTATTTTAAACTCTCCTTGCAGTTAGTTCAATGGAGAGTGTTAGAGGCAACGACCACACCCAGGCATCACTTCCAAGCTTGGCAATTCATATTTTGTGTAGCATCTCAGGACACGAGCAAAGCCTGCCAGGACAGATAACCATGACTGGCTCTGCCTACCCTGCAGAGGCGGCGGGACTCTTCTGGGCCAAAGCGCTCACCCCCAGGGAGGAGTCTAGGGAGGCTGCATCCCGTGGGGTCTCCCAGCCTCCCCTTCCTGGAAAATTAACTTGCATACAGCTGTTGTGAACCAAGGTTACATCACCTCTCTCCCTGCCTCCCCCACAGGCTGCAAAGAGGGACAGCGCCCCCCAGCGGATGCCCGCCCCAGGACAGCTGGCAGCAGCTGATCCATCTCCAGGCTGGAGCAAGGGGTTCCTGGAGCTCACAGTACACAAATATCCCTAAGGATGGTGGGAGAGAGGCATCCCAGAGCTCCTCCTGCCCCCAACCTACCTGTACCTCTGGGTCAAGACTGCTCAATCTCTCCATGCACCAGAACCACGGTGGGGAGCAGAGATTGGACTTTCTCAAAGCCTCCCAAATCTTTATTTGAACAAGAAGCACAAAGCCATATTCTTGACACATGTGAAAAAATGTGAATATGGACTAGACAGATGATAGTAAGGAATTATTAATTTTGTTGGGTGTGAAAAGAGCACTACAGTTATACAACGAAGAAAAGTCTTTATTTAGGGTAAAATAATGTATCTGGGATTAAACAAAAATACTCCGACTCCACTAAAAAAAAAAAACAAAACAAAACGTGTGTGGGGTGGGGGTGGGGGAGATGAACAAAACAGATTGGCAAAATGCTGAAGCTAGATGAAAGGTACATGGGGGTCTGTTATACTAGTCTCTCTACCTTTTGTGTGAGCTTGAAATTTTCCACAATTCAAAGGTTTTTTGTTTTGTTTCATTTAATAAAAAAGAAAAAGTTCCCAGGTGACTGGAATGAGCGGTGGCCACGCAAGTGGGACCCTAGGAAGAAGTTGACGAGGGTCCCCAGCCGGGTGTCCTGGCACTTTCAAGTCCAGGAGGTAGATCTGTCTCAATCCATGAATGTTCAGACCAGCCTTTGGCATTGCCGCAGAGAAAGCCCCCAATGTCACCACAAGCATTCTGTGAACCCTGCAGCAATGTCCAGACCTTCAAAGAAACTAATTTTAAGATAATCTCCATGGAAACCATCTATTCTGATTTTTTCCATGGTAACCAATGAGAACATAAACACAAGCACTATCTAACACCCTTACAACACATGGGCCAACGCTGCCATCCAATCTGGAAAATATAAACTGCAAAGGGCTTTTTTCCATTGAAAATGAGAAGTACTGAAACTTCTAGTCCAGATATGCAGATTCTACCATGCTCCACTGCCCAGTCACTGCCCATACCACCCCATGCACCTGCCCCCAAAGTGGCAAACCAGGCCAGAAAGTGATTTCCTTCATTTAGCCTGGGACCATCAAAAATGCCAAAAGAAACAGCCAGGGCCTGCCTCTTGCCTCACAGGTTCAACCCATGCTGCCCACAGACTGCAGGCACGTGTCCACTGAGCTCTGATTTCCAGAGCATTCTGGGTTCCAGCTACATGCTGGGCACCACAAGAAGACCAAGGCCCCAGCCCTCTGGGGAGACCAGACAGACCAGTGAATAACTGACTACAGGAAAGAGGGGTTGCTCCAGCAAGCAGAGCGAGTGCTCCAGTAGGTGGGGCAGGAAGAATTCGCAACCCGAGGGCCTCCCAGGGAAGGCCGCATGGAGGAAATGTCATCTGGAAAGAAGCTGAAAGGCTGAGTATAGTTCTGCTGGAGAACAGAGGGCGGGCGGCGGGGGGTGGGGGGGGTGGGGGGGGTGAAGGCAGCCCAAAGTCTTACTCAGACTTAAGCAACTGGGTCTATTTCCACTTGTGGCTCATTTCCTCCATTTTTAGGTTTCTGGGTTTGAAAAAAATAGCATGGAACTGAAGAAGACTCTCAAATCCCAACAGTCTCAGTTCTTGCCCACCCTCTCTGTTTTATAACCACACATGGCCTCTGTTGGCTCTTCCGTGAAGGAGACTTATCAGCGTGGCCTGACAGGGTTGTAGACGCTTGTTACCACTGTCAGCAAAATGGCAGCATCACAGCAGTGGCCCTGGGTCATGCATGCTTTGTAGCAAAGCATCATGGTCTCAGGATCCCACTGCACACTGTCCCATGATTTAGGCTCATTTCCCCACATGCAACGTGGAATCTCCACTGATCCTGAACCCACACTATGGCTGCCAGAGCGAAAGGAAAGCAGATAGTTCTGAGAGCCTTGAATGAGATAACAGAGCTCTCAAAGGTACGTGTGAGCGCCCAGGTTTATGCTCCCAATGTATCCTGACACACGCAGAACTAGATGCAAGGGTCCCCGGGCCTTGTGAGGATTCCAGAGGCAGGTTCTTTCATCTTCATGACACTGTGAGTATCTCACCATGCCTTGCCCAGGATTTCTGAAACCATGCCTCCTGTTGGTTTAAGTCATTAAATAGGGCTTTTTTCCTTCCTGGATAGGCCTTCCTGCCACTCTTCTCTGGATAGGGAGCTACCTGTTTGTGGAATGGATGAGAATTTTCCAGTGGCAGGAAACTACAACTCAAAGGGGCCGCTCAGAGAAGGGGAGGCAGCCTCTGTCTCATCCCACAACCCCATCCTCTTGCCACCACTACTGTTGCTGCTGTTTTGGGACTTGGTCCTACTCTTGTTGCCTGGAGGCACTTCCCCAAAAGGCTCCACAAAGAAGACCTTCACCTGGGGGCTTAGATGTTGAGCCATGAGCACCAGGCCATCTCAAGCTCGGGTGCCAGAGACTCTTACCTGTCAGCTTCCCTAAAGGCTCCTCAGGCTCTGGAGGATGGGAGCTGATATAGGCATCGCTGTTTAGAGGGCAAGAGGCAGGAGTCAGGGATACTGAGGACAACACAGGAGGCAGGTGAGCCACAGGACGTGGATTCAGGAGCAGGTGACTGGACTGGTGCAGCAGCACTGACGGGCAGAAAAGGAGCCAAGACAGCAACACAGGTGGCAGAGGCCCATAGAGGGCTGCCCTGGGTACCATCCTCCCTCCTAGTGCATCCTGGCTTCTAAAAAAAACACACATCTGCCTGCTCAACTGTAAGCGGGGCCTACTGGGTGCCTCTGGGTTTAAAGAGCCCACAGGGAAGTGATGGAATTTAACGCTAGACTGAGATTAGAGCCAATGCAATACCACTTTTCCTCTTTTGGAAAGAAGTGGACCACAATTCTCCAAATTGGGCTGAAAGGGACCCAATCCCCCAAGTGCTTTTCCCAAACTATAGTTAGTCCCCACGAGCCATGTAAACTCCCCGAGATGGACAGAGGCTCTCTTCTTCCCCCTACGTCCCTGCCCAGGATGCCATGGTCACAATTGGCTAGACTGTTTTCCAGTAGACCAGTGACTCTTCAAAGTGGGTCCTTGGACCATCAACATCACCTAGAAACTTCAAATTCCTTACCAAATCAGATGCTCTGGGAATGGGGCAGGCTGTGTGTAACAAGGCCTCAGGGTGATTCTGAAGCACATTAAGGTTTGAGAACCATTGCAAGAGGCTTACTGCAATCTATGTCAAATGTTAAAGGGCCTGTCTCCTCACTGCACTGCCAAAGGCAACTTCTCCCTTCTGGTAAACACGGTAATTATTTAACATGTGCTGGGAGAGCCCTGACCCACCTCCCAATAAAGTCAGTTTTAGCCTCTGGAAGGAAAAGGAGAGGAGATCTTGCCTGCTTCCCAGTAACAGACACAAGTCGGACCCTGAGGGAAGGAGCCCAGCTCCCCACACTGATCCCGGGCCCAAAGAGCCCCTCCGTGGGAAGCATCAGAATCTTTGGTGCTTCTAGACTTCACACAGCCACGTTACTCCCGGCCACTGTACAAGGATGCTCTGATTCAAGCAGGAACTTCCTTTAAATAGTAGCTCACAGGACGCCTGGGTGGCTCAGTCGGTTAAGCGTCTGACTCTTGGTTTCGGCTCAGGTCATGATCTCATGGTGTGTGAAGTTGAGGCCCGCATCAGGCTCTGCACTGACAGTGAGGAGTCTGCTTGGGATTCTTTCTCTCCCTCTCTCTCTCTGCCCCTCTCCCAATCACACAACAAATTAATTAATTAATTGTAACTTGGTAACAAATATTGAATCTTCTTTATTTTTAGTCTCTGTCTTCCCACTGAAACTAAGAAACCCAGAGCACTTTCCATGACTTCCTCTCAAGTAAAGGTGACGAAAATGAAACTTGAGTGTGAAGTGAGACATCTTGTCTGAGGGCCTCTGCCACCCAGAGTCAGCAATGGCTGTTGCGGCCACCCTACCCCCACCCCTGCAGGATGATCTTTTCCACAGTAAGCCCCTAAAATGGAAAATGCCCAAACGATGTAATGTGGACCGGTGGGGAGAAATCTGAGTACAGAGAATCAAGATGAACTGCCTGAGGTCACAGGAGAGATTTGACCTAGCTTCACTGTGGACCAGCACACAGGGGCGGCACAGCTCTTAAACTGCCCACTAAGTTGTTAAAGGCTGTCGAGAGTCTGGCTTCCATGAAACCAACCCTCTTCTAAGACACATAAGTATCTGAGCATATTCCGACTCACCTGCTGATAAGAGCCAGACAACAATCTTGGGAAATTCAGAGCCAGAATGGGGGCCAGTGGGAGAAAGGAGAGGCTCCCCTCCAACACACATAAATTTGGGGTTCAACCCTGCTGTAAACACCCAAAATGCCTTGCCTGTCAAGCATCCCCTTGAATCCATACTTCTCCCTACTACTGAAAGCAAATGTCAGCCAGAAATCTGTGTTATCAGCAAGAGACCCCAGTCCTCCACACTCACAAACAGATGGAAATCCATAAGGCAAGTGGAAATGGACCCCATCCCCTGCCTCAACTCTATGACTCTTCCAGGTAAGTGCTTGGGGTGATAACCCAGGACCCCCAGATCCTCAGCATGGGGCAAGATCCAGTGCCAAGACTGGAATCAGAGCCCAAGAACCCTTAAGTCAAGCCCCGTGTAGCATCCCAAGACAGAAATGTGAGAGCAGAAACATGGGTGCGGGAGGTGGTGGGGGCTTCACCCTCAGAACCAGAACTAGGAAGAAACAGGCCATCCTCAGAGAAGGCTGAGACCTCAGATACTGTTAGCTAACCCAGCCTCCTCCCCCTGGGGACAACTCTAGCACTGAGGCTCTGGGGGTCCCAAACACTTTACTTTGAGGAGTCATGGGGGTGGGGAGCACAGAGGACTTGGGTCTCTCATCAGGAAGCACAACAGATTCCTGCAAGGGTCTAAAACCCTCACTGGACCTCACAAAGACGACCTGCAGAAGGGAGTCAACATCGAAAATTATCTAGGTCAGAATTGCCCCCTTTCCTGCATGTTGTCTCCCTACTCCAACAATCTCCCCAACTGGGCAGGGGGCTCATCCAGCCCTCAGTCTGACAGAGGAAGGAAGAGGAACATTTTAAAAATAGCTAAAGCTTGGTGAGCACTTGCCATGTGCCAGGCACAGTTCCAAGTGCCTGCCTGGCATGTACCACCTCGTGAAATCTCATGAAGGAGGGCCTGGTGCCTCCCCATCTGAGGTTGAGGGAGAAAAGCCCTCGGCCCCTGAACTCAAGGTTACTGTCTGAACTGGAAGGCAGCCAGCCCTGACAACTCAGGAAGTGTTTTTCAGTTTTCCTGAATTACCTAGAATTCTGCATTCTTCCCCTCCCACCTGCCTAGCACAACCTTCCTTCCCAATTGCATAATGGGCTCTCAGGTATTTGGAGGAAAGGCAAGAATAAGAGTAAATCAGAATAAATGCATCCTTGTTAAAAGTGGTTTAAAAATGCCTCTATGGTTGAAGTAAAAACCAGTCCTATGGTAGCTGGGACTTGGGAGGCAATGGCCAAATCCAAGGCCAGCCAAGACACAGTGGCCCTGATACCTCAGGGATGGCTCCGAAGCACTAACGGCAGGAAGGAGCTAGAACTTGAGTAGATGAGTACAGGGAGGAAACAGAGAGGCCAGGGCTGCAGCATAGGACAGAGTTAAGCACCAGACCCTTAAAACCCCCAGCACAAGCACCTGCTGCAGATGACTCGTGGGGGTCCTACTCTCTGCCCCGACATGAGCCCCTCTGGGAGGCACTCACCTGCTTGCAAGCAGCCCTCCCAACCTCCCTCCGGCCTTGCAGTATGTCATGGGGAAGAGCATGGAGCTTCCTGCCCACCTCGGCCCAGCTATTAGGCTGGAGTCCTTCCTCTACAGCCTTCCAAGCAGAGAAAGCCCCCCAGCCACAGCCCTAAACCCTCTCCTCCACAACTCAGCCAAGAACAGAGAGAAAACGGAACCCTTTATTCTCATTCTGGAGGGCTGGGAAATGGCTTGTGCTTTTCAACATGAAATGTGCCTAAAAATAAGCTGTGAATTTCAACCAGAGGTTGAAAATAGCTCTGGCAGTGAACAGAGCTCTGTTCAGAGTGAGCTCAAGGATGGCCTTCATTCCAAGAGTGAGAGCTGAATGCTGCGGCCCGAGCAAGGGTCCTGGGCAGGGGGCTTTCCAGGGCAGAGGGGCCATCACATGCTCGTAGGGCTGCCCTTGCCATGCTCTGTTGGCGGGCCTGCCTCTGGCTTTAGATTGCCATACTCTACCAGACACAAGGTACCTGGCCTGGTGGCTTCCTAAGACGCCCCAAATGCCCAGGTGTGTCTCATGCAGCTTTAGGGTCCAAGGGCCAGGGGACAAAAGGAGCTAGAGAGGGAGGGGTCATAAGATCCAAGAGCTCCTGGGGCACAGGCCAAGCCAAGCCACTCTGGCCAGCCACCAAACCACTCACTGGTTACTATCTTGGAGCCAGGGAAGCCAGCAGGCAGGAAGGACAAGAACACTCCAATTGTAAGTGAAGAATATCAGGTTGCTAAAGGTCTTTTTTTTGTTGTTTACCATCACCTCTGGAAGATTCCAAAGTGTGACAGGCCAAATGACATTTTTATAAAATAGACTTCTGCTAGAAATAGGCTAGAGACCCGAGCCACAGCTGCGGGGATAAGCCCAAATCTGGCCCAATCGAGCAGGCTCGGCGTGGCCCACCCTCTGTGCCGTCTCCATGCCTCCTGCCACAAGGACATCCCTACCCCCAGGCTCACTCCCACACTCCTCCCGCTTCTGCAGCAGCCTCCCTTATGGGCTCACTCCTGAGGTAGGAGTTAGTGCAGGGATTCTTGACTGGGGGCCATTCTGCCCCCCAGGAGACATTTGGCAATGCCTGAAGACATTTTTGGTTGTCATAAGTAGGGGGGTGGGGAGATGCTATTGGCAGCTAGTGGGTAGACGCCAGGGATACTGCTAAACACCCTACAATGCACAGGACAGCCCCCACAACAAAGATTTATCTGTCCCAACGGGTGAGCAGTGTCGAGGCTGAGAACAACTGGGTTACTGGAGGGACAGTATATGGATAGCCGGAGGGGCAGGGGCTCATCGGATGCACCGGCTCCTGGCACGTGGCTGCAGAGCACCTGGGCCCCCGGGGAGCTGAGATGCCCTGGCCAGCCATGGGATCGGTCACCACATCTCAGTGCCACGGAAGCCTTTGGGCAGGAAAGCTGAGACTATACTCGTCAGCTTCCCTACCCACCATGGGGGCAAACCTAACCACCAGGCGGTGCTGGCTCTCCCAGGCTTGGGAAGACCAAAATAACTCTATGGATGGCGGCAGTGATGGCTGTGCAACAACATGAATGTACTTAATGCCACTCAACTGTATGCTTAAAAATGGCTAACAGGAGAAATTTTATGTCATGTATATAAAATGCAACAAAACAAACAAAAAATCCCTTAGCTCTCCTCTTGGCCTGGGAGTCCTGAGATCAGACACACTCCTACAAGTGTACTCCACATGGTGTGCAAGCTTTGGCATGGGTGTGTGTCTGGATGAGGGCCCATACATCTCTTCAGTGTCCCAAAGGGGCTTGTGACAAATAAGGGAAGAGCCATAAACAAAGAACAATTTCAGGACTAATAAGTCAAGTCACGGTGTGGGTCAGCAGAGTTCAGCTCGGTCATACATGGGGTCCTCAGAGCCCGCCAAAGGGGTACGCAGGTCCCATCGTGGAAAATAGAGGTTTGGGAAGAGCAGGTGCTTTGTCTGGGACCAGACAGCTAGGGTTCAGACCCAGTTCTCTGACCCTAGAGCCCATATCCTTTCCTCTGTTTGAGTACCATGTGGTGATGCCCAGTGGAACTGACTACAGCTCTGTCGTGGGCCTGAAGGTAGTAGGGGAACAAATGGTTTTCCTGAGCACTGGTGAGCACTGGCATCCCATCCATGCCAAACTGCCCTGTCCTGCTGGCTTCCCCCACCCCGAACACCTTCATGCTAGATGATCAGGCCCCACAGCTCTGGGATGCAAGGGTGCTCCACACCCCGTATCTGAGCAGGACTGAAGGGACAAGAGGTGGCTTGCCTGAGCTACTTCCCTAATAGCCACAAGAAAAGGAGCACAGGATTCTCCCCTTGCTGATGGTTACTGACCATTCCCAAGAGACAGGTGGCAGTGCTCTTCCCTGGGATGGGGAAAAGCTGACAGGCAGCCCTCTGCCACCTGCAGCTTCCAGCTCAGTCAGCCTCGCTCAGAGGGGCCAGCGTGGTGAGTCTGTAGGTCCAGGCATCTGGGGCAAGTGACTAAGCCCCAGATGTCTCATCTGTGAGTAAGAGTAGTAACTTTGCCCACCCAGCCGGCCAAGGTAGGGGATAAACAGGGCAGCACACATAAAGGCCTTGGCTGGACCTCATTCATTGCAAATGCCCAACAGATAGGGAACAGATGCTACAGACTCCATAGGATCCCAGTCCTGCAGTTTGAAAAATGTCTTCTAGGGGTGTCTGGGTGGCTCAGGTGGTTGAGCGTCAGACTTCGCCGACTTAAGCTCAGGTCACAATCTTGTGGTTTGTGAGCTTGAGCCCTGCATCAGGCTCACTGCTGTCAGCACAGAACCTGCTTCGGATCCTGTCCCCTCTCTCTGTCCCACCCTGCCTTGCACTCTCTCTAAAAAAAGAAACATTTCAGGGGCACCTGGGTGGCTCAGTCGGTTAAGCGTCCAACTTCGGCTCAGGTCATGATCTCACGGTTCATGGGTTCGAGCCCTGCATCGGGCTCTGTGCTGACAGCTCAGAGCCTGAAGCCTGTTTCAGATTCTGTGTCTCCTCTCTATGCCCCTCCCCAACTCATGTTCTGTCTCCCACTGTCTCAAGAATAAATAAACATTAAAAAAAAAAATTTAAAAAAAAGAAACATTTCGAGAAAGGAAGGAAGGAAGGAAGGAAGGAAGGAAGGAAGGAAGAAAGAAAGAAAGAAAGAAAGAAAGAAAGAAAGAAAGAAAAGGAGAGGAAAGAAGGAAGGAAAGGAAAGGAAGGAAAGGAAAGAAAGGAAGGAAAGGAAGGGAGGAAAGGAGGGAAGGAAATGAAGGAAAGGGAAGGGAAGGGAAGGGAAGGGAAGGGAAGGGAGGAAGGAAGGAAAGGAAGGAAGGAAAGGAGGGAAGGAAATGAAGGAAAGGAAAGGAAAGGAAAGGAAAGGAAAGGAAAGGAAAGGAAAGGAAAGGGAAGGGAAGAAGATAGATGCCTTTCTAGGTAGACCAAACAGCAGCAAAAAGACCACCATGCAACCCAGGCATACCCCAACAAACCCCAAAGCTAACAATCAGCTATTCATTAGCAAACGTGGAGGAGAACATAACCTCCCAGCTAAGGCAACCCTTGGAAGAAAACTTTAAATCTCAAGCTGGCCTATTCCTAGAGGGAGCCCCAACACACAGGATGGGTATGTTTAGGGGGGTGTGGGTGTGTGTGGGTATCTCGCTGGGGTGGGGGATCCCTCTGCTGGAGCCAAAGAAAGCTCAGGATGGACTCCGAGACTTCCTGGTTCTATTCTGGGCCAGCCTTGAGTTGCTGGGGGCCTTGGGCAAGCCGCTTCCTGTTGTTCAGGCCAGTTTCCGTGGGTGGGAGAGGCTACACTGCCTCTAGGGTCCAGGAGGGAGAGATTCAAACAGCTTATGGCCACTGGCACTTAAAACCTTCAGGGCTCCACATCCTTAGCTTTTAAAGCTTATTTCAGCCAAAGCTGAATGCAACTTTATTCAATGAGATCATATCAGTTCTCAAACATTTTTTCCCCCAAAATATTTGTCAAAAAATACCATTAACTATCTTAATTCGGGAACACCAAATGGCCTTTTACCGACAAAGGTACTAAAAATGGCTTGTGGCTGAGGAACTTCCTTTCCATGGTTTAAAAAAAAAAAGGGAAGTGAGAGCAACAGGGCTGGGCCTTTCCCATCCGTCCCAGCTGTGGCCCAGGCCCCACGCCCTCTAGGAACCTCCTGCAGGGTCCTGTGGCCCAAGCCTCAGCAGGGGACAGGTCCTTCCTTTCCTCAACCATCAGTAGCATATGCCATGGAAACACCCCCTGGTCAAATGGCAGGGGGCCTCGGCACCTGCAGTCCTCACATCTTGCTTGTTAATTCTAGATTTGAAACAAAGTACAAGTGCCGAAGTATTATTCACCGTTTGCCATGACCACCAGAGTTTCAGGGCTCACGACATACCCGATGAGCCACTTACCAGATTCCTGGAGGAGGTGGCCAGGGTGGCTGGGGGCCTGTGCACTTTTGTGACTTCTCCATAATCGACAACATCAAAGTTACTCTTCCAAACCATCACCTGCCAAGACCCACAAGCACAGAGAATCAGGAGGAGAAAAATCCTTGCCAGTCCTACTTCATGGAAAATGCGAGCCCAGAGGCCACCTCGAAAGTTCTAGGCCAGTGGCAGGATAGTCCCCACCAGACACCCCAGCTCAACTCTGGGACCTGCCCCACCTCCCAGGCTTTCCGGACAGGCCTCGAGAAGACCTGGGTGTGCCATCAGGATGGAGTCACTGCATGCTGCCACGAGGTCTTTGTACTTGCTGGTCCCTCCCTGCCGTGTCCCAGCCCAAGTGTAGCTGTCTCCTCAAGCTAGAGTGTCCTCTTCCACAGCATCTTCTCAGAGAGCGCTTCCCTGGCCTCCTACTAACTTTTATCATAGCTCTCTACTTATTTCCTCCATAGCATCAAACTTCGTAGTTATTTAATTTCTTTGTCCCTCTTCCTCATTTATCATGTCTCCCCACTAAAATAGAAGCTCCCGAGGGTTGTGGCCTGGCCTGTTACACCAGACCACTGCGGTCAAATTCCCGGCTCCGTCCCTTACTGTGTGGCTCTAGGCAAGGGATTCAACCTCTCTGTGACTCAGTTTCCCATTTGTGAAAAGGGGATGATCTTCTGACCTCACAGAGACAGCTTGGCACAGACACTGGTACCCAGGGAGCCATGGGCAACACACCCCTTATTCCACAGTCCACTGGAAGGATTTTCACATCCTAAGGCTCCTCCAACAAAAGCTTGGCAAACAGCCCTGCTGGGGAGCAAGAACGTTCCTATTGGAGAGAATCAGCCCCATGTGGCTGCCCTCTGCCAGGGTCACTTCCAGTACAGCAGGAATTGTGGAGCGTGGCCAGTGCTCAAGTGAGACCACAGAAAAGCCCTGTGTCCAGGTAAGACGAAAACTCAGCATAAGCAGGACACTTTCCTGAGGCTGTTTGCCACTCCTAGAGAAGCCTACCGTTTACCGCTCCCTGAATCATGGCCATTAAGGTCTCTCATTCCTCCCGCCTACAAACAGAATTAGCACACACCCCCTTGTTCACAGGGCCATTTGTAACTGTGCTAGTCTTGAAAAATTCCCGGGAATAGAACAGTATTACGAATGTGAAGATTCAAATGTCTCTCCAAAAAGGCTCTCAGAGCAGACTTTAATAAAGCAGCCAGGGAGCTGATAGGAGTGGCTGCCTGAGGAGGGCCCAGAGTGGGCGGAAGCCCTACTTTCTACCAGGCTGCCTCTCGTACTATGTGACTTTCTTTTACCATGACTATTTCTAGTATGACTCTACTGCACTATTTTCTCTTGCTTAAGCAATGAGCCAGGCCTCCACACCCAGGGACAGCTCAGGGGTCCCCTTGGTCTTCCTCCTCCCTTGTCTGGTTAGCACATGAAACCAGTGCTGGTGGGGGGAGACACACACTGCCTCTTATCCAAGCCATGCTGAAAGAGCTTCCAACAACCCTCTGCTTTCTTGGCAGAAACTCGACCCGGATCGGTCCACGGGAATGGGGTTGGGGCTCATTGGAAGGCCAATGGGACTTTTCTGGCTGAGCAGAGCTGTGAGGCCCAGCATCAAGAGAATGAACATTCTGGGGGCACCTGGGTGGCTCAGTCGGTTAAGTGTCTGATTCTTGATTTCGTCTCAGGTTGTGTTCTCACGGTTCGTGAGTATGAGCCCTGCGTCAGGCTCTGCGCCACCAGCACAGAGCCTGCTTAGGATTCTCTCACTCTTTCTGCCCCTCTGCCGCTTGCACTCTCTCACTCTCCCAAAAATAAATAAATGTTAAAAAAAAAAAAGAGACAGAGAACATTCTGGGCAGGAGGTACCTGGGCTGACGGGCAGAAAGCTTGGGCACACAGGGTGACAAAATGGGACAGGACCTCCTCACACGTGTCTTCTCCCTGCAGCCATGCAGTCTGAAAATCTGATCCCTCAAAACTATTTGCAGAATAGGAGCAAAGAGGGCAGATGACAGAGGTGGGGGCTCCAGGGCAGCCTGATCTCTGTCATCTGCTGAGCCTCAGTTTCCTCATCATACAATGGAGGGACCAGAGGCCCTGTCCACAGGGCCACCATGAGGATTAAATGAAATATGAAGCTTTTGCCACATTGCCCACATTGCCAGGCTATGTATATATCCCCTAATTATCTCATCAGGAAAAAGAAGTTATTAAGAACCTTCATTTTAACTTTTTCATGGCAATGATAGCTCAGGATCCTTCCATCCCATGCTGGTTTGAGCAGTTAGGGTTTTAAGATGCTGCCACGGGGTCAGCACCCCTAGGAGACCTGCTTTAAGGAGACGAGCACCCTGGGTCTAAGTACCCCACCCCAAGTGCCAGCCTTCATGGTCGCTGAAAGACACCAAGGAAGCTAGTGAAACCTGGCCCATCCTCAAGATGCTCTGACCTCCTGTTCTCTTCTGATAAGTACCAGTCAACATGTCTTAGACCAATCTTTACTTACTTGTTCATCAGAACCTCCAGAAGCAAAATACTCTCCCGTTCTTGAAAAAGCAACAGTGGTGGCTGGACCCTGTCAGAACAAACAAACAAGAAAAAACACCAAAGGTCACCATAGATGCTAAATGCACAGGAAGAAAACCAGAAGCTCCCGAATGGGAGCAGCAGCAGGACAAAGGGCTAAGGGCCTCATTTAGCCCCTTGTCCTCCCTCACCTTTGGCAGAGACACCTGCAGAGCTCAGCCGTGAGTGTCACTGCTGAGGCCTCTGCTCCCCACCGCCACTGACAGCACAAAGGCCAAGCCAGGGGGTCATAGGTAGGCAGAAAGCCCTGCTGGGTTGCCATCACTGTGCCCACTTCCCAAGGATAAGATGGAGGTCGGACAGGTACACTGACTTATCCCAGGCCCAGCACTGGCACCAGAACTTGGGTCCCCCTGGCCCAGGTCGTGCTCCTCCCCGACACCACCCTGCAGCTGACCAGAGAAGTGTGCAGCCCTGAGGAGGAGCCAATGAGCAGAAACGGGGTGCAGTCAGGGAGCCCAGGTGACACAGGAGGCCAGAATCAGGGTAGGAAGGAGGCTGGGGAGGGGGTTATGAAAGGTGTCTGAACAGAGGAGCAACGAGATGTCTCCCTCTAATGTGCAAATCACTTTCTTTATGTTAGGACCTTTGGGGAAGAAGTACCAGCTCCGGCTTCCCAGGTGCTGAAGGTCCACATGACCATCAGAAGGGACACGCCAGGCCTGTGCCACGCAGTGCTTTGAGGGCCCGTGAGTTTATCCGGGCTTGGAGCAGGGGCGCATAATCCTCTAGTAAAGAGGGAGGGCTCTTCCTCACATGCCTGAAATCTGCTGCAGAAAGATGCACGGAGCAAGAATCTGTTCACACACCACCGTGAACCATCTCTTCCTCCTGGCCAAACTTTCAGTGTGGTAGTACTTGGCATTCCCAAAGAAAAACCAGATAAAACAGATTCTCTCCTAACTGATGACAGCATGGCCACTATTACAAAGGCCACCTCAGTTCCTCCAGACCAGAGCAGGGAGCAGCAAGAGCCCCAACTGCCCAAATGAGATGCCTCTGGCCATGGGGCAGACATAAGAGGTGGAGCCATGGACAAGAGGAACACTGGGACACACCTCCACGATGCTGGAAAAGACAGAGAAGTTCTGGGCTAAAAAACGGATCTGAAGTCATGGAACGAGACCAGCTTCTGCCTGCCCAGAAGAGACAGGCAGGTGGAAAGATGCCCCTGGGTACGCTGGGCAGGAAGGAATATGTACCCCCACACTTCCCCATTGTATCCACGGCCCCTCCTCTCCAAGGTGCCCATAATGAAGGTGGTGAAGAAGAAAGTAAGTACAAGGCCAGCTAACACTAACCTGCACTTACCCACTTCACCTTCAGAGGATGGTTTGCACGCTTACCCTTCCTACGGGTGATGCGTCCCAGAGGAGAGACCAAGGCCCAAGAGGTCAGAGACAAAGCCTCCAGCCTGTGCCTCTCCCCACCTCCTCTCACAGATGGGTCTCCGAGGGCCTGGGGTTCAGGGCAGTCGGGAGTCCTATATGGCCATCCAATAGGACAAAGGAGATCCATTCTTATGATGGGGAATGTCAATTACACCAGGGAGTGTGAAATGCCAGGTGCAAGGCATCGTGAGCCACAAGTGCAGGGCCGAGTGCGGGAGGGAGCAGATCACGCGTCACCCTAATACTCTTCCGGGTGAACAATCCCCAAGGGTTAACACAGTGGGGTGCGGGATGGAAATTTCAGGTGACTTTCATTTGATTCTTGGAAAATCTTTGTTAATTCCTCATACTTGGAACTCTTAAACAGTGAAGTGTATGGTATTGCTATGTTAATATAAAAACAAAACAACAAAGCTATTTTCATTTTGAGGAAAAACAAAAAAGGAAGAGAGAAAAGAGAAGGAAACCAGGACACGCAGTGTCAACAGACACAGGCTCTTTGCCTGTCCAGAGCTCACTGAGGAATAGCGGGTTTCCAAGAAGTCAGAGCAACTAAGGAACCAAACAAATATTCATCAGCCAGTCTCCTTTCCTGTTGTCACTCAGCCACCAGATGCCAAGTTGCCGACAAGATTCTGGAGGCCAAGGGCGCCTGGGTGGCTCATTTAGTTAAGTGTCTGACTCTTGATTGTGGCTCAGGTCATGATCTCACGGTACGTGGGATCTAGCCCCATGTCAGGTTCTGTGCTGACACAGAGTGGAGCCTGTCTTTCACTTTCTCTCTCCCCTTCTCAAAATAAGTAAACTTAAAAAACTTGCTGGAGGACAAGCAGTGGCAGCACCACTGAAGAAGGCGGCCGGTAGCCTGTGGCGTGGTGGGGGACTGGGACCAGAAAGCAGAGGCTAGCGCTTTCCCCGGAGTCCAAATGCCAGGAAACTCTCTGGGGATGATGCCAGCAACATACAAGCAGTAAGGGGAATCTTGGGGGTGAGACCCACGGTCTTCCCCAGCAGTGCCCATTTACCCAGAGGATTGCTCAGCTCCCACACCAGGTACCTTGGTGTTCCTGGAAAGAGCAACATTCCACAAACGCTCTTGCCTGTCTGTCTGTGGCCCACAAAAACAGCCCCGGGGAGCAGGTGGCCCTAGGCTCTGCTGTGGGACAAAACCAGCAGGGACTAGAACGCAGACCGAGCTTCTCCACCACTGACAAACATCATCCCAACCCTTCGGCACCCAGACAACCCCAGCCCCCACCAACCTCGCCAGGGCCCCTCCTCCTGCCCTCACTGGTGCTCCAGCCCCACCGGCCTGCTCAGGGGTCCTCACTTCGAGCTCCAGTCTTCTCTTGCTTCAGGATCTTTCTGTGACCTCTGGCATTGAGCTCTTAATTCAGTTATTTCTAATCTCTCTCCGTTTTAAATAAACTCCTTTAAGGCTACACATTTGCCTCTGATTACCACCCTAGATACATCCTCAAAGTTTCCAATATGCAATATTCTCACTGGTGGCCACCTCCAAACATTTAGTTTCCACAGCGATTTACTCTTTAGCCCAGCAGTTACATTTTGGAGTGCACTGTAGTTTCCAAACCATGGGGGCTTGATGGGCGCTTTTGTCACAGACACTGATCCAATGTGATACACGTTGAGATCATTCTGCCTTCAAGGTGGCTTATTCTTTTTGGTTAATCAGTTACTCTCAATGCATTAGTTCACCAGCTCAGGGCAGGAATGTTGCCAAATTGTTTCTTCTCCCAGGCAAGACCCAGGGGCCTCTCCAGAGACTCCTGAGTATGACTCTGAACTCTCTGCTGAGACTTTAACAGTGTGGTCTGAATGCCAGAGGTGTTTACCTGCCTGAGATCCTGGTCCCCTCTGGCTCCAGGCCATGTCTACAAGTAGGATGCCTCACAGGCTCAACCAGATCCTTCCCTCCCTTTCTGGATCTGGCCAGCTTTGGTGAGACACCATTCATTCTGCTTGGTCGTCATGAGCACTGGATGCAGCCTGGCCTCCCACCCCACTCTCCCTCCTGATGCAGCTGCATGTGGCCCTCGAGGTTGGCTAGGCCCACACCCAGTCACTTCACCAAACGCCATCTTTGCCTTGACAACCTCCAAACCAAGAGCCCCGCACAGTCTGCTTTCTTCACTCTTGAACAGCAAGGTGTTAATCAAGAAACTTGAAAAAAAAAAAAAAAAAAAAAGGCAAAACAAAGGAGCCCATGGTGTTTAGCTCCCATAGCTTCTGGGTGACTTTCCCTTTAGGGCCCCTATAGCTGGTCCAGACCCCCCTGCTCTCCTCGCTCCCTTCCACCGGACTCCCTGAGGCCCCTGTGCACCTGAACTCTGACCACCGTGTCCACAACAGCTATGCTGGCAAAGACCCAGCCAGGTACCCCATCCACCACCACCTCACGAGGCTTTTGTAATGTTTTTCACTGGCTACCAGCCAACAAATAGTAAGGTCACAACACATGCCTGGTGTCAGAAGTAACAGAAGAGTGACCATTAAACAAAGACATGGAGACCAAGGTGGCATAAGTGGCCTCTGGTGTGGGAGCCCTGGTCTCTGATTCCCCAGGCTGCTTCTTCCACAAGCCCCACACCAGGGAGGCTCCTGCACTCATTCACCAGCATCTTGCTGTGGGCTGGCTCCTGTGTCTGAGTAGTGGCCCCGTGGACTACGGAGTGGCCTCTGGGAAGAGCTGGTGCCCAGAAATGCTGAGGCTCTCTCCTGACCTTGGCCAAGGACACCTCCTCCCAATCCTCAACCCTGGGCTGCTGGCAGGGGACAGAAGGCCAGGCAGGCCTCTTGGTTTACTCAGGTAGGAGTACATGAGCTGTTCTCCCTCGTGATGTCCCCTCACCTCTCCCAGGAGGTGCCCAACCATCCAAACCAGGTCTGAGCTTCCCAAGCATAAACCTAATTTTCCAAAATGAAATGACTACACAAGGGGCCGCAGAGTGCCGGAAGAAACAAGGTGGCAGGGCGGGTCGGCGGGGGTGGGGGGGAGCACGTTCAGAGAGCCTCCTTCCACCTGGAGCCACCTAGGGGCAGCCCATGCATCCCAGGCCACTCTGTCACACTGCCGCCTCTCCTCCTTGACCATGTGTACCCCTTTACTGCCACTTGCCCAGCCCCAGCCTAGGCTCTGGCATGACACAAGCTCCCAGGGACGTGGGTGGATCCCGTGCCCTGAGCCTGTGATTTCACAGTAAACAAGCCCAGGAGCACAGCCCCAGGTGCAGACAGCAGCGCCAGTTCTGGGTTCTAGGCCCTTAGTTGGATGGCTGCTCACCTGCACCATGAGCCAGCTGGGGTGCGTGGAACCACATGCCCAGTGATTCCCGTGCAGCTCAGTCACTCCACAGCAACATGAACGCCAACTGCATAGCCATAAACACCAGATTTAACTCCCACCCACGTCCCGCCCACCATCCTCTCCCAAATAGCTCTGGGGAGTTAAACCAAATGAGCATGGCTCAAGATTATGTTTCAGAAAATACAGAAAAATAAATCTGTATTTCTAGCACACTGCCCCCACACTTGCCACCCAGAGCTATGGGGGCCTCGCTCAGGGCACAAGGTTTCAAACAATAGCTGTACTTGCTGGGGAAGTCCTACCTTCTTCTGCTCTTCCCTGCTGCAAGGTGAGGGGTGGGACAGGATGAAGAGGCCCCTGTGTGCCCTGACACCCCTAAGTCTATACTGGATTCAGCAAGAAGCAGGGGCTCCTTAAAGCATAAGAGACTCTTAAAAAATGAGAACAAACTGAGGGCTGATGGGGGGTGGGAGGGAGGGGAGGGTGGGTGGTGGGTATTGAAGAGGGCATCTTTTGGGATGAGCACTGGGAGTTGTATAGAAACCAGTTTGACAATACATTTCATATATTTAAAAAATAAAAAAAAGAAGCAGGGGCTCCTTTTCCTCTTGCTTAAGTGTCAAAGCTGTGGCAGATTCCCAGGGCAAGACCTTCCAGAGCCCCAGAGAGGGCACTGGCACCTCTGCCAGGCCACTGCCAACAGATACCTGGCCTGTCCTCCAGGAATTGGGCTGTAGAATGTGGCCTGACAGGCGGGACTAATAATGGGCACTGCAAACAGACCTGTGGACCAAGGCACCAGCAGGCCACACCTACTCAGAGCAACTGGTGGGGACAAGTATTTTCAGAGGAGTCACCACAGGGACAGATTTCAGGAGCTGTGTGACAAAAGAGAAACCAAAGCAAGAGGATGTTCTGGGGGAGATGAGGACAAGACTAAACAAAAAGCCAGATAAACCCTTGAAACACTCTGTGGGAGAGTGGGTGGAAGGAAAACAGGCACTCCCATCCCAGCGGGGGAGGGGCTGACGGCTATGGCCCTGTGCCCATAGAAAGGGGTGAAGCCATCAGAGTCCCCTACCATGGATTCATTTTCCTACTAAAGACTGACTGCCCACCCAGGGTGCCAGAACCATGCCCAAAACAGAAACATTCAATGGCCTTTTATTTATTTTTAAATGTTTATTACTCATTTTGAAAGAAAGAGAAAGTGTGTGTGAACAGGGGAGGGATAGAGACAGAGAATCCCAAGCAGGCTCCATGAAGTCACGGCAGAGCCTGACGCAGGGCTCGATCCCACGGACCATGAGATCATGACCTGAGCCAAATCGAGTTGGACACTTAACCGACTGAGCCACCCAAGCTTCCCATTCAACAGCCTTTTAAAGAGCTCTCACCTAGAGCAACAAAAGATCTTTTCCAAGAGCTGAAGTGGAAAGGGACCAACATCTGTGAGGATCTACTATGTCTGGTGCTGGGGAATGTAGACACACCCTCTCCTGTTATGAGGCAGATACAGGAGTTCTTACAAATGAGCAAAGTCTTAGCAAAGTCAAGGTCTTGCCCAATGTCCCAGGGTAAGAGGCAACGCTGGAATGGCCTGACCTTGATGCCCAAGGCCTTTCCTCTCATCTGCAGCCTCCTGAAACCCAGACTTAACTGAACAAGATGTGACAGTACTCATGGCTTTTCCAAACCAGAAACAGGTGGGTACAAGCTATTTGTTCCTGGAAATACTGGGGTGTTTCCTTAAAAAGCTGGGCACCATCACTGACCAGATAAGGCTGTATGAACCCTCCTCAACCGAATGCATCCTAGCACTTGGCCTCAAAAAAAGAAGCTGGCAAAGGTGACTGGTGCAGGCTCTTTACCAGCTCAAGCCACAGAGAGAGAAATTGCTCCTGCGTTCCCAGGGACAAAGGCAGAATAAAGAGGGCAATGTACCACATTCAGGCTGGCAGCGCCCTCCCTGCTCTGTCCACTCTCCACTTGGGCAGATTAGGCTGGAGGTAGACGGCTACCCAACTGCTCAGCCCCAACCCCTGCCTTGGCAAAGGGGTCAGTGTCTGCTCAGGTTGCATTTGGTAACTTGCCACCCGCTGCCTCCTCATCACTGAGGCCCATCACAGCTGAAGCAGCAGAGCTATTGAGGGGCCAGGGCCCAAGGACTTGAGCTAGCAAAGGGCTTGCTCAGCTCTTAGGCCTGCCACCCAGCAGCCAAGCACTTGAAGACACTCACGCGTGGAAGCCTCTGTAGAGCCACAAGGGCCACAGCTGCAGCCAAGGAACTATTCCCAGGGTACAGTCTGTGTGGCATCAAACACCCATGGGACAGGAGTCTCTCTGTCCCCAGCTACATCCCCTGAATGGCCCTTTGTAGCTCAGAGTCCCAAAGCCAGGACTTCAGAAGAAAAGCACCAGAATCCTCGAGGCCCACAATAAGCTTATAATTGACATCCACCTCTAACCTCACAAAGTGAGCCAGCCTCACATGGGCCAATGGGAGGTGTGACCAAGTGCATGCTAGAGAACCACCAAACTGCTGCTATGGTCAGACTCCCAGGTTGACAAGCTGCCCTCAAAGCAGTACAGAAGACCCAGGCTGCGTTGGGTGATCCTGATCTTAGCTCTGGCACTTGGCAAGCGCCTCCGTCCTGGTGCCCCCATGCCTTTAAAAGACAACTAAATAGATGGGGCACCTGGGTGGCTCAGTCAGTTAAGCAGCCAACTTTGGCTCAGGTCGTGATCTCACAGTTGGTGGGTTCAAGCCCTGTCGGGCTCTGTGCTGACAGCTCAGAGCCTGGAGCCTGCTTTGGATTCTGTGTATGCCTCCCGTCTCTGCCACTCCCCTGCTCTCACTCTGTCTCTCTCTCTCTCTCTCAAAAATAAACATTAAAACACAACTAAATGGCATATCAGACTTCCAGCCTCAACCCAGATAAGAAAGCGTCAGCCCTGGGGCGCCTGGGTGGCGCAGTCGGTTGGGCGTCCGACTTCGGCCAGGTCACGATCTCGCGGTCCGGGAGTTCGAGCCCCGCGTCGGGCTCTGGGCTGATGGCTCGGAGCCTGGAGCCTGTTTCCGATTCTGTGTCTCCCTCTCTCTCTCTGCCCCTCCCCCGTTCATGCTCTGTCTCTCTCTGTCCCAAAAATAAATAAACGTTGAAAAAAAAAATTTAAAAAAAAAAAAAAAAAAAAAAAAAAGAAAGCGTCAGCCCAACAGCACTGCTTCCCCTGACCCTTCTTCTCCACGCTGTTGCTCCCTCAGTGCTCCCCCACAGGAGCTGGCTCAGGCCCTGCCCTCACGCGGGACACAGGCACTTCCCTGGCACATACCCAGAGCCCCCTCCCAGCTGAGGGCTGTCTCACCCCCAGCATTGGCTTCCTGTGGCTGGCTTCTCTCAGCTGGTGTGCCACCCCCTGCCCAGCTGGCCCTGCCTTTCTCACAGGTGTGGAACTGAAAGCAGGAGGGGGGTGTGCTCCAGTTGGCCGAAAAAACTCAATAGCCTTCCCTCCCACAGCTCTCTCCGGGCCACGCCCAGGGATGGTCACAAGGAGGTCCTCCAAGTCCAAACCAAAGTTTCACTTGGTTCCCTCCTGCTGAATCAGAATGAGGTCATGTAGCAGCAAGGCTGGGACACAGCAGCCACAAGGCCTGCTGGCCTCCTCCACAGATCAGTGATCTAAAGACAAGAGTGAAATCACAACTTGACATCTAAAAGCTGTGTGTGGGGGGTGCCTGGGTAGCTCAGTGGGTTAACTGTCCAACTTCAGCTTAGGTCACGAGCTCATGGTTTGTGAGTTTGAGCCCCATGTCAGGCTCTGTGCTGACTGCTCGGAGCCTAGAACCTGCTTCGGATTCTGTGTCTCCCTATCTCTCTCTCTGCCTCTCCTTCACTTGTGCTCTCTCTTTCTCTCTCTCAAAAATAAATAAACTTTAAATAGATAAGTAAAATAAAAGTGGGTGTGTGAGGCAAGTGAGTACTCAGAGTCGAACCGTAGAGACATGGATACTTATCCCAGCTCTGCCACCCTAAGCTGCATGGGACCCCGACAATTCAAACCACTCTCTGGGCCTCAGTTGCCCCATCTGGATCAAAAGTACTTTCAAATCGGCCATCCTCATCTGTGGGATGGAATCCCTGGGCACTGAGGACCCAGTGGGGACCCCTGGGGCCACACAGTCACACACTTCAAGAAGTGGCTTGTGGCAGCTGGGCCTTATGGGGGCACTTAGCCACCTCCTGGAACAGAATGTGAATGCTCAAGTCACCAAACAGCCCAGATGCAAATCTTTCTGGAAAGGTAGACCAGGGAATGGACTTCATGATCAGGGAGCCCAAGAGGACTATACATCTGCATGGGGCTATGTGAACCCAGATGTCCCTTGGCCTAGTTCCCACATTTCCAGGTTCAACGGCAGACAGGCAACTGCGCCGTCTCACTTGGTCCCTGTTTCACTTCTCCAGAAGAAGGTCAATGGGTTTCCGTTATGTGCTTGATGCTGTGCCCAAACACAGGACAGGCACTTAGACACCACATTTCTAGGGTTATCAGGCTAAGAGGTGAGTCAGCTGTTTAAAGAACCTTTACACACACACACACACACACACACACACACACACACACACACACACTGAAAGCCCTGGATGATCACTTGGCACACATCTGTTTGCATGTTTCTGGATATTGCTTTCTTTCTGTGGGGAGCAGGAGAGACAGCACCATTCGGGTGGTTTTCAAATACCCTCCTTGGTTATAAGATCTCAAACTGGTTACACATGAATCTGAATAACTGACTTGCCAAAGAAATAACAAAGGTGGCTCTGTAACAAGAGCAGAGGTCACCCAGCCCCGGGGCCACATATTACACGTAGATGTGCCAGTTGCTGGGAGAATGAGACATGTCCTGCACTGCAGACATGTGACATGGAGGACAAGGGGTCACCATGGGCTGAGGACAGCAAGGAGCCTTCCAGGTCCCAAGGAAGCAGAAGACAAGGCCCATGCTCCCACGCCAAGCCACAGCCAATGGCCAATGGCCCCCGTGTGCCTGACTCCGATGGCAGTGAATCCAGAGCCCTAGCTAGACACCACACCTTGCTCCCTGCCCAAGATACACGGGCACCCCAGGGCCTCCCTCAGTCCTCAAGAGCCTGCCCCCCTGCTCACAGGTGGAGAAGGCGACAAACTGACAGCTCTGGTCTCTGCACCCCATGTCCAACTTGGGTGTGGCAACTATGTCCCAACAGGAGACATTCTGTTCTGCCCAGCAGGAGACAGCTCAGCCATAATTGGGGGCTGGTGTGGGGGTGAAGGTGAGAGAGTGACTCCCAGACCGGCTTCTAGGAGAGCGGCAGGCAGCCCACCTCACCATGGCCCCGCGCCTGGCCACTGCCCACTGAGAGAGTCCAGGGCACCAGCTGCATTGGCGAAGGTTGCTCAGAGAGGTCCCTTGATTCAATTCCAGGAATTCCCAAACAAACACACAGGAAGATGTCCATCCTAAGCACTCGTCTCTGAGAGATACCTGTTAGTTTCTATCTCCAAAGGCATCAACATCTGCAGAACCCTCAAGAGACCCCAATGGCAATTCAGGGCATGGGGTCCAGGGCTCTACTCAACCAAGGGATGCCTGAGGTCACTCAGGGGGCAGATTCCATGTAGCTCCCTGGGATAAATGTGCCAACCATGTCTGAATGGCTCCGTCCCACTCCCAAGTTAGCTCCTGCACCCCCTTCGCAGCTGTGGTACCAGGCCCAGCACTTCTGCCGGAGCTCATGGGCCCCATGAGGGGCAAACCTGTTTCCGCCCTTCGCTCCACTGCCCAGACTGTGAGGGGACCACAGAAGCCATCCCCAATGGGCTCCAAGGGAAGGCCCACCTCAGATGAACCACAGCCCTGCATGTGCCTCAAGGCGGCACCTTCGCCTCCCTCTACACCACTCAGTGCCAGGCCGATGGCCTCACCTGATGCCCGTGGAGAGTATAGAGCAGCCGGCCCTCCATGAGGTCCAGGATCTTCAGGGTCGAGTCGCTGGAGGCCGTGAGCAGGTAGTTTCCGGATGGGTGGAAGGAGAGTGCATTCACTGCTGCGCTGTGCACTAGGGAAGGGACATCTGTCAGGCACTGGCTGGGAGGCCGGGGGATACAGCTGAAGCCCAGAGATGGGCAATCGGGACCAACCGAGGCTCGGCTCCAAGGAGCTATGGGGAGCCCCACAAGGCTTTCCCAGAAGTGCAGCACAGGAACAAGAGCAGACTCCTCCAGAGCTGAGAACCAACAGCGGGAGATGCAGGGCAAGCGGGCGCACAAGCGACAAGGCCAGTGGGATCAGGTGATTCCCCCACCTCTCACAGCACACAGAGTGTCGAGCTGGGGCAGAATGGAGTGCTCAAACGTAATGCTCCGTCTGTCTTTCATACTGCTACTCAGGGGGAATGAGGTGGAAAAGAAATCCCCTGAAGTCCCAATACCATGCCCCTGCCCTACAAGAGTGTGGGGCAGGCAGGCAGACGGTAAGACACGCTCAGGAACTAGTCAGGCCTGGGTTCCAATCCTGGCCTCCCTGCTGGCCCACTTTATGACCTTGAGCAAGCACCCTGACACATTTAAGCCAGTTTGTTTCTCCTGCTGGATCATAGCACTCACATGTCAGGGGTGCCGTGGGGATAAGCCTGCCTATGGGGCCTCTGTACAGAGTGAGCCCTCAGATGTGCCTCTCGGCTGCCCCTGGTGTCACACGCAGTTTCTAGGTCCTGCCACTTTACCCAACACTCAAAAGCTCAATTCCATTCATGACTTTCTTTTCCCCATTGGCCTGACCCAAACCCCACTATCCGTCCCGGTGTCCCTCACTCTGCAGGATCCAGCCAGCCCAGCCCTTGACAGCTCTCCAGCCTGACAGCTCTCCAAGTATTCCCCATGGACCCTGGAGACCCTTGCCCACCTCTTCCCCTGACCTTGAAGCTCATTACTCAGTTACCTCCTCCGAGAAGCCTCCTGGCCTCCTGGGGGCCACCCCCTTGAACTGTCCTCCTGAAGCACCACGAGTCTCCAGTGGGTGTACTCCTCACAACAGTGTTTTTACATTTATGTGTAACTATTTCATTCCGGGCTGGGTCCCCCATTAGACTGTGTGCTCTGTCAGGTAGGGGCTTGACTCAGTGTCAGGCACTGAGCGGGACTCAGAAAGCAGTGGGTGAGTGGGTGAGTTGGACCCAGGCAGGCCACATGGGGACGACAATGTGAGCACCAGCTACATCGCAGCTTCTAAAGCAGCTGCTGAAGATGACCCTGGTGCCTTCATACCCACTATTCAGGCCTGGGAGGGGACATCAGCGGGGATAAGATAACCGTGGCCTGCCAAATCAGAACAGCCACAAACAGAAAGGCAAATTCTAAAACCAACCCCTCATCCTGGCACTGTGAGGCTGCAAGAGCAATAAACACATCCACCGCAAAATGGCCTTCAGCAGAACCCACAGAGGAACATGGAGCCCCTCAGACACCAGCCCAGCTGATAAGCTCATATGCCTGGGGAATGTGGGTACATGTTCCCGAGCACACTTGGGGGAGACAGCCAGGGCTTTACATAACATGGCAATTTATGTCTGAACACTCTTTAAGCACCAGAACTCCAGGAGCCAGCCTGCAGAGGGGGTGATGATGTCTGGGGACGGGGAGGTCAGTGTCCTCAGTGCTTACTTAGATTTGGGGCATGGAGAACAAAAGAATACAGCCATAGATGACCCCAGCAGGAACTGAACAGGTGCAGAGTGTGACTTTCACCACCCACATGTAGAGGGGCACACACATGTGCAGAGGGATGTGGACAGGAGCTCCTGGTAGGGCCCTCCTATACAGTCTTATGGGTAGGACAGAAATAAGGGAATTTTTACTCTGCATACTTCCAGAATAATTTTTTAACCATCAGTATATAGTCACTGTGATTACACAACTGGGTGAATGATAAAAAGCAAATCCTTCCCGAGGTAACTGGGTGGCTCAGTCATTAAGCATCCGACTCTTGATTTCAGCTCAGGTTGTGATCTCACGGTTCATGGGTTCGAGTCCCACGTCAGGTCCCTCGCTGACAGTGCAGAGTCTGCTTGGGATTCTCTCCCTCTCTCTGCCCCTCCCCACTCACATGTGCTGTCTCTCTCAAATTAAATAAACTTAAAAAAAAAAAAAAAAACCTGTGTGTAGGGGGGGCACCTGAGTGGCTCAGTCAGTTAAGCATCTGACTTCAGCCCAGGTCATGATCTCACGGTTCGTGGTTTTGACCCCCACATCAGGCTCTGACAGCTCAGAGCCTGGAACCTGCTTCAGATTCTGTGTCTCCCTCTCCTTCTCCCTCTCCCTCTCCCTCTCCCTCACTCTCACCCTCTCCCTGTCCCTCCCCCACATGTGTTCTCCCTCTCTCTCTCAAAAATAGATAAATAAACATCAAAAAACAAAACAAATCCTTCTCTCCCCTCAATAGAGAGTCCTGTCCAGGGAGGCAGAGCCCAGGCCTAGCCTGGCATCACCCTGGCAGCACTTCAGGCTGTAAGTCTACAGGCTAAGAGCTAGTGCCCTGCACTCCTGAGGGGCCAGCTATGCTCACCGATTGCTGGCTCACATTGGCGGAGAAGTGAGGGACGAGGAGGGCCAAAACACTGGGAGATGCTCCCAGGGGAGCCCCGCCACCCTAAGCCCTCAGTCCCACAGCAGAACAGCTACCTATGCCCCATCTTCCCTCGGGCTTCAAATGCTACTCCTGGCATGTCTGCCTCCCTGAGCCTGGAGAAGGGCACTCTATTCTCGTTTCTGCAGCCCTTGGCAGCCTGTACTGGAAAGAACGCCACCCCACCCCACCCCACCCCACCTGAGACAAAGCTGGCAGAGGAACAGCCAGGGTCAGGAGGGTGGATCGGGGGAGGGTGAGCTCAGGGAGCCCAGGGCTTCCCAGCACCACCAGGCTGGCGGGGTCAGGATGTGGATGCCATGCCAGGGCCTCCCACCTGGGCAAGTCCACCCCAGGGAAGGGAATCTCCTCCAGAGAAAGGACACCAAAAGCTCTGCTCCAGTATAAATGGCAGGAATATCAAAGACCTCCTAGCTGGGGTGGAAACATCTGGAACCATTTACTCTAGAAAAGGGCTCAGACTGGGGGTGAGGATGTACCAGACGCCAGGACCTACTGCCTTTCCCTCCTTGTTCTCCTGCCTTGCCCACCAGCCCCACCAGCCTGGGGCAGCCTCTCCGGCTCTACAGAGGTGGGACAGCCATTCTAGGGAGGCCCTGTCCTAAGAATCATCCCTGCGTGACAGTCCCCCAGGTAGGCTCCCACCATAAAGTCCTGAGCAGTGACTGTGCAGGAATAATCCACTTTTCATCAAGCCCAAAACTTACAGGCCCTCTTCTTGCTTCCATGGCAGTTATCAGTGTTAACTGATGGCGGATTGCCATTTGGGCACAGCTGTGGGCTCCTGGCAAAAGAGAGACTCCAACTCAAGGTCAGAGGTACACCAACATCAAGGTTCTACAGGCCACCAGGAACCCAGAGAGGGTGGGATCGAGGCCACTGCAGACCCTGCCCTGGGAACTGGCCACAGCTTGCGGGCAGCACATGGCCTGAGGAGAGTCCCAGGTACCCACAAGCCACTCTGCCCACACAGCTCTGTTGTACAAGCCTTCGGCAAATCTGGCCTACTGCCCAGTGGGCTTCAAACTGACCGAGGAGCCCAGAGTAACCCCCAGGTACCCAAGTAGGAGGTACCTTCCTAAAGCAGGCCACACCAGACCGAGTCCCACCCCACTCTCATCACAAAGGGCTCAGCTTAACTTCACCCGGGGTGACTTCTCATAATATGCAACTGGAACTACCCATGACTTTGGGTTTATGAGGGGCTATGGATTCATACAATGAAGTTGCTCTGATACTAGCAGGGAAGGATATTCAAAACCCTCCTCTTTGTGACTGTCACATAAATGCTCACTTAGGGATGGTGGGAAAGAGCCAATGAGTTGGCCAGATCAGGTGGGACAGTGCACTGTCTCCTGACCAACTGTTTCAGTCTCAAAAACCAAGCAAAGGGTACAGGCCTGCCCCACCAGCTGCATAGCTGCCTTAAAATCCTCCGTGACTGTAGCTGGGGTGGGACAGAGGGGTGTGTTAAGAACCAATGGAGGGGCTGCCTGGGTGGCTCAGTCGGTTAAGCAACCGACTTCGGCTCAGGTCATGATCTCACTGTTCGTGAGTTCAAGCCCTGCGTCGGGCTCTGTGCTGACAGCTCAGAGCCTGGAGCCTGCTTCAGATTCTGTGTCTCCCTCTCTCTCTGCCCTCTCCCACTCCTGCTCTCCTTCTCTCAAAAAAAATTAATTAATTAAAAAAAAAAAAAAAAGAACTGATGGACAGAGAACCTGGGACTCTGAGCTCTAATTGGAATTTCTGGAGAGGGCCAAGCCAAGGCTTCCCAGAGGCCTCAGGAAGTAAATGACTAGAATCAACACAGTGTAAGAATCCAGCAAGGGGTGGTGGACAGAACGTCAGACTCGGAGGCCTTGAACTGGGAGGCTCAGATTCCCAGCTTCCCAGCTGTGTGACCGTGGGCAAGCCTCAAACTCCCCATCTGTGAAATGGGGAGCAGCCCCTGACATCCACCCAGGACCTGCACGTGCCTGTAAACCGCAAACCACATTACGGGTTCCGGATGGGGGCTGCTGCTCAGCTGTTTAAACAGCCTTGATGTGGGCTCAGAGCATATGGAGCCTAACCCACCTCCGTGGGGACTGGTGCTCCCAGGGCTCTAACAGCCCCACTGTCTCCTTGCTGAATTGGGAAACCATAACTGCTCCCCACAGTGACGGGCCAGAGCCAAGAAATTCCTTCCCGAGAAAAATGGTGCCAGCTACCTGCTGTTGCCTAAAGCGACCCCCAACAACCTAACACGGGACAGGAAGTGTCCTCCATAAAGCACAACCATGCGGCAGCTGGACACGGGCAGGCTAGGATTGCTGACCACACACTGCAGTAGCATGAATCGAAGTGTCTCAGAAAATCCCAACAGCCTCATGTGCCCAAAGCCCACTCAGGAGTGCCTGGTTCTCACCCAGAGTCCCCAAGTGTCACAGTGTCCCTAAGAACTCTCCTCTGGGTTTCCCAGGGATCGGAGACAGAAAGTAGCTCAGGTGTCTGCTGTCAAAGGGTCAGAAGTCCTTCTTGGGGAATCAGCCTCCAAACACATGCCCCTGCACCTCCAAGGGTGGGGGAGCAGCTGCTACTAAGGGGCTAGGTAGAGTCTCTCAGGTAGAGGTTCAGCCATGGAGCTCTTAAGGGGAGCCACCAGCCAGGAGCAGACCTAGCCAAGTCACTCTGGCAGCACAGAGGGTGAGGGGCATGTCCCCCAAGCAATGTGCTCGGATCCACCTGGCTCTTCTTGAGCCCCAGAGGGTGAGTCTAGAGGTAGTGGGAAGAGTTTGCGGCACCGTGAATACCCACCATGTACCATGCACCATGCACTGGGCAGGAAGCTGAGGAAACCCAGTTGTTGATGGGGTACTCCAAGCCACCCGAGGTCTCTGATCTATATCGGGGTGGCTTAGGAATGAGACACTGAGTAGCTCTGTCACAGAGGAAAGAATAAGAACAAAAACTCACTGAAATCTCTCTGCAGAGCCTGTCAACCTCATGTGCCCCAGGTCCCCTCAGGACTTGGCTCCTGATGCTACCTGAGCCCTCCCACTACCTCCTCAGCCCTGCCAGTCACGGACTCCCACCCCCACCCACTGCCAAGCCTGCTCCCTCAAAAACCCCAGGGACCTCCCTCCAGCACCTGCCACCCCCCTCAACTGCTCTGCATCACTCCACCTCCTGACCACCCTCTTTGGGAGACTCTGCCCTCCTCCGTACCCTTGGTTCTGCCCCCTCAGCCCTCCCATGATGGGAGAGGGGGCTCCCACCCCTCACACTGACTGCTTTGTGGACCTTTCCTTTCATGGCTCCTCAATCGCAGGGACCCAGGATATGGCCTGAGCCCTTCACAAGCCGCAGGAATGGCCCCCTACCCACAGCATCAACTTCTGACTCTACTCAATCTCCAAAATCCATCCCCTGGGCCTGACTCCTGCCCTACTTGGATGCCCAGCCCTCACCCAGACACACCGGCTTCCCACTCCCATAGGCTCTCAGCACTGCTGTCCTCTCAGACATACCTTCACTCTGCAAACCATGGGACAGTCCCACCACTGCCGCTGCATCTTTGGGACCATGATCCAGAGTACGGCATTCAAGGTCCTCCCCAATGGGTACTTGCTGGTGCATGCCACAAACACCAACCAGGCCCAGGCTCCTGATCCATCAGAGGTGAGGCTGGACCCTCCCAGGGTCACCTAGAGATCCTCTCCCTGCAGTGTCAAGACTTATGTAGTACAAAATAATAAGTAATAATAAAAGTCTTATGTGGTACAAACCATATTTCCAGCACTCTATTATAATTCTCATGTGGACTCCCCCAATAGATCTTCACAAACCCCATAAGGTACTATCACTACCCCCTTTACAGATCGGAAACAGCCTATGCTCCTAACCTTCCCATCTCTCCTGACCCCACACTCAGAGGCGCCTTTCTGCCCAGCACTCCTTTGCACCTGCCAAACTTCGCCTAGTCAACTTTGCACATGTGCCCAATCTCCAATCTAGGCCTGGCCGAGAAAAGAGAGAGGCCTCTAAACCTGAAGGAGGGGAAGGAGAGGCGTGGTCCCCAAGGACGGGGTAGACCCCATATCTGCTCTGTTCTAGAAGCTCTGTCTGAAATGGCATCTGTGACAAACCCCAGGGCTCACTGTAGAGAAAAGAACCAGTTATGCAGCTGGCCCCTGCCACCTGGTGGTGGTGTAGGGTAGCACACGCCGTGACTGACGGCTCACCTTGCCCACAGACCAGACCCCAGAACCAAGACTTGGCAACAACAGCATCATCATCAACATAGTGCTTGTTTTCTGTTTTGTGCCAGGCACTCTCTGAGTTCTTCATGTGGACCAACTCATTACCCTCCCAACGCCACCTGTGAGAGAAGCCCTATCACTGTCCCAGGGTGATCAGAGGAGTCAAGTGACCTGTCCAACGTCACACAACTAGGAATGCTGAGGCTGGCTGCAGAGCCCACCCTCCACCATGTGCTTCTTAAGACCAGGAGCCTCTCTCCCTTCTTAGGAGGTCTGTTTCCCTTGGTTACCTCAAGAAAGTGCTGTCCTCACAGTCTGAGAATCAGCTAGGAAGGGCTTAAAGCCGAGCTCTGAACCCCAAGCCCGACACCTTTGTCCAGATGCATCCTTCCCATATTCAGGTGTGAATTCTCGAAGTGGCCCATGGACTTTAAACTCAGTCCCAAGTCAACAACCACAGTTTTTCAAACAACTCCAGCTCTGCCCCTCCCTGGTCTGGGCCCCAGGCCCCCAAGGTCCCCTCCATCTGCTCCTTGCACAGCCTCCAGTTCCTCCCGTGGCCCCTCACCAGCTTCCTTCCCTGGCTCCATCCCCACCACTGAGGTGACGCATGGCCATGCCCAGTCACACCTGCTCTCAAGACAGCTCCATACTCCAGTACCCTCAGCTCGCGCCTCCTAATCACACCCAAGTCTGCTCCTGCCCCACCCCCCAGCTGGAGCCTGATGCCGGCCCACGTGGAATGCCTGCAGCTCTGCCTCCCAAGGGCTACAATTAGATCAGGGGACACAACTCCAGGGCTTGCGTCCTGGCCTCTAGCCTAAGTTGACCCTCCATATGGCTCATGGCTCCGTATCAGTGGAGGACATCATGAGGCCCAAAGTGGCCAAGGTCTCACACACACTGACCTCTTTTGACAGACCTGGCCCCCTCACCTGAGTTAGCCCTGGAGGCCAGTAGCACGGGCAGCCCCTGAGAAGTGGCGCTTGAGCAGAGCCCTGGCCGGAGACCCACTGAGAGCTCCTCATCTGGCCCTGCAGTACATATGAGACCCTGGCAGCTCGTAAGCAGGCACCAAAGGGCTTGGTGGATGCTAGGTAGTGCCATGATTCACCTCCTGGCCAACGTTAAAAAAACCGGCATAGCCACAACACGGACTACTCGCCCCTGGAGATCCCAGCAGGCCTGGGACTTCTCCCCACTGACCGGGGCCATCCTCAGGCCCATTTAAGCACCACGGCAATGAGCCCGACACCTGGCCCCACACAGTCCCGCTCGTGGACACTCACGCTGATAGTGCTGCAAGAGCCGGTGTGTCCGCACGTCCCACACCTTCACTGTGTTGTCCATGCCGGCAGCAGCAATGCACGTGCCGCTGGGGTGGAAGTCCACGTAGGTGACAAAGCTGGAAAGACAGGGGCCACTGCAGGCTATAGGAGGGCTGTCCTGGCTCAGAACAGACCTGAAAACGTCCAGCACTTTCCCTCCCGTGCATACCTGCTCAGGCTGTCCCCTCAACCCAGAACACCTCCCTTCTGCCCTGTTTCTTTACCAGGTGGCCAAGGAATAGCAAGGAGAGGGTGAGAACAGTGGCTAGCAATAACCAGAAGTAGCCTCACCAGGGAGCAAATCCCAGCATCCACTTCTAAATACAAGTAGAGAAAGTGTCTTCAGCCCAAAGGTCAGATGATGGCTCAGGGGTTTTCAGAGTTAGAGCTGGTGCCCTCATCAAAGCAGGAGGCAGGGCAGGCCCTGCCAGCTGAGGCCCAGTCCCAAAGGGCCAACAGGGCCCCAGGGCCGCTGGTTCACCTATCTCCAAGAGACAGGCCAAGGGCCCTCAATATACCGACACGTAACACCCAGAGTGGTATCGTGGCCAGCTCTCAGGAGGAGCCTGTCCTTGGGGCTCCCAGCCTAACTGAGGAGGCAGAAGCTGGGGTTCACTGAGGAGCCCAGAGCAGGTGAGTCCCTCTCCTGGTGATGTGGCACAAAACGAATAGCCTCCAAGAACTTATAAGAACCTGACAAGCTTTTTCCTTTATAAAACTATCACCATAGGTGACATACTAACATGATTTAGGAGGGTCCAGGCTCACCTGCTTTCAGACAGACGGGGCACAATTGGAGAACTGGAGAATGAAGGGAAAAAAGAGGCCCCAAGAATTATAGGCGTTGAAGTTAAACACTCCTGTTATCTGTGGGGATGGGAGTGAGGCTGAACCTCCCATTCACATAGGAAAAACTTCAGAGACAGAGAGCAGCAGAGACGTGGTTCCACATGAGGCCACTGGGGCCCCTCACGACTAGGTCCTGCAGGTGGTGGACAGGGTCTGGTGACTTACCCGCCATGCTCACAGTAAGAGTGGACACACTCCCGGCTGGTCTTGTCCCACAGCTTGACAGTCTTGTCATCACTGGCAGACACAATGAGCCGCCCGTCGGGAGAGAACCTGAACCAGGCAGGGCACAAGTCACACCACTGTCATGGGTGCTGCACAACTATCCTCCACAGCCACCTCTCTGCACTGCCCACCCCCCGATCCCAGAACCAGCCAAAGCCACACACCCTGCTCTGACCCTGAGTGATCCCAGCCAAGTGGCTTTCCTTCTGTGAGATGGGTAAGAATGGCGCCCACCTCACGGGAAGCAGGGAGCAGCGTTGCGCGCGCAAGCCCCCAGCACTGCACGTGGCATACGACACCACCTGGGGTGACCCCTGATGCTAGCAGCATGAAGGTGGTCCAAAGCCCACCATCAGCCCCGTTATCCTGTTCCCAGGTCCCCCGAATCTACATACTGCCCCCCGCCACACAAAAGGGAGAGCTGGCCTCCAGACCAGCCCCCTCAGAAGCCTGGATCCCCAACTGGCAGCTCAAGCAAAATCAACTTCTGAGAAGCAGACTCAGGTTCAAACCCTAGCTCTGCCATTAACCCCACCAGAAACCGTACTCTTCCGGGCCTCAGCATCCTCATTGGCATAATGGCAACGACACCATTTAGCCTGCAGGGCTGCCATGAAGAGTGAAGAGAAAACGTATAGAGGCAGCAGTGACATCATCCTGTTGTTGCTAGTGCTCATAAACAGCCCCTTCTGACTTGCTTTGGGCCTCATCAGCACAGTTGTCGGGGCGGCCAATCACGGCTGGCAAAGGACCAATGCACTTGTCACCTCTGAGCTTAAAGCTTCTCAATAATTTACAATGTAACAACGTCTTTGTTCCCACTTCACAGATGAGGAAGCGGAGATGCAGGAATAGAAAAGAGTAGTGAAAGTGTTTGCCCAAGGTCATGATACTGGCACCTGGCAGCGTCTCTGTACCTCTCAAGCTCCAGGTCTCAACAGGACAATGCTCACCTGGCACAGCGGACCCAGTTGATGTGCTGGCTTAGGGAGAACAGGAATTTCTGGCGATGAGTCGACCACACCTTAACTGTCTTGTCATCGGAGGCTGTCACGAAAGACTGGCCATCACTGCAGAAGTGGACACTCCTCACTGTGGCCGTGTGTGCCCGGAACACAGTGGACTCGCCTTTGCTGCACGAGTGGGTACTCCAACTCAGGAAACCCGTAACAGTGACACAAGGGCCCATGAGCACATCAAAGCTCTCCCCACTCCTCGGGAGCCCCTCCAAGTTGACACAGGCCTGCGCACCCGTGCCCCACATGTTGCCCGTGTGTGAACAGCACCAAGATGGGACCCCTTCCAGAATGGCTGGGGTAAGCCCAGAATCCCTCTCCCAACACCAAGGGGAGGGGCCCAGATGGAGCTCCAGCTTCTGATGGCACCTCTTCAGAAGCAGAGCAGATGTCCCACTACAATAAGTCCAGAGCCAGGATGGGGACCTGAGTGTGGATAGCTCTGGCACCAGGGCCCCAAGCTCAGATGAGCCCTTCAACGTCTATAACTCACACATTGGGTATCCAGATCCGGACAGTTTTGTCTCGGGAGCCTGAGGCAAGAAGGTGTCCCGAAGGGGAGAAGTTCACACAGGTGACAGCATCCTTGTGGCCCGCAAAGCGGTAGGCGCGTGACTGGGGCTTCATGTGCCAGATCATGAGGCATGAGTCCATGGAGCCGCTGGCTGAGAAAGTAGGGACGCTGTGACCCTCAGGTCCAGTGGGCCTTGAGCCTCCAGCAAGACAAAGGGGTAAGGGGGCAGGGGACAGGCCACACTTCCAGTGACCACTGAGCTGGTGTTTGGAGAATCTACCGGTCGTCAGCTCCCCGAGCAGCAGGCCCACATGGGAGCCAGACCAAGAGATGCTCTTCACATGCCAGCCCTGGGCTGCAACCCATGGCCTCTGAGAAAACTTATCCTCCACAGGGCCCCCACACAGTCACACCCTAAGGGCTCTAGAGAGCAACACAGGGCAGCCAGTCCAATCCAACTGGGCCTTTTACCATTGAGAGTGCCCACATCAATCAGAAGCCTGGCGATCCCCAAGACAGGTCAAATAACTTCAGTTTGCTCTTAATCTACACTGATCACAAGGCCAACAGCCTCTGAGAGGGGACCTTGACCATAGGATGAAGGGAGAGCCTTGTCCACAGAAACAAGAAAGCTGCAGCCATGACAGCTGTGTATGAATCCCCAAGCGGCCAAAGAGCAGGGGTACTCAGCTGGTGTGCAAGGGCAGTGGTAGAAGAGGCGTACCCGGCTCTACTCCACGCCCTTCTCCTGGATGCTCCCATAATACTATGGACAACAGAATGGAGGACCCAAGGAAAAGAAAGCACTGTTTAGGGCCATTCCGTAAGCCAGACCCAAAAGGTGGCTGGGATATATGCAGTGAAAAGCCCAGAAGCTGGTCCCACCCTCAAAGCCTATGTGACCTTGGCAAGGCCCCCAACCTCTGCCATGTAGAATGAAGCTCACAAAGCCCCCAGCACCCAGACAGCTGACCAGCTGAAGCAAGATGCAGGTCTAGACAAAGCACCTGGGTTCTCACTGTGCCCTACCTCCCCCACACCACACCTCCCAGGTAGAAAATCAGCCTTCTCAGCTCATAAGCTAGGGCCTAGGAAAAGACGCCTCCTCTTACCCAGCTGCTTCGTGTTGAGACTGAAGTCCACACAAGTAACTGCATCTCGGTGGCCCTTAAAATGCCTCTCCAGTGAGGGGTCCTCCTGTGGGACAGCCAGGGTCAAATGAGTGAAAATGTGGAGGAGGATGGGGCTTGACCCCAGGGCCAAGACTCTTCCTATAATAGGAAGAGTTTAAAAAATGCTCAAGGCATGGTCTTGGATATAGAAAATCCTAGGGAATCCATTAAAAAAAACTAAGCCAGTTAAGTAAGGTTGCAGGATACAAACACGAGTAACATACAAATATCGATCCTATACACCAGCAATGAACAATCTGAAAAATGATGGCAATTCTATTTATGACACGTGAGAAAGAATACTTCGAAATAATTTAAAAAGAGGAGTGCCTGGCTGGCTCAGTCAGTACAGTATATGACTCTTGATCTCAGGGCTGTAAGTTTGAGATCCATGTTGGATGAAGAGATTAATTTAAAAAAAAAATCTAGAAATAAAGGGGGGAAGGAAAGAGGGAGGAAAGAGAAAGAAAGAAAGAAAGAAAGAAAGAAAGAAAGAAAGAAAGAAAGAATTTAACAAGAGAAATAAAGGCTTACACAGTAAAACCTGTAAAACTTCATTGAAAGAAATTTTAAAAGACCTAGATGAATGCAAAAATATCCATGGTCACAGTTTAAAAAACAATTTTGTTAAAATGCAATACTTCCCAAACTGATCTACAGATACAACACAGTCTCTATCAAAATCTCGGGGGCCACTTTTTGCAGAAATTGACAAGCTGATCTTAAAATTCATACGAAAATGTGAGACAGCCAGAACAGACAAAATAATCTTAACCAAAAAATGGAAAAAGTCACTATGGAAAAAAACTTTGCGGGGCGCCTGAGTGGCTCAATCGATTAAGCGTCTGAATTCGGCTCAGATCTTGCAGTTCGTGAGCTCGAGCCTTGCGTCAGGCTCTGTGCTGACAGCTCGGAGCCGGCAACCTGCTTCAGATTCTCCCTCTCTCTCTGCCTGTCCCCTGCTTGCACTGTCTCTGTCTCTCTCAAAAATAAAATAAACATTTAAAAAAATTTTTTTAAAACAAAAAAATCTCACTGTTCCTCAAAAAGTTATCAAATTCTAGGTAAAGACCCCAAAGAATTGAAAGCATGTTCACACAAAAACTTGTACACAAGTGTTCATAGCAATATTATCTATAATAGCCAAAACGTGGACAAACCTAAATGTCCATCAAGAGATGAATGGGTAAAAAGGGGCACCTTGGTGGCTCAGTTGGTTGGGCGTCTGACTTTGGCTCAGGTCATGATCTTACAGTTTATGAGTTTGAGCCCCTTGAGTTGGGCTCTGTGCTGACAGTGCAGAGCGTGATTGGGATTCTGTCTCCCTTTCTCTGCCCTGCCCCACTCATTCTCTCCCTCTCAAAAATAAATAAATGTTGGGGCACCTGGGTGGCTCAGTCGGTTAAGCCTCCGACTTCGGCTCAGGTCATGATCTCACAGTTCGTGAGTTCAAGCCCCATGTCGGCCTCTGTACTAACAGCTCAGAGTCTGGAGCCTGCTTTGGATTCTATGTCTCCCTCTGTCTCTGCCCCTCCTCTGCTTACACTCTGTCTCTCTCTCTCAAAAAGAAATAAACACTTAAAAAAAGAAAAAAAGAGAGATGAGTGGGTAAACAAAATGTAATCTCTCCATACAATAGAATATTACTCAGCAGTAAAAAGGAATAAAGAAACAGACATGCTACAACATGGATGGACCTGGAAAATGTTACGTGAAAAAAGCCAGATACAAAAGGCCACATTTTGTCTGATTCATTTATATGAAATGTCCAGAATAGGCAAATATATAGAGAATGAAATTAGATTTGTGAGGAGAAGGGGAGTGACTATTTAATGAGTACAGGCTTCCCTTTGGAGTGACAAAAATGTTCTGAAATTAGATAGTGATGATTATTGGACAACAATGTGAATGTACTAAATACTAATGAATTTTACATCTTAAAAGGGTACATTTTATGGCATGTGAATAATATTCCAATAAGGCTATTTTTCTAAAAGAACCAAAGAGAGAAAATGGGGAGTCTTTCAGCAACCTGCATCTCAGGATTCAGATTCCATACCCTCAGTCCCACTGTGAACACAAAGGTCAGCCTGGACAGGCCCCAAGGGCTGCTTCCATCATCTCCACTCAGCCCAATGTCAAGAAAGCAGTAGTTTAGGTCACTGCTTAGGAAGACATGGAGAGAATATTCCAGAGACTGTCCACTCAACAGCAGCTTCTTAGCATTTGAAGAATCACAGCCCTGCTGTGCAAACATCTCCTCCTACCCCAAATATCAGAAACCTCAAAAAAGCATTTCAGGCACACCAGGGAGGCCCACAAAACCTCCCCTTGGGGGGAAAAATGTCCTTGGGAAAGAGCAAGGCCATTGCCACCTCCACAGAGCTGTAACCAGAATAAAGGCCCTGTGCCCAGCTCCACCCCCAGCACACCTGCCAGAGTCCCCTTTTCAACATGAAAGGGAGTGGCAGCTGGGGGAGGGCCCCCAACAGAACAGCAACTGCCTCACCTGAACCTCTTGGGAGAACAAGGGTAAGATAATGCTCACCTCTAGGCTCAGTGGGAAGAAGCAAGTTCAGATCCACCTCTGACCAGAGGGCCCCTGAAACCTCCCAACACCCTTCCCACCTCATCCCACCAGGCTCTGTGGTTCCTCATCTCCCCCAAAGGTGGCTTATATATGGAAGGAAGTGGGGAGGGACTTAAGGGAAGGGCACTAGGTTAGGGGTCAAAACGCCTGGATCCTATGCCTGGGCCCTCTGCTCAAGTCCCCACACGCCTAAGGGTGCCAACAGGCACCACCCAGTCTTCCTCTCAACCCAGCCCAAAGGCCAGAAAGAAGAGTTTTGGAGTGCTTCCCTCTGGAGGAACCTTAGACTCAGGGCGCCGGGCCCAGGTCATGCTGCAGACCTAGGCTGCCCCTTCCGATAAAGGGGTACGCTAAACTGGCCCCTACCCAGCTATCCACTGCTCAGGATGGCGAGGCTGAGCCCAAGGGAGGCCCTGCGCTAACCCCAGGTTTGACCTCCAGTTGGAACATACCAGTACCAGTGTCTCCTCCGCTAGGATGCAAATCCTGGGAGCAGGGACTGGTTTGTCGGCTCCGGGAGCCCGCAAAGGTCTGGCACGCAGAAGGTGCTCACTACGTGTCCCCACCCAGCGCCCCCTGCACAGACAGTAAACTAGGACCCGAGAGAACTGGCTCGGAACCCGGCTTCCCCCTCGAAGCCGTCGCCCCGGCCAGGCGCCCACAGTCCGGGCGGGGAAAGTAAGGCCGGGCAGACCGGCGGGCAAAAACTTACAGGGCAGGGCGCAGCCATGGCGGGCCCGGGGCGCCCAAGGCGCCGGACTAGGCAGCGTCGGCCGTTGCGGCAGGTTCAGTTTCCGCGCCCCCAACCGCCGCCAATAGCAACGCGGGTCGCGTTGCCACGCCCCGCCCACGACGATTAAAGGAGACGCAGCGCCTCTGCTTTTTGCCCCCGGCCGGAAGCAGAGCTGTGTGGATGGTTCCACAGTGTCAGCGCGCAGCGCCTACATGCCAGGCAGCCCACGAACACCGCCGCCAAAGGCCTCTGTCCACCGTCACTCATCCCCTGAGAAATTTAAAAACCCAGGATGAGGAGTTCTGTCCACCGGCCCATAGCCCGGTTCCTGAGACGGTAAGCAGAGCCTTCTGGGAAATGCAGTTTCAAGACGGCCGCCGCCATGCGTCGGCCGGAAAGTGGAACTACTCTTCCCAATATACCTTGAGGGTGAGCCGGGATTCACCACCTGTAGCAAGTATCCCGGAAGCGGAGGACACGTGGGTCGTTGTAGCCTTGTCCTCTTAAAGGGCCCCGGAGGCCAGGTGTTCCCCCAATACCTTAAGATCCAATTAGTCGCCCCTCAGAGATTCTTTAAATGGTTCGCTCCTCTGAACTTAAAACAGGTATTGGTTTAGGGGCGCCTGGTTGGCTTAGTCTGTTAAGTGTCTGATTTTGGCTCAGACAGGATCTCACGGTTGGGTGGGTTCCAGCCCCACATCAGGCTCTGTGCTGTCAGCGGTGAGTCCACTTCAGATCCAATGTACCCCCCCTCTCTCTCTGCCCTTCCCCGCTCACAATCTCTCCCTCTCTCAGGAATAAATATTAAGAAAAACAAACAAGTGTCAACTTAAAAGAACACCAGTCACTCTGAATCACATTCATACGTGAAGAAACCTAGATTCTATTCTGTTATTGCTACTTCCTTGTGTGACCTGTGACCTGAGGGAGGCGGGGGCGATGGGGGAGAGGAATACCTCTGCTCCAGGCCTCAGTTTACCCATTTATAATTGGAGGGAATTCGTGATGCAGCCTGGCCCTCTCCGGACTCCTCAGACCTGAGAAGGGTTTATAAATTCCATCTCTAGGGGCGCCTGGGTAGCTCAGTCGGTTAAGCCTCCAACTTCAGCTCAGGTCACGATCTCACGGCCCGTGAGTTCGAGCCCCGCGTCGGGCTCTGGGCTGATGGCTCAGAGCCTGGAGCCTGCTTCCGATTCTGTGTCTCCCTCTCTCTCTGCCCCTTCCCCGTTCATGCTCTGTCTCTCTCTGTCTCAAAAATAAGTAAACGTTAAAAAAAATTAAAAAAAAATAAATTCCATCTCTAAAAGAAAAGGAGACATTTCTTAGATATGTCTCCTAAGGCAAGAGAAACAAAAGCAAAATTAAACGTATTGAGATTATATCAGGTTAAAAACTTCCTACACAGCAAAGAATATAATCCACAAAGCTAACAGACAACCTCCTGAATGGGAGGAGATATTTGTAAATGACATATCTGAAAAAACGGTTAGTATCCAAAATATATAATGATTTATACAACTCAACACCAAAAATTTGAATAATCCAATTAAAAATGGGCAGCGGCGCCTGGGTGGCTCAGTCAGTTGAGCGACCAACTTAGAATCAGGTCATGATCTCATGGGTTCATGGGTTCAAGCCCCACATCCAGATTTGTGCTGACAGCATGGAGCCTGCTTTGGATTCTCTGTCTCCCTCTCTCTCTCTGCCCCCTTTCCACTTTGTGTGCTCACGCTGTCTCTCTCTCTCAAAAATAAACATTTAAGGGGCGCCTGGGTGGCTCAGTCGGTTAAGCGTACGACTTTGGCTCAGGTCATGATCTCACAGTTCGTGGGGTTCGAGGCCCACATCGGGCTCTGTGCTGACAGCTTAGAGCCTGGAGCCTGCTTCAAATTCTATGTCTCCCTCTCTCTCTGCTCCTCCCCCACTCATGCTCTGTCTCTCTCTCCTTCAAAAATAAATAAAAACATTAAAATAAATAAATAAATAAATAAATAAATAAATAAATAAATAAATAAATAAAACATTTTTAAAAAGTGGGTGGAAGGGGGCACCCTGCTGGCTCAGTCAGTTAAGCATCCAACTTCGGCTCAGGTCATGATCTCACTGTTCATGAGTTCGAGCCCCACGTCGGGCTCTGTGCTGATAGCTCAGAGCCTGGAACATACTTTAGATTCTGTGTCTCCCTCTCTCTCTGCCCCTCCCCAACTTGTGCTCTGTCTCTCTCTCTCAAAAATAAATAAACATTAAAAAAATAATTTGGGGGTGCCTGGGTGGCTCAGTTGATTAAGCGTCCGACTTCAGCTGAGGTCATGATGTCACGAGTCCATGGGTTCAAGCCCCACATCAGGCTCTGTGATGATGGCTCAGAGCCTGGAGCCTGCTTCAGATTCTGTGTCTCTGTCTCTCTCTGCCCCGCCTTCACTCACGCTCTCTCTCTCTCTCTCAAAAATGAATAAATATTAAAAAAGATTTTTTTTAAATGGGTGGAAGACATGGACAGTTCACCAAAGAAGACATACAGATGGCCAACAGACACATGAAAAGATGCTCAACATCACTCATCAATAGGGGAAATGCAAATTAAAGCCATAATGAGATACCACCTCATACCTGTCAGAATGGCTAAAATCAAAAACAAAAGAAACAACAAGTGTTGGCAAGGATGCGGAGAAAAAGGAACCCTCAAGCACTGTTGATGGGAATGCAACCTGGTGCACTCACTGTGGAGAACAGAAGTTTCCTCAAAAAAGTAAAAATAGAACTACCATATTTTTATTTACCTAAACAATACGAAAACACCTAATTTGAAAAGATATAGGCCTCTCCCCGTGTTTAGTGCTGTATTATATACAATAGCCAAATTATGGGAGCAGCCCAAGTGTTCATCGGTAGATGAATGGATAAAGAAGAGGTGCTGTATTTATACAATGGAATGTTGCTCTGCCATCAAAAAGAATGAAATCTTGCCATTTGCAGCAATATGAATGGATCTAGAGAGTGTAATGCTATGTGAAATAAGTCACAGAGAAAAACAAATACCATATGATTTCACTCATATGTGGAATTTAAGAAACCAAACAAAAGAACAAAGAAAAAAAACCCCACAAACTGGTGGTTACCAGAGAGGAGGTGGGTAGGGGGATGGGTGAAATACGTAAAGAGATACACTTACCACGATGAGCACTGAATAATGTATAGAATTGTTGAATCACTATATCATACACCTGAAACTAATATAACACTGTATGTTAACTACACTAGAATTAAAATAAAAAATAAAATTAAAAAATAAAAGAGAAGGAGACTTTCTAGGGGCCTGGCCACTAGAGGCCATCCCTGCTCACTTTATGCTGTGGAAAGTCCAGGCTGTCCTTGTCTAGACCTTCAACCCTGCTCCGGGCATCTTCCCAACCTGGAACTGACCTGGACCGGATGTTTTGCAATATTCAGGAACCTTCTGTCACCTCCCCTGGACAGGCCAGTTTGGCCAGACTCCAACACTGATTAGGATCTGGCCAGGCCCTGAGGTTTCTTACTACATCCTGAGACCTAAGGTGGTGTCTACGTGGACCTTCAAACCAGAACATATTCAGAAAAAGGCACATGTAGATAGCTGGCATGGAGAGGAGTGGATCTCTCCTTTGGACCTGAAAAGTCTGGGGCCATAAAGAAGAAACGGAGATACATTTAATCTCATTTTCAAGGTGATTTGGCATAGGTTTCTTTACATTACAAATGTTCAGGTTCATTTAACTTAGATATCAAAATTCTCCTTAAAACAACATTTACTGTGGGGTGCCTGGGTGGCTCAGTCAGTTAAGCATCCGACTTCAGCTCAGGTCATAGCTCATAGTTCATAGGTTCGAGCCCTACATCAGGCTCTCTACTGTCAGCGCAAAAGCCGCTTCAGATCCTCTGTGTCTCTTTCTGCCTCAGCCATGCGCATGGTACACACACACTCTGTCTCAAAAATAAACATTTTTGGGGCGCCTGGGTGGCGCAGGTGGTTGGGCGTCCGACTTCAGCCAGGTCACGATCTCGCGGTCCGCGAGTTCGAGCCCCGCGTCGGGCTCTGGGCTGATGGCTCGGAGCCTGGAGCCTGTTTCCGATTCGGTGTCTCCCTCTCTCTCTACCCCTCCCCCGTTCATGCTCTGTCTCTCTCTGTCCCAAAAATGAATAAACGTTGAAAAAAAAAATTTTTTTAAATATAAAAAAATTAAAAAAAATAAACATTTTTAAAAATTCAAGTATTGTATCATTCATATACCCAGAAGTTGTTCAACACTGTTCAAATGATGATTTTCAAGTTTTCCCACCAACTTCACCTTATTCAGCTATTCTATTGCCTGCTATGCAAACACTTAAGGTGAAAAAATTAAGGAAAAAAATTAAATACAGAAAAATCTATCCATTAAAATCAGAGTTCTTTTATTGTTGTTATTGGTAGTGTTTTTGTTTTTGTTTTGTTGTTTTGTTTGTATAATTTTAGCTATGGAACACCCTTGGTCTATAGAAGCTCACAGTCTACAAAACTGAATTTAGAGAAACCCTTTTGTAAAATGATTTTCAAATGTCACGCTTGCTCAAAGTTACAGGCACTCTAAGATTTTACTCATCCTCCCTGGTCTTTCCACATCCCACTATTTTCTATCCTTACCCATCAGAAGAGGAGCTGGGGGTGCCCCACCCACTCTGGCTCATTTAGTCTCCAAAAATTGCAACACCACATTCCGCCAACGCCATAGAGACAAGCCAGGATCCACCACTGGCACAACCTGCATAAACCAAGATTGGTGCCTCCCCTGTTTGACTGAATAGCTCCCACCCTGTGCCACCTCCATCAGATTGGACTCCATTTCTATCTAAGTCCCTCATGGTGGGGGAGTCCCTCAAGTTGCTCAACGTTGGAGGAGCCAACATTGCTGGCCTCAATGTTGAGGGGGACTAGAAGAGAGCTTCTTTTTCAAGCCCCCTTGTGGCAAGAATGTTTCTATCCTGGTATAAAGCCCATGGGTAGGCACCCCTGCAAGAGACTGTCCCCCTGTCATCACTCCCAGACCCCCTGCCCAAAAGCCAACACCTCAGGGTGGGGCAGAGAAAGCAGGAGGAAAGGTAGGGATCACACCCACCTGCATAGCCCAGTCCAACCCATGCCTGGAAAACCCCATCAGTTCTGTCACTCAGCCCTGCACTGCGGCCTGGCTTGAAACTGAGCACGGCAGCTCAGGGCTTGTCCCAGCATCAGGCATATCTTGGGGTGAGCCCAGGCCCTGCCAACTTCATGCTGGGTGACCTACCAGGAGTTACACCATCTCTCTGAGCCTCCATGTCCTTGACTGTAAAATACTCGTAACATACCTGCCACAATGGGGGAGGAAGGATTCCGTGAGCTATTAATCAGTATCAGAGCTGGATACTGAGCTGCCACTTAATACATTTGACTTTTTACTGTGACCTCAACCACATCACATACCTCCTCTGTTCCCACAATCTCACTGACACCTCTCTGCCTCTGCTCCTACCTCTCTCCCCTGACTGCCTCTGCTCCAGCCACATTGGTCTTCTTGCTGTTCCTTGAATAGGAATGTGCCAAGCGTTCTCCCATCTCAGGACTTTTGCATTGGCTATTGTCCCTGTGTCCACTTGGCTCAACCCATCACTCCTCTCAGGACTTTGTTTGTATGTCACCTTCTCAGTGTGGCTTTCCCTGGCCACCCTACTTAAAATGCCAACCTGCCTTCCCTCTATTTTATTTTCCACAAGTGGCATTGCCATCTGGCACACTGGACTTGATGGTTTGTTATCTTCTCCCCTCTTAGAACATCAGCTCTAGGGGCGCCTGGGTGGCTCAGTTGGTTGGGCGACCGACTTCGGCTCAGGTCATGATCTCACAGTTTGTGAGTTCGAGCCCCGCGTTGGGCTCTGTGCTGACAGCTCAGAGCCTGGAGCCTGCTTCAGATTCTGTGTCTCCTCCTTTCTCTGCCCCTCCCTTGCTCACGCTCTGTGTCTCTCTGTCTCTCAATAATAAATAAACGTTAAAAAAAAAAAAAAAGAACATCAGTTCCAGGGAAAGGATGTGACTATATTCCTGCACCCAGCACAGGGCCCCAGAGAGAGTGGGGTCACAGTAAATATTTGCCAATTAAGTAAATGAATCGTGACAAGATTGCTCACAGAAGGTAATAAGGTCTGGGGCGCCTGGGTGGCTCAGTCGGTTGAGCGTCCAACTTCGGCTCAGGTCATCATCTCGTGGTCTGTGAGTTCGAGCCCTGTGTCAGGCTCTGTGCTACTGACAGCTCAGGGCCTGGAGCCTGCTTTGGATTCTATGTCTCCCTCTCTCTTTGCCCCTCCCCCACTCATGCTCTGTCTCTCTCTGTCAAAAATAAATAAACATTAAAAAAATAAAAGAAAAGGTAATGAGGTCTGTGAAGGGTGGGACTTGTTCTCAGCAGGAGAGAAGGGGAAGGGATTAGGGTAATGGGGGAAAGCTTCTCTGTGGGGGCAGGAAAACCTGAACTTCAGAGCACAAAGAGGGCATAGGTAGACAGGAGAGAGAATGGGCACAATTCCAGTGCAGGGAACAGACTAGGCAAAGGTCTGGTGACAGGATTGAGGGTGGAGTATCTGGAGACCAGGGACAAAGTGGATGGCCTCAGAAGTAGGGCCAGATTATAAGGACACAAATGTTGACAAGAATCATGGGGAACAGTTTCAACGGGTCAGGGGACTAGCCACATGTCTGTCCCCTCCTTGGGCTGAGGTGAGCCAAAAGAGACCCCTCACAGATGAGGCTACGCTATCAGGACTGGGAGTGACCCCTGCAGGAGGACCTTCCCTCTGAAGTCTCATTGCAGTTCTGGGCCTCAGTCTTACCCCCTGTGGAAATGGCACACCCCTACAAGCCAAACTTCTCTAAATACAGGCCATACCCCAAAGCAGGAGGGGTTTAAGGGGCCACAAGCCTTCGTCCTCACTCAGGCCTACTCCTCCATCCAACAGCATTGGCCACTCTGGTAAGAAGCCCACGCCGGTGGGGACACTGGGTGTCCCTCTAGGTGAGCGTCCACCTTGAGCCTGTCCTTCCACATTGCAAACAGTGAATGCATGACTAGAGCTGCTATGGCAATTCCTGGGGACAGTGATGTCAGTGGATCTGGGACCAGTTTCCAGGAGGTGTGAAGATACAGAGTCACTATGCCACACCATCCACTCAAGTCAGATGTGGACGCCTCTGTGTGCTGAGTCCTCCCGTGAGCATGACCAATGCCCTCCCTCTCACAGCCCCAAGCAACCCCTTGGAAGATGCTGGCCCTCCCCTTCACATTGTCCAGGGAAAAGAGAAGGACCCAGGGCAGCCCAGCTATGATAGAACAAACCCCAAAAAACTGAGGCCACCTGGCCTTGGCTTTGCACAGGTGGGCTGGGGGTGGGGTGCAAATGCCATCAAAGGTCTGAACTCAAACGTGAGAACCTTCCTGGTAGATAATGCTGACAGGGCTTCAGAGCAGCAGTATTCAGCCCTGGCTGCCATTTAGAACCTTTGCAGGTGGGGCCAGGTACCAGTGTCTTACAAGATCCCCAGGTGAGGCCATTGGGCCCAAGCTGCTCTAAACCAGAGTGACCAAGAGAACTTCCCGTGATGATGGAAATGTTCTCTACATCTACGCTAATACAGTAGCCACTGGTTACATGTGACTATTGAACATTTGAAATGTGGCCACTGTGCCTAAAGAACTGAATTGTAAATTATATTTAATTTTCATTAACTTCAATGTAACAGCCATATGTGCCCAGTGGCCACTGTATTGGACAGCACAGCCCCAGACTATGAATTGACTCTGTGGTCTTAGGCAAGTCACTGAGCGTTTTGGACTTCAGTCTTCTGGTGAGGCCACGGGGAACATAGACCCAGTCCACAGTAGCCAAGGTAACTCTTTGTCCTGGTGCCCCACTGCCCAGCTGGAGGAGTGGGGGTGGTTGGAGTTACCAGCACAACTCTAGAGATGTGGGGCAAGACGGGAAGATGCAGGCCACAGCCCCTTGGGCCCCATAGCAGGACTCTACTGGCTGCCCCCAGAGCATTTGGAGTCAGAAGCTGGGGTCAGGGGCCCAGAGTCAGAAGGCAATTGGATTTCCCCCCTCCAGGGAATCCTGAATTGCAGTGCAGTGAACTGGCCTCGAATAAGGTCAGCAATAAAATAACTGATAACTTTAATATACCAGAGTCACTGTACCCCAAATGCCACATGAAGTCTTAGCGCCAACCCCAGGAGTGATGCAGTATTTTGTCCATTTTACTGATGGAGAAACTGAGGTGCAGAATTAGTAAGTGGGGAGCCAGGATCAGAACCCAAGTCTGTGTGCCTGCACAGCCAGAACCTTTAATTCTAACACATATTGGAAAAACTAAGAACCCTTACATAGTTCAGGCCCCAGTGTAACTTAAAAGGGTCTTAAGACTTTAACCCCCAACAAGCAGAGATGGGGGCCGAAGAGTCCCGAAGTGACTGACCCCACGCTAGAAAGTCCTTTGTTGTCTCACATTTTATCTTAGTCAAGTCGGTTTGGCATCTACTTCTCTTCTAATATCTTTTTAATATCAAATTAATGTTTTGATGATGGACCAGTTCACTCCAAGTCATGCTGATAGTCAGGAATATGCTCCAGTGTATCCTGTAGTTTCATGTCCCCCCTCCATCACCCATCATTGTGAGAAGCAGGACTGTAGAGGGGCACCTGGGGGGGCTCCATCGGTTAAGCGTCTGACTTCAGCTCAGGTCATGATGTCATGGTTCATGAGTTCGAGCCCCACATTGGGCTCTGTGCTACCAGCTCAGAGCCTGGAGCCTGCTTCAGATTCCGTGTCTCCCTGTCTCTCTGCCCTCCCCCACTCACTCTCTGTCTCTGTCTCTGTCTCTGTCTCTCAAAAAAAAGAAATAAACATTTAAAAAATTAAATAATATTAAATTAAATTAAATTTAATTTAATTTAAAAAAAAAAGAAGCAGGACTGTAGAAGAGTCTCCCAGCTCGTCATCAAAGGGTGTGAGCTTGCTCAGAGGGCCTAGGGCACAGGGTTTCCAGAATCCAGGGTATAGTTGGTTTCAATGCTGATTTCCAGGCCAGCTGTAGAGTCTGACTCCATGGGTCTGGGTGATTCTTATGTAATGGTCCTGGTAACTCACCAAGAAGCCCTGGGCACAGTGGGGACCTGGACAGCCCTGCCCTGCCTTCAAAGGGAGCTCTCATCTACCTATGATGCTCTGGCCAGGGACCAAAGACTAGACAAGTCTCAACTCTGACCCCAACTTGCTCTGTGGTCCCAACTTGCTCTGAGGGCAACTCAGGCCTCAGTTTCCCTATTGTCCAATAAGGACATCCATAGGGAACCTCTAAGGCCCTTCTGGTCTCAATGGGTGGATGTAGTTGGGCAGACTTCCTGAGGGAAGTGGCTGGAGGCAAGCCTAGCCAGACCTCCTTTGTCTCTCCTTCCTCATCTTGTCACACTGGCCTCCTGCACTCCAAGCTCAGACCCTCCCAGGGACCTTTGCACTGACTGTTTCCTCTGCTTGGCCTGCCCTTCTCTGAGATCATGGCTTGTCTCATGCATGGACCTTCAGGTCTCAGCCTGAACATTAACCCCTCAGAGACACCTCTTTCCGGGCCCACCCCAGGGACCCTCTCCTGCCTCCATCCTCCAGGGTGCTTATGAGCAATTGCTTTCTTGTGCATCTTCCTGGGGAACATGAGCTCCAGTAGAGCAGGAACCATACCCTGCTGGGTCACCCTGCCCAGTGCAGTGCTGGGCACTCATCATCGGCCTGACACAGGGAAAGGTCACCAGAACTTTGACAGTTCAGTCACCCGACTCACTGGACCCAAGCGACACTGGGAAACCCTTTCAAGGGCCCCAGTGATGCCCGGACTCAGAGAGAAGGGCTTTCTATTAGGTTGGTAGCAGGAAATTCAATTCCACAAGCATCTGTGAAGTACCAGCTGTGTGCTAGCCCTATTCTGGGATCACTACATTATGGAGGGTCAGGTACACAGGAGCCCTTGTGCCTGGCTCATCAGGGGAATCAGATAGAAGGAGCCATCAAGCAAGCTGAGCCCAGTGAGTGTCCTCTGAGGGGTTCCATCCAGCTCAGCACTGGGGTGTCCCTCTGTGGATAAGATGGGAGGCTTCCAGGAGGAGGCATGTGGGAAGGGGGGTTCAAGGACAAGCAGGTCTTCCACAGAGAAATGGCATCCCAGGCCCCAGAAGGGCAAGTTATGGGATGGAAGAGATACACAGCTCCTCTGGGCTAAGGTGGGCAGTGACAAGCTTGCCTGGTGTGGACTCACCTCCACTGCCTAGTTTCCACCCATCCGTTCCCCTGCTCCTTGGGGATTGGCCCCTCCCATCCCAGCTGCCAGGAGCCAAGAGGTTCACCCAGGTGACAAAGGCCTCCTGTGGTGAGTCATCCTTGGGTCCCAGGTAGGTTCACCCCCCAACAGATTACTCATATGTGTGGGGCCTGAGCATCCACCTGTGCAAGGGAGACACTGAATTCCAGAGGGGATGGGACTTGTCTTATGGTCCTCGAGGAGGCGAGAAGGGGTTTGACGTAGATGTGGGTTTGATTACACTTGTCAGTATTCCCTGGGGCTTGCCGTGTGCTCCCTCAGTCAAAACCCATCCATGGCTCCCCTCTGGTTGTCAGAATAAGGCAAGGTTCTCCACAGCCCATCTGCTCTGTCCCTGCTCCAGCCTTGCCTTGCACCCCATCCCACCTCATGGGCCAGACCTTCCCACCCTTGTGCCTGGTCTACACTATTCCCTCTGCCTGGGACACCCCAGTGTTCAGCCCTCAGGGCAAATCCTACCCTCTACCCTTTGCTCAAATGCCCCCACCCTCCACAGGTAGAAGGAAAGGCTGCTTCTCCTCCGGGCCCCATGGGGCTCAAGCTGCTCAGATTCCTTCAGGCCAGATCCTCTGCTTCTGTGGCTACCGGGCCTGGGTCTTCTTCTGAGGATCTCTGTGCTTCTGGAGGGAGGGTCCGGTCAGTTCATTCTGGTCCCCTCTCTAGCACACGTGGAATGGACACAGGTGTGTGCCTAGCTGTGTGTGCATGTGTCTGCGTCATGACTGAGGATGTGTCCGTGTGTCTAGGAGTATGAGAGTATCTGTGTGTGCACGCATATGTGTGCGTGTCTGAGTACGACTGACCACATGTGCCTGGCCGTGTCACTGAGCACTTCTACATGGCTGTATGTGTCTGCTGCATGTGTATGTGTGCCTGTGTGAGACTCTTTATGCATATCTTAGTTTGCTGCATATCTTAGTTTAGGTTCTTCCAGAAGCTCGCCCCGAGAAAGGATTCAGGGGTAATTTATTTGGGAGGTGATTCTGGGAAACAGCAGTAGGGCAAGGGGAAGTGACACAGAGAAACGAAAGCAGCCAGTGAAAAGTATGTTATTAAGCAGATGGCCACTGTGGGTGACTGGGGCCCCATTACATGGGAGAGCTCTGGGACACAATGCAGAACGTGCCTTGGGGCCCTCCCACCTGAAGATAAGGGAGACGAGGGGTTTATCCTCACATTCCTGATAGCCATGGTGCAGGCCTGGCACTTCCGGGCCATCTGGGGGAAGAACGCCCTCTGCACAGGGCCTGGAGTACCAGCAAGGAAGTCGGCCTTGTGTGCATGAAAGTTGTAAGAGGGAGGGGACCAGGAAGGGCACCAACACAAGCCGCTACACCCTGCATGTGCTGGTGTCCTGCTATGCCGCATGGACACAGGGACTCCGGTGACCTCTCTTATGCAAACTTCTGCTTGTCCAGGGAAGGTCAGCACAATATCAGGCAAGTAATGGCCTTGCCCTCCTTTCCTCTCTCAACCAGGCCGACACAGGATTTGCCAGATCATGCCAGGCCTGTGTCAGATTTGGCCAAACAGATCTGCACCTGCTTTGGGCAGTGTCAGTTTTGCCCTTGGGCCAGGGTAAAGGCAAGGGATCAAGCGGGTTGGGGGCAGGGAACCAGGGAAGGCCCTACTGCAGAGAGGACTAGAACCCAGACACCGTCTGTCTGAAACTTGCTGCCCACAGGAGCCTGGACAGTAGCAGGAAAGGCCGCAAAGGCCACGCAGGGGAACTTAGCCTCCATCCTATAGGTAGCAGGGGAGTATTAGAGGCTTGGTGTGCCAGCGAGGGGTGCAGCCTTCCCCTTCATAAGGACCCCTCTGTGAGACTGGAAACCTCAGCACTCAGAGGAGGTGCTTAACTGGACAGACTGGGCAAAGCCCTAAGTGTGACAGGTGACCAGCCCAGGGTGAAGGGGGATGTACATGGGGGTGACATCGGCCAGGGGGCTATTCCTCTTTGGGGAGAGGTGGTAGCCACCTCTCAGCAAAGTGTAGGAATTCAGGAGTTCTGGGACAGAGTTGGGGGTCAGGGACCCATGGGAATGGGGAAAGGAGAAATGCCAGGTCTCACTGGCTTGGTCTTATGGCCACTGGCAAGGAGCTGGGGTAAGACAGGAGTCTGACTGTCCGGCAGTATTGTGCTTGGCAAAGAGAGAGCATGGAGGTCCCAGCAGGACAGCCCCCAAGAAGCCCCTTCAGAAAAGGGAGAGGTCTGAGAACAGAGTGGCCTGGGTTGTTTGGAGGAAAGGGGTCCAGCTGCAGGGAGATATGACTTCATGGAGATGGCAGGAAGGGTGGCAGGATGCTGGGTTGTGGGGCAACCGAGTTCCCACATGGACTGAGGCCACGCTGGGGTCCAGGGCGTGGTGAGGGAAGAGTAGGTAGGTAGGATTGGAGCTTGGGGAAGCCAGGACACTGGGAAAGTCTAGGAGCCAGCAAACAAGATTGGAGGCCACTAGCAGGGAGGGCATGGGGTCTCCCCTGAGGCTGGGGATTGGTGTGCTTTCGTGGGTCAGGGGATGGAGGTAAGGGAGGAGGTGATAGTTCCGGGGTCCATGAGGGAAAGGCTGGAGTTATGCAGATTGGGTTCCAATCACAGGTACAACACTGACTTACTGTGTAGCTGTGGGCAGGAGCTCAACCTCTCTGAGCCTCATCTCCTCATGCAATGGAGATCATAATAGAAGCTAGGGGTACTGGGGCCACCGTAACAAAGTGCCACAAACTAAGTGGCTTCAAACAACAAAAAATGATTCTCTCCTAGTTCTGGAGGCCCAAATTTAAAAGCTGGGGTGTCGACAGGGTCATCCTCCTTCTGAAGACTCTAGAAGAGGACACTTCCCGGCCTCTTCCAGCTCCTGGTAGCCCCTGAGTTCCTGGCTTCGGGCCACATGACTCCACTCTCTGCCTTCTTCAAGTGGCTGTCTTCCCTACATATCCAAATTTCCTTCTTCTTGTAAGGACACCAATCATGGGATTGGGGTCCATTCTCATCCGGTATCATCTCATTTCAACGTGATTACATTTGCAAAGACCTTATTTCTGAATAAAGTCGCATCCACAAGTACTGAGGGTTTAGGACTTCAACATACCCTTTTGAGAGACACAACCCTAGGGAACAGAGTTGCTGTAAGGATTAAAATACAGGCCTGGCACCAGTAAGCTCTCAATAAATGGTAGTTTAAAAAAGCAGGGCACACTGGGGGGGAGATTGTGGGAGCTCAGACCGGCAGGCTTTTCCTGAAGGTACCTACATACTCATACACGCACACTTGTGTGTGCCTCGGCAGTATGAGTACACAGGAAGGCCAGGACAGGAGGCCCAGGGACCCCAGCCCTCAGTCTACCCACCAGGCAGAGCCATTCAGAACAAGGCTCAGGGCCTAATGTCAGCTCACTGGGCAGGAGGCCCAAAGTCAAAGCCTTGCTTGCCAGAAAATTCCAAGGCCACCACTGATATCATGTGCAAATTCACACAGTCCCTGTGGGGGGCTATTCAAGGCTACCCAAACACAGCCTTGACATGAGCGGGGAGGGCTTACAGGGGTACCGCCAGCACAAGACACAGAATCAGACAGGCCACCCTGGTGAAAGTCCTGGGCAACACACCCCCTCCCCCACCTTACAGAAGAGGAGAGTGTACCACTGCCCCACAACCTCCCTATACCTCCTCTACATCTGGCAGTCAGACGGGCTTGGCTAACCCTCCTTCCCCCAGCTGCCCACTGGGATTACCCCTAGGCCAAGCCAGAGCCAATGGAGGCTGCAGTGGGGAGACAGATCTGGCCCCCGTTCCTCAGAAACTTCTGGTTTCTGCCATAGGACACCCTCTGAGCTCATCAGGATCATAAGTTCATCAGCACTTCCATGACCTCTGGGGAGATGCACCAGGAACACAGAGTGCTCCAAGGATAGGATGCAATTCAGCACTGATAAGGTTCACAGAGCCAGTGACAGAACCTGGCATCCACAGGGCCACTCCCCACGGCCCCAGCCTGGACACCTCTGCCCTCCTCCCCAGCCCTTCCCAGGGCACCAGACCTGGCATCAGACCAGAGGGCCCCATCCAGAGTCCACCTGTGAGGGTGTTCCTAGATGCTCAGGCCTGTCTGGCCTGGGAGGCCCAAGCTTTAGCCCTGCTGGGGTCCTGGGCTCCATTCACTTAACAGTCCCCCCAACCTTTGCTGAGCACTGTACTTGGTGCTAGGAACAGAGTCATGAGACAGCACAGCCCTGGCCTCATGGAGTCAACATGCAGGGCTGTGGAAAGAGCAGTGGTATTGGAGGGCCTCTTGGAAGAGCAGGGGTACAAGGCTGGGTTGGGGGTGAGAATGATGGGATGAGGGATGATTGCCCCACCAAGATCTGGGGGAGGAGCATTATACAGGGCAAAAGGGACAGCAACAGCAAAGGCCCCAGGTGGGGATTTGTTGGGTAGGGTTAAGGGACAGAGAAACAAGTAGAGGGACAGTGTCATTGAGGTGGGGGGGCCTTACAGACTCCATGAGGACGTGGCTTCTGCTGAGTGAGAGGGAGACACAGAAGAGCTTTGAGCAGAGGAGGACCTCTGTGTTTTAGCCTTAGAAAGATCCCTCTAGCTGTTCTAAGATCAGTGGTTTTCCAAGTGATGTCCTGGCAGCTCCTGACAACTTGCAGAAATTCAGATTCCCCAGCACCCTGCTGTATCTGGAATCCTGGTGCCCCTCAAGCAGCATTGCTCAAGGTCTCCCGCCCGGCCAGAGGCTTGGAGAAGAAAGCAGGGTGGAAATGAGACTCACACTCTCTCTCCACCCACTCCCAGAACACTGTTGCAGCACACAGCCTGATACAGGCTCTGCCAAAACCCACAAGCAAGAAACTGGTTTACCTTTGTTCAGCCCAGCTGAATTATATAATAGGCTTTCCTAACTTACTTGACCACAGAACTTTTTTTTTTTTCCAGAGAACACTGTGAAACGTCCTGCACCAGTGCTACTTAGGGTGCACTTTGGTTTATTTTCTCTGGGCTCCTGCACTGCACCTGGCACACATTGGCCACTCAACAACCACTCTTTGGAAAGTACACAAATCTCCCTATGGTGACGCTGACTAGATTTTGGGGATTTATAAATCTACTGACCTCTCCCGAACTCAGGGGGACATACTGGTTATGCTGGAACCCCAGGGGTCTGGGAAGATCAGGAACAAGAAGGGGAAGAAGGAGGGGCTGCCTCTGGCCTTTCCAGAACAATGACTGTCTCTTGTACTGAGACACCCTGCCTGAGCTTGCAGTTGAGTTATGTGGCAGCTTTTCTAGAAGGTTCTTTCTGCCAGTGTGTTGCTTGTAAGAAGGCGTGGGTGAGTCCCCCAGAGATCAGGCTTTGTGGCGCCCTGTCTCACAGGCTCCTCCTGTGACCCTGACAGACAGCCAGGTATCAGGCCTTCAGTGAGAGCATAGCTGGGCTCTCCTTTGTTCCCAAGGAAACCTCACTGGGGCCCATTCATTATTGAGAGGCATTTGCCTTAAGGTTTGAGTAGAATCTCAGAAGCCAGGTGGCTCAAGGAGCCCAGGGCCCAGGAAGTGCTTGAGGGGTCACAGGATCACAGCTGTCCCTATCATGAGTGCCAGAAAGGACTTGGAACCACCAAGTCCATGCCTCCATTAAACAGGTGAAAAAATTGAGGTCCTGAATGAAGAGACTGTTATTATCACACAGCTTGACTGTAGTGCCCCAGAGTCCACACAGGCCCGTTGGGTAGTTTTCAGAGTTGTACAGGACCATCAGGGCATCTGTGAGTATTATGGCCACAGAAAAGGCAAGCCAAGGGAAGGATAGGGCTCTTGATAGCCTTGACCTCATCAGGGATGTGGGTTGGGGAAGGGATGGTGATGACACATCCCAGGGAGGTAGTGAGCACTTTGGGAGGTTGGGATAGCAGTAAGGGGGAGGGGCAAAGTAACGTGCACAACACTGTGACCCTACATGGTTCAGCCCACGTGTGTGACCTCATGTATGACAATGTCACAACCATGGTGCACTGTGGCTGCCCTAGCATGCCTGCCTGTAACAATGTGACTTTGCAGCTATATATGGCTATGAGCATGTGTGTTACTGTTCCTATGATCAGAGTGGCTGGGCATGTGGCTGTGCAGAGGTGGTGTCAGTGACTCTAGCACCTGCGGGCCTGAGACTATGAATGAACTTGAGAGATATCCAGTGTGTGCACCTCTGAATGTGACTAGCAGGTTGCTCTGGCAGAAACTTGGCCCTAAGAACTCACAAACCTGATTTGTCACTTCAGAGTTACCAGCAGAGATGCAGGGAAACTGTGGAAAAACTATTTTCTAAATGTAGTTAGGCAGAGGTAAATGAGAGCATTCCTGCTGCATGGTCATGGTCATCCTCTGATGTGCTGGCCACATAGGTGGTTGGAGAAAGACAACAAGAAGGGGCGAAGGTCTGGGATGGGGAAGACTTACTACTTGTCCTGTGGTCTGTCCTGTAGCCCCCATCCCATGCCAGCTCTGCTCCACAGACCAGGCCCAGGATCAGAGGTGGCCTGACTCAGGACAAGCACAGAGGGAGGTGTGGAGGAGGCTGCGTAGACACCTGTGAGGGCCCATGTGTGCTTGTTAACGTTTATTTATTTTTGAGAGAAAGAGACAGAGCACAAGCAGGGGAGGGGCAGAGAGAGAGGGAGACACAGAATGCAAAGCAGGCTCCAGCCTCTGAGCTGTCAGTACAGACTCCTACGTGGGGCTCGAACCCACGAACCATGAGATCCTGGCCCATGCCAAAGTAGGACGCTTAACTGTCTGAGCCCCCCAGACGCCCCCCAGTGCGTGCTTGTATATGGATGAGAGGAGGTGTGGTGGCAGGATGCTCAGAATATGGGCGCTCACAAATCTCCCCAGGGCAAGCTCCTACAAATGCCCAAGCAAGGGGGTGCCTGTTAGATGGCCTTGCGAATTCCCCTTCCCATCTCTGGGCTATCTGCTGACCAACCATCTGCTTCTTGCTTTCCACACTTGCCTCTTGCTGACACAATCTGCCCACAAACTGCCCCATTTCTGGGGCCTGAGAACCCACACAAACCTATGCATTCACACAGTCCACAGCAAATCCTCATTTATTTACCCATTCCATTTATTCATTCATGCATGCATTTGCTCGTTCATCCATCCATTCATTCAACAAATGCTCATTGAGTACCTCTCTTGTGAGCCACCAGCACTGCTGACCCCCTCAAGCACCCTTCTCCCCAAGTCAGAGCAATGAAGGCAAAATCCCAATGGACCTTGATGTGGGTAGCTCAGAAAAGAGGAACCTAGGGCCTGGGTGGCATGGTGACAGTTACCTAGAGGGAAGCACTGAGCCCGTGTCACAACCAGGGTGCTGCATTCAAGCCGGATGGGTTCTGGAGGTTGGGTAAATGTCATGGGTGGCCTTGCCCCATGCTAGCCCCCCCTGGCTGGGTCTGGCACGGCCACCCTGACTAAAGCCCAGGGTCTGCTGAAGTTGAGCCTCAAGGCTTCAGAGCTGTCTCCCAATCCCAAACTTCACACAGTAAGGTCCATCTCTTGGCTGGCTCTCAGGGCCCTTCAGTTGGGCCCAGGCTGCCTCTGCTGCCCTTCATGCTACGCCAGCCTCTGTGACTTCAGTGAGGCCTCAGAGGCTTGGAGGCCTTCCAGCTCCTACCCACTCTCCCTCCTCAGGGTCCTCAAAGTTCTAGAGAGCCCATTCGAGCATGCCCACCTCCCACAGACTTCTCGCCCATGTTTTCTTGCTCACATATTTGTCATAATAACAGTAATATAATGAAACACACCCATGCCTCCTCAGCCCTGGGCAAGATGGCTGGTGTTCCCAACTTTCCATGTTATAAAGTGCACTGGCCAGGGCTGGAGGTGGCCAAGGGCATAGATTCCCCAGCCTGGCCTGTTCTACCCCCATCCTTGTTGGCTCCTTCTGGTCCATTAGGACTCACCTCCTCAGAACATCAGAGGGGGAACTTCACCATCAGAACACCCCCTCCTCAGAGAGGCCTCCTCAAACCCCAAACAAAGCAGCCCCTATTCTTGTCAGACCACCTATGTGAGCGCTCATTCTGTGGTCACATGTTGACATGGGCTTGTATTTACTATATATGCGTGTGTATATGTATGTATATATTTGCATATACGTGTATATGCGTATGTATATGTGTATATATATATATATATATATATATATATATATACACACACACACATATAGTCTCCCCCACTAGACCATCCATCCCATGAGAACAGGACTACATCTTCCTTGTTCTGTCTTAAAATCTAGTCCAATACCCGGTAAACAGTGGGTGCACAGTAAGTATTTGCTGAATAAATAAACCTATTTATCCTTTTCCAGAAAACTACTTCACTTCATCAAGGGTCTGAGGCTGCTCACAAGAACACATACAATTCAATATCAGAGAAAAAACAACCCTGGAATCAAAGATTTTGACCTTTGGGGCACCTGGGTGGCTCAGTCAGGCTGCTTCAGATTCTGTGTCTCCCTCTTTCTCTGCCCCTCCCTGGCTCACACTCTGTCTCTCTCTCTGTCTCAAAAATAAATAAAATGTTAAAAATTAAAAAAAAAAGATTTAAACCTTTGGCTTGCCCTTTGACCTAGTGATTTCATTTCTGAATATCCCACAGAAGTCCTCACCCCATACAAAGAAGCACGTTCAAGAATTTGTATGAGCAACCTACCGGAAACCACAGAGCAACTAGAGATGAGGTAGGCCACAAGAAGTCTCTCTGCTCGCTACAGGGCTCTCTCCAAGCTACAGTGTTAAACACAAAAAACAAGGAGCAAAATGTGTTTTATGAATGCAGGTCATTTATAGTAGGCAGTCAACAGGTAAATGTTGAATGACTGAGTAGGATCTTTCTGGAAGGACCCATAAAAACTTGGAAGCAGTGGTTGTGTCTATGGGCAGATTTGAATGAGGGAAAAATTTTCTTTTACCATGTCATACTCTTTGCATTTTAGCCATATTCAAATATTATCTACTCAACTAAGTTTTTGATATTTAAAAATATAAGAATTCCAAGTGCTCACATCAAAATCTGGATGTGAGGCTATTCTTGAAATAATGGGAAGAAGGCCTGGCCACACTAGGTTGTGTCCCATAGATGACAATGAGCAGAGCTGAGACATAGAGGATCCCAGGGCACCCACTGCCCTCCCTGACCTGGTCCTTGCAGAACCCTGTGCTGCTAACCCCAAGTCTATGAGGCACAGGGATTAGCTTGCTAGGTCTGCAGGGTGGGTGGTGGGGCTAAGAAGCCATCCCGAAAGAGAAGGGTCGTTATTTGGTCATCACTCCTGTGCTGATTTCACCCCAACGATTCCAAAGGCCACAGCAGGGCCACAGCAATTCTAGGGTTGGTGAATGTTGGCATGTCACAAGCCTGCTAGTCTTGCACAAGAACCTGTTAACTCAGTACCAGCCGGGCCCCAACAGTGCCTCCGGTCTCACCTCCCCCACCAGGGCTTGAGGGCTTTCATTCAACCCAAAGGGGATCCTGGAGAGAGGGAGCCACCTCGACCCAAGGTTCTTGGCAAGGAGGAGGGTGACAGGGCAAGGACACGTTGGGAAGGCAGATCTGGCTCAAATACTGCCTTGAGCTCTGAAACTTTGGACAAGTTACTTTGCCGAGGCTCAGTTCCTTCATCCATAGCCACCAGCTAATACTAACTGCATGCTGTTTCCAGGTGCTGATCCCTCCCGCCACAAGCACGGAGGCAGTGGCTCAGCGAGCCCTCGTGTCAACCGTGTGTGTTTATCACCAGGTTTATCAGTCAGGGTTCTCCAGAGAGACAGAACCAATAAGATAGATATAGGTATATGAAGAGAGAAATTGATTTTAAGGAATTGGCTCAGATGACTGGAGGCTGGCAAATCTGAAATTTGTAGGGCAGTCTAGCAACCTGGAAACTCAGGATTCCTATGTTACAGCCTGCAGCAAAAGACCTTCTCCACAAAACCTTGGTTTTTGCTCTTTAAGGCCTTCAGCTGATTGTATGAGGGCCACTTACATTATCAAGGATAATTTCTCTTAAAGTCATCTGACTGTTGATGTTAATCACATGTACAAAATACCTTCACAGCAGCATCTGGACTGGTGTTTAACCAAACAATGGGCACCATGGCCTAGTCAAACGGACACATAGTTCAACCATCACAGAAAGTACCACTCCCTCTTCGTGCATGCAGAAATGGAAGCTGAGAGAGGCTGTGCTGTTTGCCAAAGGCCAGGGGGCACACAGAGACGGAGCTGGGAGCTGAACACAAGCAGGATCCTGCCTCCACTCTCAAGAATGGGTTGCGTATCTCCACTTTGTAGGGCACATTCGGGAATTAGGTGCAGAGACACGCACAAGTGCCAGGCCTGTGCCTATGGCAGAGGCAGAATTCAGGAAGGCATGGGCTGTTCTTAGGGATTGCTGTTAGCACTGGAGAAGGCTGGAGTGTCCAGGAGGCCTGGGAGAGGAGGAGACAGAAAGGAGGCGAGTTCTGGAGTACAGGACAGAAAACCTGTAGAGCCAGGGCCCCCTTTTCTCCTTCCAGGAGCCCCAAAGAGAGAGGAAGGCAGAAGGGGGTCTGTGCCAGGCTGTGAGTCCTACTGCTAAGCATCTGGGCCCAGAGCTGTTAACCCAGGTGCAGGGGATAGAGAAGGAATACAGTGTCTACCAGTGTGTGGGTTCTGGAAGGAGTCTTCCCTCCTGAGGCCATGACTGGCTGCCCAGAGGTCCCTCAAAGTAAGTGACTCCCACTAAGAGTCAGGCTGGTTGGCTCCTTGGCTGGGAACTCCCATCTGCCTACCCAAACTAGGCCGATTTCCCGGAAGTAGAGAGAAGCTTCCACTCAGACCTTGACCCCCAACACAGTCCCAGTCTTATTCCTCCCAGCTTCCTCATCCTCCTCAGGGTGGAATGCTAGACCAGAAGGCACAAGGCCAACAGGTAAGCCACACTCTCCACTTGCTGGTTGTGTGAATTTGGGCAAGCTACTTAACCATTCTGAGCTTCTGCCCTATGGATGGGTCTCCTCATTCCACTTACCTGTAGGGTTGCTCCGAGGGGACCTGAAATTGTGCACATAATCACAGCGCAAGGCCAAAACATTGAGGAGAGCTGTTCTTGTTGCCATGCCCATTCGCTGTAGTATTATAATCCCTCCCTGGCCTTCTCCTAGTTACCCTTGTCCAGTACCACTTCTCTGAGCCTCCCTCACTCTTTCCCTATTCCTCCTCCTTTGCTTCAGCTCCTCAATGTCTGGCAGAAGGGGTGCTGGGCAGGCCTTCAAATGCTCCTGGGCCAGAGAGATTTAAGGGCCTTACCTTGGTTGATAATCACATTGTTGATAACAGTGGGACTCTGGCAGCAGTTAGTTGGGACTCCAGCCTCCTCCAATCTCCATCACACACCCCCTTCTCCCTCTGAGCCGCAGCCTCCTTGGCCTCCTGATGTCCCTCCTCCATACCAGCCTCCTCCAGCCTTCACTGGGGGCCCCCTCAGCCTAGCTGACCTGTCCACGGCAGCATCTCCTCAACACCAGGATCCAGCTCTGATGTGGGTCTCCCTCCCTGCCCTTCTCTGTCCCCACACCCTTGACCACACTGGTCACAGTCTCAAAACAGGTACTTTCCTGCCGTCTCTCTCCAGCATCCCAGGAGGGCAGGGAACAAGGCTCCTCCATCCTGTGAATACTATACAGGCCAGAGGGGCAGGGGCTTAGCCTACTCCATCCCATCACCACCCATCACTTCACAGGCCCTGCCCTGGTCCGATCTGTATGCAGGGGCTGTGGGTGGGGCCTGAATGAGGACAAGCACTAGGGAACTCATCTCTTAGTCCCTTCCAGAAAGCCCTCACAACCAGCCTGATCTTTCCCCTAACCCCTTGCCTCAGACTGTCCTCCAGAGGCTGTGAGGGCAGAAAAGCCCAGTGTGTGGCTTAGAAAGCAAGACACTTGGGTCCCCTTGCGGACCAAACCTCACTTGCTATGTGGCCTTGAGTGAGACCTCTCCCCTCTCAGGATCTTAGTCACCCTGGCTCTAAAATGGGTTAGGGCTACAGACACATACTCAGATGCCTACAAAGCCAGAAATATGTTATTGCTGGGACATTACATGTCGTAAGGATCGGGGACCCACTGACGGGAGGGCTGGTAGAGAACTGGGGAGAACAAATTATGCCTGGGCCAGCTCAGGGGCTCCAGGCATGCTGATCCCTCAAGGAAAGTTGGGAATATTTCAGTGGAACAATATCTTGATTATTAAATGTTGGTAACTAATCCACATTTTTAAAAAGCACTGTCTGGGTCAAAGAGAACATATCTGGAACACAGTTTGTGGGTTCTATCCTAGAGGGCTAGGTTCAGGGGTCCTCCAAGGCTTTTTGGGAGAATAGTGTTTGCTCTTTGGGGGTAGGGGATACTATTCCCTATGTGCAATCCACCCCCCCCCAACACACCTCCTGGAGCATTTGATGGCTTTGCCCCAATCCAGCCCCTTTCTCCTCTAGCCAATCAGAACCCACCCCTTGCTCCAAAGCTGGCTTTACAAACCCAGGCCCAGGCCTGTCTTCTGGGTGGGCCAGAGCCTAAGAAGACTCCAAAGGAAGGGCCAGCACAAGGCAGGTGTTGGGGACCCTCCCACCCTGCCCAACCCTTAGAGTCCATCTCCTATGCTAATTATTGGACCCTATTACTGTTAACCCTGGAGCTCACATTTCCAACTCTGTAGGGCAGAGCTGAACTGTTTCCAGAGTCTCTAACCATTCTGTAAGGCTGATCTCCCACTCATTGCCAGCCAGGCAGCCAGACAGACACTAACATCCCAAGGAGCATGGCTGGCTCACAACCAAGGGCACACCAAGCATCAGAAGAACAGGCTAGAGGTTTTATTTATCTTCAAAACTGTCCCATGTCCATCTGGATCTCCTGGGGCTGGGGAATTGGAGGGATTTCTTGCCTGGCTGATAGATGATGAAAATGAGGCTCAGAGGAAAGCAGTAAGCTTGTCCAAGGTCCCTTGTTGGCTCCTTCACTCTGACAGAGAGGCACTACTACAAGTAGTTTCTGGGGCCCAGAGTGGAAAAGGATGAATTCTGGGGCTGGGATTGACATTTTCCTTCTGCCTTGACCGCTGGAGGAGTGCTGTGTGCAGCAGTCCCAGACGACGATGATGACGCAGACTGGGGTGGAGGGAAGAAGTGGGGGAGGAGAGGTCATGCCTCAGCATTGTCCCCGGAATGGAGCCTGACCTTGCCTGAACTCCAGCAGCTTGGTCTTCCCTGCCCAGAGCCAGGGTGATAAGACGAGTTTGTACTGCAGCTCTGAGGAGGGAGGCAAGACAGCAGTGAGGGAGAAAAGGGAGGGAGGAATGGAGAGAAGAAAGGAAAAAGAATGGGGAAGGAAGAAGAGAGGAGAGGAAGGCTGAATGGGACCCACTCAGACTCATCAGCGAGACAGGTGAGGTACTTTCACTTTACAGATGCAAAAACAGAGGCTTAGGATGTGGGGTATTTTGCTGATGACCTCACGATCAGAAAGTGGCAGAGCCAGGATTAGAACTCATGGCTTTAGTACTTGCCCTTCAAAATCCCAAACTGGAAACCACTCAGGAAACAGTTCCCAAAATGTGGCCCTAAGATATGCTGCCCGCACATCACCAAGAGAGAGGCCTGGTGAAAATATAGATTCCTGGGTCAGAATCAAAGGGCCATTGCCTGCGAATACGCATTTTGACCATTGCCCTGGTGGTGGTTCTTGAGCTGACACTGGAAATCTCTGTGGCCCCTTTATGGCCTTTCTTTCCTACCTCCTCACATTCTAGCTGCATCCCTGAAGCCCAGCTATTCAGGCTGACTCACACTAACCCTCCAGGACAGGCCTGGGACTTTCCCACTGAAAGCTTCACTTATCAGTCTCCCAGTTGCATGTAGACCCACCCTTCCAGCTGGCACCACTCTTCCGGAAGGCTTCTTGGTGGTTGGGATCCCCCCTCCTTCAGTGTCTGGGGAGTAACAGCCTCCTCCTCCATCTGGAATTGTTTACAACATTCTATTTCACTTTCCAAGTGAGTCTCTTTTGTTTCTCAACCTTTCCCTCTATTAAACAGGAAACTCCCAGCTGGAGCCTTGCTGGTTTAAACAATAAGCCTCTGAAATCCATGACTTCACCTGACCCTCCTGCCAACCACAAGTGGCAGGGCTGGGAGAGATTTACAATGAGGAAAATGAACCTCAGAGAGGTTGTGGCCTGCCCAAGGCCAAGTGAGATTCAGTGCCAGGGTTAGAACCCGTATTTAGTTCCAATGTCCAGTTCTTTCTGCTTCTGTTTCACCTCTGATCACTCAAACAGTCCTGTGAGGCAGGTAGAACAGGGATTATGATCCCATTGCCCAGATAAGGAAAGTGAGGCCCAGAGAAGAGCAAAACACTCAACACCATCTTCACCATTTCCACTTCTAGGTGCATTTGGGTCTGAGTCCAAGTGCTGACCTTTCCTCATGTCTCCTCTCAGCAGGATGGGGCAGAGCTCGGCCCAGGACTCCTAGGCCAGAGCCCTCTTCATGGGCCCCTGGACTGGTTCTGGTGCCATTCTGGACCCAGCTGCCTCCTCTGCATGTGGAGACTCCCCTTGCCTGCCTCTCAGCTGGCTGGAGACTCAAGAGAGAGGGAATTAAGAAGTAGCTGAACACATCTTAGTCACCATCACTCTGAACTTTGTCCCTCTTATTATTAATGCCCAGCTAAGGAAGGAGCAACCTGGATGGCCCTTCAAGACTGGAGGAGGGCAGCTGTGAGCTTGGCACAGGCCCAGGCCAACCCAGCTCAAGTTAAGTTGGGAAGGGTGTGGAGCAGATTGGTGTTCCTGAGAGGGATTTGCCTAACCCTACCCTGCAGGTGTGGACTGGGGAGACCCAAAGGAGCCATGGCCCAACTCTGAACTTTGGGATGGAGTTCTGAGCCGCCCAGTTGGTGCCGAAGGCGGCCAGCAAGAGACTTCGGACTGCCTGCGATGGAAAAAAAAAAGTCGTAATAATATGTGTCAAACCCTAACTACGTCAGGCTTTGCGCCTCCACACTATCTCCAGATAGTGCTCAGAGCTGTGTAGTACACGGGTTCTATCCAGCCCAGCCCCTCTTGCCCTTTCTCTGCCTCAGATTAAGTCCCTTCATCTCGGACTCCGAGGGGTCCCCTCCAGCCTCACCCTCTCCCCACATCACCCCCAGAACCACTCCATCCTTGGGCAAATACACCCCCACCTCTTCTGGGAAGCCCTTCGTCACAGACAGGGCGGATCCTGCTTTAGACCGTGGTCCGGAACGCCTTCCTTACCCTCCTTCTTCTATATCCAAGGCACCAGTTTCTACAACCCTATAACGTCCCAGTTGTCCTCAGGGGCACTTCCCCTCCGACTTTGCCCTTTTACAGGGTTCTGAAGCATAGTGCAGTTAGTAGAGAAACAAGAAGAGGGTGTAGGATCCACTACCGTGCCCCTCCTTCTCTTGGCAGGCGATCCGGGAAAGCCCAGGTCCCAACCGACTAGCCAAGCCCACGTAGGGGCCCCGCCCTTCCTACGCTAAGAGCTAGACGCGGTACGCCTGCGCGGAGGAAGTCCACGCCCATGGCGCATGCGCGGCGCTCACTCTGGCTGTATATTAGGGCGACGCTGCTCGCGGCCTGAGGGTTCCCGCGGACAAGGGCAACGGTTTGGTTCTGCTTGGCCTGGGTGCCTGCCGACTCCGCCACAGCTGTCGCCGCCTCTGCAGTCCCCCGCGCAGGTGAGGGCCCGCGCTTTGGGTACGGCGCCGGGCAAGGAAGTCCCCGCGTGTCTTGCCAGCCCGCGCCCCGCTCTCCCGGACGTTGGGACCCCATCCCCCACAGCACCCATCACCTGCCTGCTCGGGGTCAGCGTTCATCTCCCAGATTCTTAGCCCATTGGGCTGCCTCAGTGTACCCTATTCAGCTCCCTCCTTACATTTCCTATTTAACTGGCCGCTTCTTTAGAATTCCTTTCTCATACTCTTTCCGTTATTCTCGAGCCCTCAACCCCCGGATAACCTCTGACCTCTCCCCGCCCAGGACTACGATCTAACTCCAGACCCAACACCCTCGATTTTATAGTTCCTGCCTCTCCCCAGTTAGCCCCAACCGTACTTCCCCTCGTTTTCCTGCCCTTCTTTATGTCCCCTCCTTTCTCAGTTTAGTCGTGTTAGAGCTGTGGGGGATGACCTCAGAGAAATCCTTGCCTCTGGGACCCAGAGCCCAGCTGGGTGCCTTCCTGGGGTCTGGGGATGTGAGGACCAGGAGCAGTTTAGGATCCCTAGGAGTCCTCTGCCTGGATGAATGACAGTGACTTGTTCCCTAGCCTCACTTCTCCACCTGGGTGTGTGCCAACGTGTTTTATCTGCACTGTGCATCTTCCTCAAGGAGCCTCTGACCTCCCAAACCTGTTCCTGACTTGTCCCTTGTTGTCTCAGCCCCTTGGTGGTTAATCATCGGTATTTACTTCACTTGGTAAAGTTGCTTTGCAGGTGCTTTTGTGTAGAGCTGGGGAATGAAAGGAGAAGTTGGTGACCTGGGTAGAGTATGGTCACCACTAATTAGTTGAGTCCCACGTGAATGCTGTCCTTAGACATTATTATGTGAGACTTGTTATATCCCAGGGTACCCTTGCTATAAACTGTGGGCAACACCTGAACCCAATGACCTTGCAGTAGTATTTGCCTGATTATTAAGTGTTGATGTCACTCATTGTCTTTCTATAGGATCAGTGCACCCTCTCGGACATGGAGACTGTTGTTCGCCGCTGCCCATTCTTATCCAGAGTGCCTCAGGCCTTTCTGCAGAAGGCAGGCAAATCTCTGTTGTTCTATGCCCAAAACTGCCCTAAGATGATGGAAGTTGGGGCCAAGCCAGCCCCTCGGGCCCTGTCCACTTCAACAGTACACTGCCAGCAGGTCAAAGAAACCCCTCCGGCTAATGAGAGTAAGTGTCATTGGCAATAAAGTAGGAGGTGGCAGTGTTAGCATGCATCACTAGACTAGAAGCACTTCTAGTCCACAGCGGTGATGGGGGCACAGTAACAGAGGGAGTTACTCTGTGTCGGGCTTGATTCTTTGCATGGACTATCTCACAGTTGGCATCCTAACCCTGCAAGTATGCACTTTTAGTTTACCCATCTGGAAAGGTGAGATGGTGGCCAGTGTGCACCTTACAGGTTTATGGGTTGTATTCGATGTCTGTTGGAGTTTTAGTGTTCATCAGTACCTCATTCACATAAATAGAAAGTTGGGATGTTCCAGTTCAACCTTTCCTTCATTAAATATTTGGCTCTTTGGCTTTTTTTTTTTTTTTTTAAATAGGCTTTATTTTTTAGAGCAGTTTTAGGTTTGCAGCAAAATTGAGTGGAAGCTTTTGGCTTTTAAAGTTGTAACTTTTTTCTTTTCTAAATTATTTTTTTTATTGTGGTAAAATGCACCTAACATAAAACTTACCATTTCTTACCAACTGTATGTACAGTTCAGTGGTGTTAAGTACATTCATATGTTTTTAAATTTTTTTTAAGCTTATTTATTTTGAGAGAGACAGAAACAGCGAGAGCAGGGGAAGGGCAGAGAGAGAGAGACAGAGAGAATCCCAAGCAGACTCCACACTGTCAGTGCAGAGCCCGACCACCATCCAATTTCCAGAGCTCTTCAGCATCCCAAACTGAAACTCTGTGCTCATTCAACACTAACTCCCCCCCCCCGCCCCCTGCAAATACCATTCCACTTTCTGTTTCTGAATTTGACTGCTCTAGAAGCCTCACATAAATGGAATCATAGAATTCATTAGTGATTTTTTTAATACATGTATCTTTATTTTATGTATGAATCTTTAAATTTTTTTAATGTTTATTTATTTTTGAGAGAGGCAGACATGAAGCAGACTCCAGGCTCTGAGCTGTCAGCACAGAGCCTGACATGAGGCTCGAATTCACGAACCGTGAGATCATGACCTGAGCCGAAGTCGGATGCTTAACTGACTGAGCCACCCAGACGCCCCTAAATTTTGTTTTTAATAAAGAGATCAGAGTTGGATGTAGTTTTTCTCTGGCTCTACCAGGAGAGGATGTGGCTTTTCAGGTTTCACTTAATCCTAGAGAATAATTTACCTTGTAAACTCTGTTAGGTGTGTTCTCTGGATGTGTTTCTTGTAAGAAAGGAGTGTTTTGTGTTTTTTTTGTAAGCAGAAAGGATATAATCCTGTGTAGGATTTCTTTTCCTCTTTACTCTTTTAGGAGTTAGTTATGTGTTTTTCCTGAATAGTCAAGATCCTCTTTTACTATTCTGTCCCTAGTATAGAGGAAGTTGAGTAAAACGTGGCTTGTTCACTTGATAGATGTTGCAGCCATTGCAAATGATATTCACAGGCTATTTTGATCTTTATAATGAAAAGGGCAAAATAAGCAAGCACATGCAGAATAAGTAAAACTGTTTTTTAAACTTGCACATATGTAAAAAAATATGTTTTTAAAAAAACATAACTTACTGGGGCGCCTGGGTGGCGCAGTCGGTTAAGCGTCCGACTTCAGCCAGGTCACGATCTCACGGTCCGTGAGTTCGAGCCCCGCGTCAGGCTCTGGGCTGATGGCTCGGAGCCTGTAGCCTGTTTCCGATTCTGTGTCTCCCTCTCTCTCTGCCCCTCCCCCGTTCATGCTCTGTCTCTCTCTGTCCCAAAAATAAATAAAAAACGTTGAAAAAAAAAATTTTTTTTAAAAAAATAAAAAAAAAAACACATAACTTACTAAGATGCCTGCAATGGTTATGTTTTGAATGATAGAATGCTTTTTTTCTAGATTTCCCACAGTGAATGTGTATTACTTTTATAATGAATGACATGGACTTCAAAGCAATTTTTTGATTTTATAGAAAATTTTAATGAAAACTGCATTAAGACATCTTACCAAGTTGTAGAAGTTAGCCTCTGACTCACAGTATTCCAGGAAGATGCAGAATAAGACTTTACTAAAAGGAAGGTGAATGAATTTGCTTCAGGGGAAAGGAAAGTCATTGTGAGTAGAAGCACAATTACCAGCCAACTGTGTTAAGTCAGTGAACTAGTTTGATGCATTTAGATGAGCTAGTAGATGCTGTGTATGTGATATCCATGTGGTTTTTTCTTGGCATATACTAATACTTTGAATTCTGTTAGACAAAAATGTAAAGAGTTCACTTTTAGCCTAATTTCTTTTGTTAAGAAAATCAGTAGTTTGTATGTTAAGCAACAGCAAGCCTTTTTGTCAAGAACGTGTTTTGAAAATATAAGCAGAGAGGGGCACCTGGGTGGCTCAGTCAGTTGAGTGTCTGACTTCAGCTCAGGTCATGATCTCGGGTTTGTGAGTTCAGGCCCCACGTCAGGCTCTGGACTGACAGCATGGAGCCTGGAGCCTGCTTCAGATTCTCTGTCTCCCTCTCTCTGCACCTCTCCTGCTTGTTCGTGCTCTCTCCTCAAAAATAAACATAAAAAAAATTAAAAAATATATATAAGCAGAGAAAAAAATTCTATGAACATTTCTCCTTACCTTCAAGAGTGTGTCCCCTCCTGAAATGTGTTGTGTGTCGTTAGGCTAGATTTACTGAAATCCATCTCAAGAACTGTTGGCTGTCTGAAACTAGAAAATACTACTTTTGGTGGATTTATAAGGGAAAAATACTGTGGGTTTGAAAGGTAACTGGATCGTGCCAATTAACTCCTCACAGGCACATTGATTCCAGTGAGGCAGATGAGAAAACGGTTCAATTAGCAGAATCTAATAAAAGTCAACTTGTGCCTAAAATGTGGGGGTAGAGTAAGTATAAAACTTCTCTGTGAGGCAATAAGAGAAAGAAACAAGGGGCTTTCTTGCGTGTTGTACAACCAGATCTGATGCTTCAGTTTTTCCATTTCACCCCCCAGAGGACAAAACTGCCAAAGCCGAGGGTCAGCAGGCTCCTGATGGATCCCAGCAGACTCCAGATGGCACACAGATTCCGTCTGGACATCCCTCCCTTGCCACAAGCCAGGGCACTGCGAGCAGATGCCCTTTCCTGGCAGCCCAGATGAGCCAGAAGGGCAGCAGCGTCTTCTGCAAAGCCAGTCTAGAGCTTCAGGAGGATGTGCAGGAAATGCATGCCGTGAGGAAAGGTAAACAGATGACTGGAACCATTAGGAGGAGTACAGAGGTCCTTTTGGTTCTTTTGATCCTCCAGATTTATGTATGAGCTCTTATTAGGGTAGTATTTGTATAGAAACTTCCTCTTTTAGGGCCAAGGAAGAAGGTCATCAAGATAGGAGTCCGAGGACCATATGACAAAATGTGGGACTTTCTTCCTGGTGTGTGTGTAGGATATGACCACCTTTTATAGTAATTGCTTCATTTCTGAAAATACCCTGATGGTGTAAGCTGTTACAAAACTGCCCTTTCTTTCTTTCCTGCTATCTGGTGGGATAAAAGGTAAAAAATAATACTGCAATAATTGATGGTCTTAGGACTCCCAAGCTGTGTGTCTTACTGATGGTGATTAAGAGACAACCTTAATTCCAGTTGTGGCTATGTCCACAGAGCACCCAGGGTCCCCAGAAAACCTCACCAGCAGAAATGATGCATATGGCTGGAATTGTTTTCCATGAAGAAAATTGAGATTAAGGTTGGGTGGAGTGGGAAGGTGGGGAAGGCATGCCAACCGGCTAGAAAGCTTTGGACTTTAATGTTTATTAAAGCTGTCTGGTAGCTCTGAAAACAAAAGAAAACAACACCAGGCGTTGACCATTAAAATAAAAGGGAGGGAGAAAACTTCATACACTCAGTTACTACTAACTTTGGTTATGATCAGTTTTTTTTGGTGAACTAGACAGTAATTCACTTTTGACAATATTTTGACAATTCAATATTGTGAACTCAAAATAGAATGTTGGTTCCCTTCACTTGTTACTTTTGTTACAGAGGTTGCCCAAACCTCAGTGAACCCCAGTGTGATTAGTGTGAAGACCGACAGTGGGGAGCCAAGTGGGTTGCTGAAGAACTTCCAGGATATCATGCGAAAGCAAAGACCAGAAAGAGTATCCCATCTTCTTCAAGATAACTTGCCAAAATGTACGTCTCATCATTATTTGCCTGATGCAGGAGAGGGTTTTTAACGTAAACATACATTAGATTAAATACAAGATTGCATGGTGAGTTGTGGATTAAAAGCTATGCGTTTTGCTTGATACAAGTAGGTGTTCTTGGCCATAGTAAATACAAATCCTGTTGGTAACCTGCCTTCTGTCCCTTAATACCTACCTTTCTGTGCCCTAGCCCTGTATTAAACAGTTGACATACACAGTCTCATTTGAAAGCTTCACGATCTCAAGATGAGGATGTCATGTAACTTGCCCACATGAGTACTTCATTAATTTGTCCAGAAACTCCCTGCCATTAGATGACCAAGCGGGGGTTGGAACCCAGGTCTTTTGCCAAAGCCCAGATGTGCTTCCTAACCATCAGACTGTCCCATCTTTGGTTTTTAGCTGTTTCCACTTTTCAGTATGATCGTTTCTTTGAGAAGAAAATTGATGAGAAAAAAAATGACCATACCTATCGAGTTTTTAAAACTGTGAACCGGAGGGCACACATCTTTCCCATGGCGGATGACTATTCGGACTCTCTCATCACCAAAAAGCAGGTGTCGGTCTGGTGTAGCAATGACTACCTAGGAATGAGTCGCCATCCACGAGTGTGTGGGGCCGTCATGTAAGTAGCCCTCAGCTTTCAGATACCGCTGAAATTGCCAATTATTTGGCAAGACATTGATGATTTAGAGGGATTGGATCTTTTATGGGGGGAATATTTAGCAGCTGAAAGTGTACCATAGCAAAATACTATTCTCAGCCTTTGAAAATATCTACAGATTACTTTTTTTAATTAAAAAAAATTTTTTTAATGTTTATTTATTTTTGAGAGAGAGAGGGCAAGTGGGGGAAGAGAGCAGAGAGACACAGAATCCCAAGCAGGCTTCACACTGTCAGTGCAGAGCCCGATGTGGGGCTTGAAGCCACGAACCGTGAGATCATGACCTGAACCAAAACTAAGAGGCGCTTAACTGATTGACCCACCCAGGCGCCCCTCTGCAGATTACTTTTAAAAGAACTCGAGCGCACAAGTAGTTCGTAGAGCCCCTTTGTGTATGAGGGTTCAAGTTTATTGGCTCATTGACTGCTCCTGTCTATTCACCCACTACCACTCCTTAAGTGAGTGTGCCTTTAACACCAGGCAGCCTTGCACAGAGGCATCCCTGCTGAAACTTCGGATGGAGAGCTATAAATCTAGCAGCACTGGAGGAAAAGCTACTTCAAAAAGACATTTAAAAAGATGGTAGATCCTGTCATTCATGTTCTTTAGGAGGTTCGCCTGGCTGAGGACACTTGAGAGAGTTGCTTGTCAAAGTCTCCAAGGAGGCTTGCTAAAGAGAGTCCAGTCTGAGGTGTGTTGATAGATAAATCCTAACATTATGTGACTGGTTTTCAGAGGGTTTAGGTTCAGGTAACCGCCATCCAGGATGTCCATGTAGCGACTGATGTGTTTGGAGAGAAGGGTATTTGTCAGAATAAAGAAGCCTTAGTAAATTAACTCAGCTAATACTAAGTACTTAGTTGATTGATAAACGAACACTTGTTTTTGATCCCTGGAGTTATCCTCAGGGTATCATCATCCTGGTGTTGACACCAAATGCCACCTAGTCTGAAGATGAAGTCAGTTGAAACTTCTGGCTCCTGGTTTCACCATGAGTGAGTGCTAGATCAATGTAAGGTTCAGTATCCTAGCTCCTAGGGAGAGGAATGATTCACATAGTGTTCAGAACCATGAGATTTATTTTCTGCTCCCTCCCCAATTTTTTTTTTTTTTCTTTAAATAAAAGGGACACTTTGAAACAACATGGTGCTGGAGCAGGTGGTACTAGAAATATTTCAGGAACTAGTAAATTCCATGTGGACCTGGAGCAGGAGCTGGCTGATTTACATGGGAAAGATGCAGCACTCTTGTTTTCCTCCTGCTTTGTGGCCAACGACTCGACCCTGTTCACTCTGGCTAGGATGATGCCGGGTAAGGAAGCCTGTCATGGGTGCCTTAGAGTTTTTTGAGTTTCCTAGTAATAGCAGGGATATTGACAACAAAGAGGGCTTACCAAAAACAGTTAAGAGCAGTGATAGTATCTGGGAGCATTTTTCCTTGAATTGAGCATCAAGTGCTCACTGCACATGAAAAGTTCCAGCAGCAAATGATACTAATGAAGAAGCAGATTTGAAGGGCTGTCCTTAAGCTAATTGCTTCAAATATGTGTTGTATGCTAGGAAAATCCTTTGGAGAATTCTGTTAATCATTGGTAGTTATCTTTTGATAAAGTTTGGAATGAGGTGGCCAGATTTAAGAGCAGATTGGTTGTCTGCCCAGTGGTTATTCTATTCTACACCTATGGGCCTTCTCAAAAGAGAAGCACTAGTTCATGGTTTTCCCAGGAAGAAACTGGCAAGCAGTGTCTTTCCTACTGGGCAAAGCAGCACTTTCAGGGCAAAGTCTGTTGTCCCTGACTGTCTAGGAAATAATTTGTCTTTGGTGCAGATGGCTTGATAAATAGTGAGGTTTTTTGTATCCTGTTAGGCTGTGAGATTTACTCTGATTCTGGGAACCATGCCTCCATGATCCAAGGGATTCGGAACAGCCGAGTGCCAAAGTACATCTTCCGCCACAATGACGTCAGCCACCTCAGAGAACTGTTACAGAGATCTGACCCCTCGGTCCCCAAGATTGTTGCCTTTGAAACCGTCCACTCAATGGATGGTAAGTCTAAGTAGAGGCCAGTCTGAAACCTTAAATGAAAAACAAGCTGGGCCTGGACTCTTTAAATAAAGTGTAATGTTTATTTTGTTTTTGCAGTTTCTTTTCATTCTGCTAGGAATTCATATTTGGTGGACATTGTATAGGTTTGAGGGAACGTAGGTTTTTTTATTCTGGCTTTTACTAGGCTCTGAGAACCTTAGATAAACTAGAAACTGGGGGAAATTCATTGTCTTTCCCAGTATTAAAAATGATATCTTTAGAACATAAGCTGTTTTGTTCTGACTGACTCTTACCAAGCAGAAATTTGTGAAGTAGCAAGCTCTTCAAGGCAGTCTGTGTTCTTTCCTCAGGGGCAGTGTGCCCACTGGAAGAGCTATGTGATGTGGCGCATGAGTTTGGAGCAATCACCTTTGTGGATGAGGTCCATGCCGTGGGACTGTATGGGGCTCGAGGTGGAGGGATTGGTGATCGTGACGGAGTTATGCCCAAAATGGACATCATTTCTGGAACGCTTGGTATGTATACTCTGCACATTCTGTAATCTGCACTAAAGTTATATTTTCCTGGGGCTCCTGGGTGGCTCAGTCAGTTAAGCATCGCTCAGGTCATGATCTTGTGGTTTGTGAGTTCGAGCCCCGCATCGGGCTCCACACTGACAGTGCACAGCCTGCTAGGCATTCTCTCTCTCCTCTCTCTGCCCCTCTTTCTCTCTCAAAAGAAATAAACTTTAAAAAATTTTTTAAAAAATAAAGTTGTATCTTCCTATCAAGGCCCCAGGACTAACTGGGGTCAGGTGAAGAGACAGTGTGATAGCATTTAAAGCCTGGGCCACTTTCTGGATGAGTTTGTATATTCTCGGTGGTGGCACAGCTTAGCAGAATCCCTTGAATCGTGGAGGCATGATTCCCAGAATTAAATCTCACAGCCTAATATGACAAATACCATTTGTTGCCATCCGAGCTCATTCCAAACATAGTTGCGGTTCTAGCTACATGGTAACAGCGTTTACTCTCTGTACTTCAGATTGTTCCATTATATTGAAGAATCCTAGCCATGTTTTAGAGCATTTTTTGGGACCTACGGGTTCAGGTGTGTGAAGCACTGAGCTCTGTGCCCACTACATGGAGACCATTGCAGTTCACTCTGGCTACTCTGTATCTGCTCCTCCTGGGTGAGAAGCATTATCTCATGGGGCTGGCCGCTGTAGCCATGTTGCCTGCTGGCCATAAATCCCATCTGCATAGCTCCCTGGCTGTGTAACCTGGAGCTGCACCTCAGTTTCCTCACCGATACAGGTTTCCCCACTACCTGAAAGTGGAGTGTCCCTTTGAAACGTTTCGTAAGACAAGATGGCATAAAGCAAAGACACAGGTGCTCACAGACGCAGATCAAAGCTCTGGTGGCCTGACGCTGGGGTGTCGCCTGTGCTTCCCGGGGATAGGGCTGGGCAGGGCCACTTTCGTTGCTTGGGGTACGCGGTGCCAAACACTGGAGGCTATTTTCACCTTCCACTTTTTCTCATAAAAGTGAAAGCCCTCTCAGATTTCTTCCGGTGAGTGAAAACCAAGTACTAATGTAGGTCTTTCATAAAAGCAAAGTGGCATAACAACTTTTGAAAAGTAGGGACACCTGTATAAGGGAGCTAACAAGCCCTACCTCAGTTTTTGTGGAGAAGATAAGTAAACATGTGCAAACAATTACCATAGACCTTCTCTTTGCCTATGAGGAGTCTAAGATGAAAATATGAACTGTAAAACTCTGAAGATTTCAAAAGTTAGTAAGGCAGGGGCTCCTGGGTGGCTCAGTCGGTTAAGTGTCTGACTTTGGCTCAGGTCATGATCTCACGGTTTGTGGGTTTGAGCCCCACATCAGGCTCTGTGCTGACAGCTTAGAGCCTGGAGCCTGCTTCAGATTATCTGTCTCCCTCTCTCTCTGGCCCTTCCCTCTCGAGCTCTGTGTCTCTCTCTCTCTCTCAAAAGTAAATAAACATTAAAAAAAAAAAAAAAAGGCAGTTGGAGACCCGTGTAGCACTCTGCTGAAATGCCAGTTTACAGCCTGCATTAAGGAAGGGCGGGCCTAGAAGAGTGTCCACCAGCACTGTCTAGGGGCTGAGAACCTTGGGCAAACCAGGAGAGGTCAGGGGTCTCAGGGTAGAGCCCCTGCCAGGAGAAGAGCACTTGTTCGTATGTCCTAATTACAGCAACCATTTTCTTTCAAAGAGCTCTTGTGATGCGGGCTTTGTGAAGGTGTAGTCATTGTGAGCTGGAACAGACTGGAGAGAAATTTTCCACTGTAAGAGCTTACACCAACCCAGCCCTGTGTGGGGTTCAAGCAGGAATGTTAATTACAGAACACAATGTTAACATCTAGAAGGACTCTTCTCGAGCCCTTAATCCTGAAACTTGAGCTACAGATTATACAAAGGGATTTGAGGAGAATCAAAAAGTGAGGTGGGCCCTAAATCAACCCTAACAGGTTCTGAGTTTTCATTTTTCTCTGGGCGATGCTGCTTGTCCGAGTTCAGTGTTTACTTAGGTAGGAGACCATTCTGGTCACACCAAAACAGTTGATGTCTTAGCTGGGTTACATTCTAGCCTCCGGGGGAATGCTCACGGCAAGAGGACATTGCCAGCAGCACGATTCCGATCCTGTCCCAGAGAGCATGCACCACGTACCATGTACAACGTGGGAGGTGGCGCCCTGCCCACTGGGGGAGCAGCCAGTCCAGGTGGGAAGAGACACAGCGGCATGCTCTTCAGGCGCACAGGATGGGTCGCTCAGTGCTAGGCCTGCTGTGGAGACCTGTCCTTTGATCCTAGTCAGATACCAGCGTGGCCATGTGAATTAGGGGAGGACCCTTTCATAACCTCCTCAACTTTCTCCCTTTCAGAAATCGGTGGACATCCCTTTACTTTATAGTCTTAGGGCACATTGAGGAGACAAAGATGCTCTAAGGCTGTGCAGCGTCTTGCTGGTACATTTAGGGGCAGTTGCTATAGTAAATGTGGCTGTCTCCTCCTAGGCAAAGCCTTTGGCTGTGTTGGAGGGTACATCGCCAGCACGAGTTCTCTGATCGACACGGTACGGTCCTATGCGGCTGGCTTCATCTTCACCACCTCCCTGCCGCCCATGCTGCTGGCTGGAGCCCTGGAGTCTGTGCGGATCCTGAAGAGTGCTGAGGGGCGGGCGCTTCGCCGCCAGCACCAACGCAACGTCAAGCTCATGAGGCAGATGCTCATGGACGCGGGCCTCCCAGTTGTCCACTGCCCCAGTCACATCATCCCTGTCCGGGTAATGACCTGTCTGTGAGTGGACTTGCTGGGGGCTGTGCCTCTGCACATGACGTGTGAGATGTTCTGTTTCGTGCCTTCTTGAAGTTGAGGGAGGCAGGGGGGCTGCTGGGGCAGGGGGCTGTAGTCAGTGGCCCTCTGCTCGTTGCTGCCTTTGGCTGACTTCACAGTGAAAATGAAGGCTTTGAACCCAGCAGGCTAGAGCAGAGGTTCCTTCTCCGCAACACTGGCCTTAAAAGGGTAAACACAAAGCTTCTGTCTGAAAAGTTCCGGGAGCCTAAACTTGGCTCGCTTTGAAGTATGGCTTTTTATTCAGTTAATTTTGAAATAGGTCTTGCCCTTTCCACTGTAAATAGTAGACTGTTGGTGTCACAGTTGAATTAGTAGAATTAATACAGCTAGTACAATCAAAGCTGCTTCATTCCCACGGTATGCACATCCCTGGATAGGAGAATTAGCTGGCATCAACTGAAGTTGAAGCTTGGGAGGGAGATCAGTGTGAAATTGGCTTCTTACGTGGTTTCCATCCCCCGGACCATACTAAGCACAGCTGGGCCCTTTAAGTTGCAGGCTTGCACTGCTGCTTGAGCCTGAGCCTCCTGAGTGCCGTGTGCATTAGAATTGCTGCTAAGAGGCAGTCCACACTGTTGTGACCTTACCTTCTGTTGTCAAACTTAGGTTGCAGATGCCGCGAAAAACACTGAAGTGTGTGATGAACTAATGAGCAGACATAACATCTATGTCCAAGCAATCAATTACCCCACAGTGCCCCGGGGGGAGGAGCTCCTGCGGATCGCCCCCACTCCTCACCACACACCGCAGATGATGAACTACTTCCTTGGTGAGTACCTGGAGAGTGCCGGGACCTCCTCACTGGAGAGTTGCATAAAGCTGTCTTTGCGGTGTGTATAATCGAAGCCCTTCAAAGGCATTCAGAACTGTTTCTTTCTCCAGGTAATTAAGAATGCTCTCAGATGGTATAAAACTGTAAAAGACGTTTGTTTGATTCACTTTAATGGGTATATGCCTGCTTTTAGAAGCTCTGAGGGAGCCTGCTCATCCACCCACTCTTTCCATTGCCCCCTTGTCAGGGTGACTCAAAGATATACGGTGACGGCTGGGGAGTAGAGAGAGGCCTCTGAAGGCTTTAGTCTGCCCTGGCCCTCTGGAGCTCGGCCTGGGGCTTCGATTCCCCTGAGGTGCAGTCCCTGAAGCAACCCCCCCCCCCCCCCCCCCCCGCCTAACACCTTCTGATAAGCGTAATTGTTCAGTGTTTTATACTGCTTGTGGTTCTGTACAACCCAACTCAGCACCCCCATGTCCAACCTGAAGGCAGAGATCCAGGAGCTGCTTTCAGCCACAGGTTGGTTCTGCCTCCTGAGCCTCCTCAGGTGGTCCTGCTTGCCTTAAAACCGCATTATTGAGATATAATTTACATACCACAAATTTCACCCTTTTAAAGGACACAGTTCTGGGGGTCTTAGGTCCATCATGATGCTGTGCAACCGTCACCACTATCTGATTCCAGGACCTTTTCATCACCCTGGAGAGAAACCCCATACCCATGAGCAGCCATGCCGTCCCCTTTCCCCAGCCTGTGTCAGCTGCTGACCCCTTTCTGCCTCTGTGGATTTGCCCATGCTTTACATTTCACATAACTGGCATCATACCCTACATAGGTTCTTTATGCCTGACTTCTTTACAGCACAGTGTTTTCAGGGTTCACCTGTGTTGTAGCCTGAATCCTCACTTTCTTTTTATACCGAATAATCTTTTGTATGGACGTACCACATTGTGTTTATCCATCAGTTGATGGACATTTAAGTTGTTGCTGCTTTTTGACTGTTATGAAAATAATGCCACTGGCAACGTTTGTGTTTGACTTTTTTTTTTTAAATGTTTGTTTATTTTTGAGAGGGAGAGAGACAGAGTGCGAGCAGGGGAGGGTCAGAGAGAGAGGGGGACACAGAATCTGAAGCAGGCTTCAGGCTCCCAAGTTGTCAGCACAGAGCCCGATGTGGGGCTCGAACTCATGAGCCGTGAGATCATGGCCTGAGCTGAAGTCAGATGCTTAACTGACTGAGCCACCCAGGCGCCCCAGTGTTTGACTTTTTGTATAGGCCAATGTTTGCATTTCTCTTGCATGCATACTCCCTTCAGTTTTTTATTTTTTTTATTTTTACATTTATTTATTTTTGAGAGACAGAGTGAGACAAAGTGAGAGCGGGGGAGGGGCAGAGAGAGAGGGAGACACAGGATCGGAAAGCAGGCTCCAGGCTCTGAGCTGTCAGCACAGAGCCCGACGCGGGGCTCGAACCCACAGACCATGAGATCATGACCTGAGCCAAAGTCTGACGCTCAACCAACTGAGCCACCCAGGCGCCCCACTCCCTTCAATTTTTAAAAACTTTTTCCTCACAGAGAATCTGCTGGCCACGTGGAAGAGAGTGGGTCTGGAACTCAAGCCACATTCCTCAGCCGAGTGCAACTTCTGCAGGAGGCCACTGCATTTTGAAGTGATGAGTGAAAGAGAGAAATCCTACTTCTCCGGCATGAGCAAGTTGGTATCTGCCCAGGCCTGAGTGTGTCATGACCTCAGTTACTCACTGAACCCCAGGCCGTGTCATATCCACATAGTCTCCAGAGTTGTCTTTATATGTGAATTAAATTATATTAAATTTTAATCTATAGTAAAAGCACAGTCCTGAAAATAAATTCTTGTTTAAGTGACGGGTCCTGTTACTGGGCGCTGAATCAGAAAAATCATTTTTCTTCATGCCTTTCAACTTGGTCTGTATTGCTGAGATACGTGAAATGATGGGCATGTCCTGGTCCTCTGGTAGTGACTGCGGACCCGGCTGGGATGGCAGACCCTCCTGCTCGGCGTGAACCCAACTTTGTCTTCACTGCCCACTGCCACCCCAGCCCTGCAGCTGAGGGGCCCTGAGCAGGCCAGGCCCCGTGGTGGCCATTTCACTCCAGTTCCTCCCCTCTAATTGTGGTCCTGCCACAGCGGTTTCCCTCCCTGCTTTCCCTTCTCAGCTACTGCCTTGGCCTCAGGCTTCCCTGTGAAAGTAGGGCAGTCCGAAGGGAACTGCTTGTCTGTCCCCACTGAGTCCTCCAGCCCGTCTGCCCTCTATACCTGCTGATTGTGTCCCTTGCAGAGACAGTGCACGTGTCCGTGCTTCTCTGTCTGACTCCTGCTTTGTTTTCTGGGTCCTATGGTTTCTATCACCTTCCTACAACCACCTCCAACCTCCTCAGTCATGAGGTCATGAATTTGTTCCCATTGGCCTACAGCAGGCTTTGTCACCCACCCACTAAATAAGCCAGCTCTCCCTTAGTCTAGACCCCCTTTGGGCTACTGCCCGTCCCCTCTGTTCTGCCTCTTTCCCGATCAGCTGCCTCACTTGGTCCTCTGTCCTGCGCCTGCGGAGGCTACTTTTTTTTTTTTTTTTTTAGCCACATTTTGTCTCTATCTTAACCAAATCCAATGTTTTTCCTTTCACTGGCTCTCCCAGTGGTCTTTGCGGTGTCTGTCCTTGGCCTTTTCACAGCTTCCTTCTCTGACCTGTGCTACCAGCCTCTCCTGAACACTGAACTCTCTCACGAACTGGTCCCTTTTTGAATGTTGGGCACCCACCAGCCTCATCTCTAATTGCACTTAGCACTTCCCTCACGCCATGTGATCTCTCCCAGCCCTGGGCTTTCAGTTCCAGCTGGTCGCTGCTGACTGCTGTCGAACACCTCGAACCACACAGGTCCAGAGGCACCTCGGCCTGCCCACTCCTCTGCCTTCTCTTCCCTTGTCTTCCAGCATCTACCCACTTACTTTGGTCCGTCATGGAGAAGTCCGCTATCTCTTCTCACACGAGACTGTTGGCAAAGTCCTATAAATTCTGACATACGTGTCAGGCTAGTCCACTTCCTGTCACCTCTGCTACTGCGATCCCAGGTGTGCCATCATCCTGGCATCTGCCCCAGCCTCGACCCCACACGGTAGCCTGAGAGAGCTTTTAAAATTATAAAGTGTATTATGTCCCTCCCCTGCAGAGAACTTTCCTGGGCCTTCCAGTGGCACTAGGATTAAATTCCAGCTTGTTCACACAAGCTGACCATATTCTCTGCGGTCGGGATCCCATCCCACCTCCGTTCTCGATTTGTTCACTCTGCTTCATGCGTTGATGCACTCTCCTAGGCCTCAGACCTCCCAGGTGCGCTCCAGCTTCTGGGCCTTGCTGTTAGCCATTGTTTCTTCCCCGGATTTTTCTAGCCTGGATCATGGCATGGCTGCCTCTCTTTACATAGGTCAAGAGTCCTGAGGAGACCTTTCCTGAGCCCCGGGATAAGGCAACCCAGCCCCTCTAGTGTTCTCACTGTCACTTGACCTCCTATTGTGCTGCCCTTCCAAGCACCGGTCACTACCTGCAGTGACTTTCCCCTGTTGATCATGTGCTCTGTCTCCTCACTTCTATATCCCCAGTGCCCAGCACAGTACCTGACACACAGCAGGCACTGAGCAAGTGTGTGTTGAATGAAAGGGGGTTTTCTTCACTGTAGCTGCCATAATAAAACACCCCAGACACCAGGAGACATCCATTTCTCACAGTTCTGGAGGCTGGGAAGGTCAAGATCAAGGTGCTAACAGATTCAGTTCCTGGTGAGAGGCCTCTTCTTGGCTTGCAGACTATTCTCTTCTTGCCATAAATTCACATGACCTTTTCTCAGAATGTGCAGAGAGAGGTCTTCTTCCTCTTTCTCTCAGGCCACTAATCCCACCATGAGGGCCTCACTTCATAACCGAATCTAATTATTTTCCAAAGGCCTGCACCTCCAAATGTCACCACACTGGGGTCAGGGCTCTAATACATGAATTCAGAGAGTACACATTCAGCCCATACCAAATCTACTTCACTGGAAAACATAGGTGAGCTGAAAGAACCCCAAGCAGCTGGAGGACAAAGACAATGCCCGGCCTTGCTCCCCTCTCTTAGCTCTAGTAGGGCAGCTGTGGATCTCTCCTCCCTGGAGACAGTTGTACTGGCATTCCTGCCTGGGGCGCACCCTTCTCCAGGACTGGCCCTAGAGAGGGGCTGAGTTCTGGTTCCATCAAATAAAGCCACACATCTAGGCAGCCGCTGGGCACGATGGGAGGCAACATCACCTCGCAACCACCACACAGTTCCTTTCTGCTCAGGAAACATGTCTCACTTGCTTTCCCAGCCCTGTTCCCACATGAGCGGCTGGGCTTTCCCATTGTTCCCCCCCCCCCCCAACTCACCCCGTGTTCCCACGCCGGGAACTCCCTCCACCTCTTTTCCTCCCAGTGTGACTTGTTCCTCCAGCCTGGGTAATGTTTCTCTCTGAATACTTAGCAAGACTTCCCTTCCTTCTCATAATACCCAGAGCCAGCTGGGTCAACGAGCTTGGTCACCTTCCTTCTCTCCTCACTGCTACTCGGGGTTACGAGAACAAAGGATGGTGGTACCATCTGCAGGAAGTGGGTGGGATTCATGAACTGCTTAAAAATGAGAAGCTGGGCTTCTAATAGGGTCTTGAGTGTAGAAATGTGTGATACCATAGAAATCTTCCAAGAATATGGAGACGTCAGGAGCATTACAGTATCCTTGAGGGAAAAGATAGTTGTCGTCGTTGAGCTGAGTTGTTGTCATTGAGTTGTCATTTCCAATCTTAGCGGGGAGAATTTCCTTACATTTAAGTTTTCCTCTATCAGATTTCCCTAAGTCTTGTGCCCAGACCTCTGTTTGTCTAGTATTCACTGCCCCATGACAGCAAAAAGCACAGGAGGCAACACCAGGGTCCTGCTCCCAGCTTTCTGTGCCCCTGATTCAATCACATCTGCCTCCGAAACCCGTTCAGTGCTCCAGGTGGAGGGTCAGTCTCTGGGTACAGAGATGAAAAAGCAAAGCCACATCAGCATGAGCCCCTTACCTAATAATGATGACTGGGGGCTGCTAGGTTTCTCAGACCTTCACACACGTTAGCACCAAGCCTTCTAACAGCCTGCAGAGTAACCCCGGCCACCCCTATTTACAGATGAGCAAACTGAGGCTCCAAAGGGGAGGTCGCCCACCGCCCAAGATAATCCAAATGGCAGAGCCAGTACTTAGCCCAGGTGAGCTGACTTGAGTGCCACTCTTCCCCAGCCTTACAGAGCCAGGCCACAGCTGGTGCTCATGCTCCACGTCCAGCAGTGCAGAAGAGAGGGCCTGGAGCCAGCCACGGGTGCCCTTCTTGAACACAGCGCCATGGCAGTCCCTCTCAGCAGTCCCACCCAAGCCCAGGACTTGGGATAATGGAGCTCTGTCCCTTCTGATCCTGGGGACAACAGCAGAACTTTTTTCTGTAGGTTGAACCTAGGGCCATGTATATTCAGACTCACTTAAGCCAACAGTCATTCTACCATAGCCCCCATGCTTCATCTCTAAAATGCTCTTCTGAATCTGAGGCCCCAAAAGAACCAGAACTGTGAGCATGAGGTAGGTGGGTACATGAAGGTTCCGTCTGGGAACTGCCTGAGGACAGACTCAGCTGTCCTGAGATATAGGCAAATAGTGTCCCCTGCATGCAAAACATGGGGCCCTGGATTGGGCCCTGCTTCCCGCTCCTAGGTGTGGCCGGAACAGCCTAAGAGCTGTTTGGCAAGGGCCTCCCCTAGACTCCAGCCTGAGTGAAAGTTCTTGTTCTCTTTTCTCCCCAGGCACAGGCCAAGGAAGTACGTGGGGCCATGCCATTCCTTCTGCCTGCTCCTCCAGAAGCTGAGAGGCCCTCTCAAGAGGCAGGATAGAGCCCATGTGGGACTTTTTTTTTTTAAGTTTATTTTGAGAGAGAGTGGTGGGGGGGTAGGGGAAGAGAGAGAGGGAGAGAGAGAATCCCAAGCAGGCTCCGTGTTGTCAGCATGAAGCCCAATGCAGGGCTTGATCCCCACAAAAACCGTGAGATCATAACCTGAGCTGAAAACAAGAGTCAGATGCTTAACTGTTTGACTGAGCGACCCAGGCTGTCCTATGTGGGACTTCTGACTGGTAGATCAGACCTTTCTGTCTTTCCAGCTGGAAAGCAGGTAACAGAGGCCACCAGCCTGCCATAGGAGCCCCTGTGCCCAAGTCAGAAAGAGGAAGGTGGCCCATATTTCTTTCCCAATTATGCCCTGGAGCGGGGGGCAAAAGCAGCACCCCACCCCCTGACCCCAGGGCTGCCCACAATCAGGCTGCAAGACCAGCCAAGACTGTGGCCAGCTCCAGTCTTCCACCCTAAGAGTCCTGGAGCAACTGGGCTGGCCTCCAACCATCCCGAGCCAGCCAAACTGCTTCCACTCTGCTGCCACCCCAGGTCCCAGCTCCAACTTTCTGGCTGTACATGTCTCTTCTCCTCAAAAGGTAGGCTCAGCTGTGGGGACAGTGAAGCAGCAACCCAGGACAAAGCAACCTCCAAGGCTCCAGGCCTGACATGACCCACAACTCCCCACACACTTGAGTGCAGACTCTATCAGTCTGTCTCCAAACACTGGTCATTGGTGCTTCGAGCAATGTCTGGAACCCTACACTGGATATAAAAACTAGAAATGCACACACATACTTCACCCTCATCAGATGTGGCTGTGTCTCCCACCTAAATGCAATCAGCTGTGAAAGGCAAGGGCAGGGAAGGCAGGCCCACTTTTGTAGCCAGGTCGTGGCTCACCCAGGTGTCCCTTTGATGTCAGAACAGAGACCCAGCATGCACTCTAGGTGAAAACAGAAGGGGACTGGCTGTGAGCTCACTCTAGAATCTTCTGTGGCTCCCAGCTCCTTGCTTTGGGGAGCTACCCGAGGGCCTCTCCCCAGCCTGGGCCAGCCTCTTAGGCACAGCACAGGCATGGCCACCAGAGGGCACAAATGTCCCTCTGAACTCCCGACAAAGCTTTCCCCCTTGGCTTGGGAATGAATGCTCCCCAGGGCTGCTGCTTCTCAGGACTTTGCCAGGGGGCAGAAATGAAGCAGGTCTGAGGCACCCAGGTGGCTCAGTCAGTTAAGCATCAGACTTTGGTCATGATCTCGTGGTGCTCCTTCACGATCTAATGGCACTTCAGATCCTCTGTCCCCCTCTCTCTCTGCCCCTCCCCCACTCCCTCCCCCCACTCCCAACCCCTCTTGTGCTCTCCCTCTCTCAAAAGTAAATAAACTTTAAATATATAAGTATAATATTAGTATTATATAAGTATAATATATAAGCATATATTATACTTATATACTTATAAGTATATAATATATAAGTATACTTATATGTTATACTTATTATATAAGTATAATATATATACATATATATTATTTAATTTGTATTTATTTTTATATTATTTAATTATATATTATATTTTATATTTATAAAATATATTTTATATGTTATATTTTATATATTTTATATTTATTATTTATTATTATTTATATTTATTATTATTATATATTTATATATTATATTTTATATATTTATAAATTTTATATTATTTAATTATATATTAAGTTCTCTGCCTTCAAGCCATTTTCAGTCCTGCAGGTGTGGGAGACAGATCCTGAGACCAATATACAACAGAGAGGTACTGACCCAGCCTGGGGACAGCAGGACACATGGGGAGGGGTTAAAAGGGGCAGGAGACCCAGCCTGCTTTCCAGACCAAGCAGCTGCCCTTAGCAGCTTCCCTCCCCTGCAGACCTGTGTCCTGTGGGCCCTCCCTTTTTCTCCTTTCAATTTCTCTCAAATCACCTCTTGTCCCTCCTCACTTTAGGAAGGAAAGCCTGGCGAATTCTCCCTTCTTTCCTCCCACTCACACCTTCAGTGAGCTCAGGGTTAGCCATTCAGCCTACTAGTAGCATTTATTGAGCATCTGCTATATGCCAGGGGTGGGAGTTGGGGAGGCAGAGCAGTGGTGTTGCAGGGCCAGCAGGCCCGGCATCCCAGGCAGACAGGCAAGGTGTAGGAGGCTTGGGGTGCTGGGCGGTCACTCTGCCGTCGTGGGGCCCCGGCAGAAGTTCTGGTTATAGAAGTGCTGGTTGTCCCTGGTCAGGGCCGTGCCCAGCTGGGCCCAGAAGCTGCGCTGGCCACTGGGCTGGTGGGGCCAGAGGAGGACGCTCTGGCGGCAGAGGCGCTGGCGCAGCCGCACATAGCGGGAGCGGTGGGCGTCGGGGCGCAGGATCACCAGCACCACAACGTCCTTGCGGTCCTCCAGCAGGCGCTGCTGGGCCAGCAGAAAGCTGGCGCGCAAGAGGCCGCTGACCCTGTCTGTGTGGGCCAGCACAAACAGCATCTTGCGGCTGCTGTAAACTGAGGCCCACAGGTTCTCAAAGAGCGTTTTACCGGGTAGCCAGTCACGTTCCTCCAGGCACAGGCGGAGCGCTCGGCGTCCACGGCGCTCCTCTAGCCGTACCCGCAGCTCGTTGTACACCCAGTCGGCCACCGCGCTCTGTGCCTTGTCGAAGACCACAAAGGCATCGTAGGGCAGGGCATCCGCGCCCTGCCGCCGCCCCCGCCGGGGCAGCCAGGCCAGGCACAGGTGGAAGCAGTACCAGAGGTCCCAGCCACAGAGGTGGTGCAGCATGGGCACGGCCAGGCCCAGGGCCACGGTCAGCAGTGAGAGGCCAAAACAGTCCCAGGAGAGGGCCTCATCCAGGCAGAGGCGCAGATCCTGCGCAAAGATGCTGCGGCCCTGGAGCTGACCTGGACTGCCACACTTGACGTGGCCTGGCAGGCCGGGCACTGCAGCCTGCACCTCCAGCAAGAAGTCCACGAAGGCCGCCCCACAGGCGCAGTGCAGGGGGTTGCCAGTCACATCTAGGACTTTCAGGGTGCCCGCTAGAGAACCAAACCAGGAGGGCTCCACCGTCTTGAGGGCGTTGGCACTGAGGTTGAGCTCTCGCAGCCTTGTGGCCAGAGCAAAAAAGCTGGAGGCCACGAAGCTGATGCTGTTGCTGCTGAGGTCCAGCCTCTGGAGCTGGGTCCCGTTAGGCAAGCTGCCGTTGCTCAGGGCCTTCAGCTGGTTTCCCGCCAGGTCCAGGGCTTCCAGCCTGGGGAGGAGGACCAGGCTGCTCCAGTTGAAGAAAGCCAGATAATTGTCACGGAGACGCAGCAGCCGCAGGCTCTTGGGGAGGTTGTCCAGGGTGCGTGGCAAGAGGGTATGCAGGCGATTCTGGGACAGATCCAACCGGACCAGGCTCCTCAGGCCTCGGAAGAAGCGGAGATACAGGTCTCCCTCGGCCCACATCCGGCTCAAGGCATTGCCACTGAAGTCCAAGGCCCGCAGCGAGGCGCTGCAGAGCTGCTGGGACACACGGCTGTGGATGTCGTTGTGCGCCAGGCTGAGATAGCGCAGGGCCGGCAGCTGTGCCACAAAGCTGAGGTTGTGACCCACGCCCTGCATGCTGAAGGGCTGGCTGTTGTAGCTGAGGTCCAGGGCCTCCAGCCGCGGCAGCTCCGTGAAAGAACGCCCATGGTACAGGTCCAGCTTGTTATGGGACAGGTCCAGCACCTGCAGGCTGGTCAGCGGCATAAATTGTGAGCCGTTGACTGCCTGCGAGATGCTGTTGCGGCTCAGGAGCAGGCACTGGAGGCGCGAGAGCCGGGCAAACATCTCTGGCTGGATTGTCACTAGGTTGTTCCGTGACAGGTCCAAGGTGAAGTTGAGGGTCTTGCAGCCTGGCATGAAGCCCTCGGAGCTAGGGGTGCCCGGTGGGCCCAGAGCTAGGTCCCCAGATGGCAGCCGGACTCTCTCCCCACCATCCACCTCCCCCGTGGCAGCCGCCAGCTCCATGGCTCCACTTATGCGGTTGTCTGACAGGTCCACGTATCGCAGGCCAGGGAAGGCCCCGAAGATGCTGAGCTGGGCCTGATTGATGAAGTTCATCTGCAGGTGCAGACTCTGGAGCATGGGCAGGTGGACCAGTGACCGGAGCGTGGTCTTGCTGAGCGAGCGGAAGAAGATGCCATGCATGTCCAGCTGCTGCAGGGAGAGCAGGCTCCCGAAGGAGGGCGCCAGATGCAGGTGGGCAAAGGACACCTTCTTGTGGTAATTGAAAGACAAGTTGAGTCTGCGCAGCTGGGTCAGGCCCTGGAAGGCTGTGGTTTTGGTGATGCAGTCGTATAGGAAGTTCTCACTCAGGTCCAGCACCATGAGGTTGCCCAGGGCATGGAACCATCTGGGGTTCAGGTTGTAGAGAGAGCTGTCCTTCAACACCAGGCCTTCGAGGTGGCTCAGGTGGCTGAAGGTGTCAGGGTGCAGGTGCGGGAAGCCCTTGGGGCACTCCATACAGGGGTTGCGGGCGTGGTCACAGCGACGGCAGTTCCCACCCACATCGAGCACACGCAGGGCGGTCAGGTTGGCCAGGTCCTCAGGTGCCAGGGTGATGATGTGGTTGTAGGACAATAGCAGGTACTCCAGGCTGGGGGGCAGGCCGCGGGGCACCGCAGTGAGGTTGTTGTACTTGAGTGACAGGTGTGTAAGGTTGCCCAGGCCAAGGAGGGCACCCGGGGCCACCTGCAGGGCTTGCGGGCAGGGGTTCTTGTAGTAGCAGTTGCCATCCAGGAACAGGAAGCGCAGGGAGTGCAGCCCTGCGAGGTTGGCAGGGTCCAGCACCAGGATGTTGGTACGGCTCAAGGACAGGGACACGAGGGAACTGGGCAGGGCGGGTACTGTCGTGATGCTGTTGTAGCTCAGGTTCAGCTCTTCCAGGGTGGGCACGGCCAGGAAGGTGTGGGGCTCAATGGTCATGTGACAGGGGAAGTGCATGGGGCTGAGGCTGGCAGGTGGGCAGTTCCATTTGAGGTTGAGACGCCGCAGGCTGGACAGGTGGACAAAGTCGGAGTCGTGGAGGTGGTGGATGCGGTTGGAGTACAGGGAAAGGCTGGTGACGTTACCACGGGGCGCTGCTGCCGAAAAGTGGGGCACGGACTTGAGGAACAGCCAGTCGCAATTCACCAGGCCGTGGCGCTGGAGCTCACAGGGCAGGAAGGCAGGCAGGGTGCCCTGGGCCAGGGCCACGGCCAGCGCGGCAGCCTGCACCAGGAGAGACAGGGGGTGCAGGGCGCCACGGCAGGGGCCCTGCGGGACTGTGAGTGTGCAGCCCCAGCCCAAATCCACCTGCCCCCCTTCCTGGGGTCTCCCAACAGGGCTCCTAAACCCTCTCCCCAAGCCTTCCCCGGGGAGGCTCTTGCCTCTCTGCCCAGCACCCACCCCACTTCTAGGCCTCACGGAGAACTTAGACTCAAGTCTCAGACCCAGCCTTCAACTCAGAACTGCTTCTGCAACCTGGAATCCAGAATCACGATCTAGAAATTTTACTCAAAACCAAACCCCAGCCAGACAGGAGAGCCAGGCAGGCAGTCAACAGGCCCACCAGGTTCTCCCTGACTTTCCCTTTTCCTTCCTCAGAGGTCATTTCTCTTCCTTCCTGAGCAAGGAGTCATCTGGCTCCCTTCCATGCAGCCACCCTGAAAAGCCCCCTGTGTCCTCCACCAACCTCCCCCAACTCCTCCCTCTCCCTTTGGCCAAGTCCCAGGAAGGAATGAGGGTCTTCTGCTGGGGTCCAGGCTGAGGACCACCCAGGGCCCTGGCTGGGATGGGCACTGCCCAGCTCTTCCCCCTCTACCCACCTCTCCCAGCCCAAGCACTCAACCCACTGTAGGTCAGAACAGATCAGAGGGGGTGGGCAGCAACGGGCCAGACAGGGCCTAGTCCTGTCGTGTCCACCTTGCTTGTAGCCCCCTTGCCTCCACTGATTGAAGCCCTAGGCCTCAGCCTTCTTATCCACACAATGGGTTTGGGTCTCATTGCCTAGAGAAAGGCGCCTGGTCTGATATCTTCAGGGTTCAGTGAGTGTCCCCAGGGCCAGGTTGGGGGATAACCCCCTTCACTATTGTCTGCAGCCACCAAACCCGCCTCTTCCTCACCACTTCCCACTGCCCCCCTTCCCTGGGGGCCTGAGGGCTGCTGTCCTACCATGACAGGGAGTAGGGGCTTCTCCAGAGGGTCTGGATGGCAGACTGGGCAGCGATGGCAGAGAAGAATGCCTGGAGCTCACAGACCCTTCCCACAGTGTAGGCTCAGAGAACAGAGGAAGTGAGAATTTAGAAATAACACAGTAGCCCCCTCCCTCGCCCCCATCCTGCCCACAGCGAGAGGTGGTGGGTGGTGTGGTGAGTCAGAGGCCATTTGCATAGGCAGACACAGACAGCCCCTTCACTCCTTCCTCTTTCCACTCCCCCACTGCCCCCCACCCTATCCCAACAGTGTGCCACAGCTGGAGAGGGCCTCACACCTGTTATCAGGGAGAGACGGAGGCCCAGAGCCCAGCGTCAGGCCAATGAGAAACTGGAATTGAGGGCAGTGCTGGACGTGGGCTGGGCGTGCTGACCCGATGTCAGGGCACCCTGTCCCAAGAAGACTCTCACCCTCACACCTCAGCCCCTCGGCCCCTGCCCCAAAGGGAGCTCTCTCGGGCCAGTGGTTCCCACATCTGCCCTTTTCCTGTCCCTGCGGCCCCGTCCCCAGAGCTCCACAGGGCCTGACATACCCGGGAGCACAGCAGCATTGGCCCCAGCCAGGCTGCACCTGCCTCCACCACAGCTAGCCACTTCCTCCAGGAGCAGGGCCTCCTCATCTGCATCCCCAGTGTGCCTGGGGGCCTGTCCAAGCACCTACCCCACCCCACAGCTGGGCCAGCTGGGTGGATCTTCACATGCTCCCTCTGACCCAGTAGATCATAACAGGCCCAAAGTCTCAGGGTGACCTGGGCCCCTCAGCAAGTCTTGTTGGCTCCACCTTCAGAATCTGCCCATCGCCCACCATCTCCACATTCACCGGCCTGGCCTGAGCCGCCATCATCTCTTCCTAGACCAGTGCAGTTACCACCAAGTCGTGGGTTGCCCTGCTTCTGCTCTCCTACCCCACAGCCTATTCACATTGAGCCTCTAAGTCACGTTACGTCCTTCCTCTGCTCAGACTCCTCCTTGGCCCTTTCTGGAATCAAAGGCACAGTCCACATAATGGCCAAAAAAGTCCTATGGGATCTGGCCTCCCATTGCCTCCCTGACTGGTCTCCACCCACACTGGCCTCCTTTCTCTGGCTTGAATAGTCCCATGCAGTTTCCCACCCCAGGGCCTTTGGACTTACTGTTCGCTCTGCCTGGAAGCTCTTTTCCTAGATATTCACATGGCCCCTTCCATTGCCCCCTTTATATCTCAGCTCACACATTACCCTCTGGAGGCCTTCCCCAACCTTCTTTTACACCTCTCACCCTGGATCTGGCACTCCTAAGCCCCTTTTACCTGCTGCTTTTCTTCGTCCTAAGTTTTTACCTGCTAACACGTCATACCATTGATTTTCCATGGTTTCTTGTAGTTTGTCTTATTCCCCTGCTGGAATGTCTGCTTCTTAATGGGAAGACTCTTTTTGTCTGTATACCCAGGGCCGAGAGTGCCCAGAACAGCATAAGGTGGTCACGATTTGCTAAGCCCATGAGTCTCCAGCACTCAGCTCTAGGCAGGCACAGAATGTCTCTGAATGATGGCTGGATGAATTAATGAATGAACAAATAGGGCTTTGGCTTGGGCTAGATACCTGCTACCCTTGCTTTTCCATGCCCACCTCTGGGTGGCTATCCTGGAAGGTAGGTTCCAGGCTGCCAGGCATCCAGCTGGCACACAGGCCCAGGGCTTTAGCAGTGTGGGAGTGATGGCACGGTCTTCCTGCCCACCTAGGAACCAGTGTTTGGGGATGGATGAGGACAGGCCACCCTCTCTAGATCCTAACTAGGGTTCCAGCTCTCCTCTTTGTAATTCTAGGGTCTTTAGTAGGGGCTGGGAAAGGCCTCAGGGATGGGACACTCCCCTGAGCCCCAGCCCAAGATGTGCTCCCCAAAGAAAGGACAGTGCCCATTCAGCAGCTGAGTCCCAGCCACTGACCCCTCATGTCTCCATCCCTACACACCTCCCACCTGGCATAGGAGGGGTCTCCCACCCCCTTCTCAGGTACAGACTGAATTTCTGGCTCCCACTGAATCCCAAGCCTAAAGAGTCCCTCCCAGAGACCCTGGGACCAGGGAGCCAGACCCTTGTGGGCAGAAACGCAAATATGAGGGAGAGGGCCAACGAGCTGACAGGTCTGCACGCACACACACACGTGTGGACTGGAGACACCAAGATCCAGAGGTCCAAGATCCATGCCGCAGCCCCAAAGAGGCCAGGAAGCCCAGCAGGCAGAATGTACCCAGTGTGGCAGACTGAAGAATGCCCCAAGGAGATCCACATCCTAATCCCTAGAATCTATGAATATGTTACTATACAGGATAAAAGGGGCCTTGCAGGTGGGAGGAAGTGAAGGATCCTGAGCGGGGAGAGTATCTGGAAAGCGGGGAGGTGAATATAATCACAAGCATCTTTGAGACAGAGGCACAGGGGGTCTGACTACTGAAGGAGGCATGTGACCGGGAAGCAGGATCGGAGATACCACCTCTCTGGTTTGAAGATGGGAGCAGGGAATGCAGGCAGCCTTTCAAGCCGGACAAGGTGACAGATGCTCCCCCCCCTCCTCCCAAAGGAACAAGTCCTGCCAGCAACTGGATTTCAGCCCTATCAGACTTTGACCTTGTTAGGTTCACAAGAAGTGCTAAGATAGTAAATATGTGGGGGTTTAAGCCACTAAGCTTATGGTATTTTGTTACAGCAGCCACAGGACACTAATACACCCAGATGCTCCATATCACCGTGAAGGTGTGCCTGCCTTTTGGGCCAAGCTCCTGTCAACAAGGGGACCTGTGTGAGGCTTGGGTTCTCACGCACACAGACATACGTCTTCCCATACACCTGTAGCCAGGAGTGCTGGAGCCCCACCTAACAGGCTCACAGACCCGCTTCGAAGGTGAAAGCATGCAGTTATATACACGGGGCCTCCCGATTCCCAGTGTCAGAGGCGGATCCCTCAGGGCCAGACTCAGGTGTTGATTTAAAAATATTTTATTCTTTAAAAAATACAGCATTCAACCATCTTATTCTGCAGGGACACCCTACCCCAGCCCTGACTAAACCCACCCCTGTGGCCAAGGCTTCTGGGATGTGCTAGGATCCTAGTCTCAGTTCCCCTGGGGGCCAAGCTCATTCTAGGCTCCCTACCCAGCGCCCTTGAGCCAGGCAGGCAGGGTCCCCAGACCCCCTGGGCACACAGATGAGAGGCAGGGACAGCAACAGGGGAAGGTCACAAAATGCCAGCTCCAGTGGCTCTCAGAAGCTGCAAGAGTGTTCTGTCAGCAGCCCTCCTGCCCCACAAGAAGCAACCCTCCCCTGGAGCCCAGGCTGGGAAGGAGGCAGGTGGCCGGGAGCGGTGGGGCACACAGCCCCACAGTCCACATGCCGGGCAGCTCAGGTCCAGCCACCTAGCTGTCATCCCCGTTCTCGCCAGGACCACGGATGAGGCGCTTGTGGCCCCGCTTGCCCCCTGGGCCCTTGGGCTTGGCGAAGGCCTGCTTGAAGGCGTGTTGTTTGGGGTGCACCTCGTCGTAGAGGAACTCGGCTGTCAGCTCCGCCCCATCTCCAATCTCAATCTGCATGGGGCAAGGCAGTGGTCTGGTGGGGGGCCCCCGACACATACCACCCTTGGTCACCTCCACTCCTAGGGCAGCCCCTTGACCTCTCACACTCTAGCCTTGGGGTCTCCTCCCAGATCCCCCCACCTGAAATGCCACCTCCAGGAACACATTGCTGGGGCCCACTGCCCTGCACGCCTTGGTGACACCCTATCTGCCTTTCAGACCCTGGGAGAGCAGAGTCATGGGCAGCCAAGACAAGGGCTTGTCCATGCCACCAGTCAGATGGGCATCTTGGGAATGCATGCTACTACCCCTTGGGCCTCATCCACGTCCATCCCACAAGGCAATAATGACCCCTGCCCTGCCACTGTCTTGGGACTCCAATGCCCCATGTGGAGGGTGGTGTTAAAGGCCCCTTGGTTGATGAGGCTCTGGGGAATGGGCACCCACCTTCTTGGAGATCTCCAGCTGGAAGTCCTGCTCCACGGAGTCGAGGAGGCGACTCTTACAGCTGGAATAGAGCATGCGCTCCTTGATGCTGCACTTGTACCCCGGCATCGAGTAGATGAACACTGTGGGGGATGGGGACGTGAGCAGAGGCTGGGGGACCTGCTGACCCACGCCCCCTGCAGCAAGCCCACCCAGCCATAGGCCAGTGCTGCTTCTATTCAGCCATGGGCGTGGGGGCGCTGCTGTGGCCACTCACCCACAGACTCAAGGTGGTCACCCTCATGGGTGTGCTTGTAGAGGAAGAAGTGGTAGCGGGCAGCATCTCGGGGCACCCTCGAGGGCAGCTGGGCCACTTCCGTGGGCTCTGTGTGCACCAGCTCAATGGTCTCCCGCTCCAGGTCCAGCTTCTACCAAGGGTAAGGGCGAGGTGAGGGCCTGAGCAGCAGAGGGCCCGGACCCACCCTAGCAAACAAGAAGTCCCCAAGGTGACAGGCAGGAGTCTGACTGTGGTCTCCCTTTCCCAGGATTCCCCACCTCAGTGGCCATCCACCATGGGGTCCCCGCGAAAAGGCCACTCCTGAGCCCCCACCTCTGCCTTTGAAAGCTCTACGAGAGGAGAAAGTCCCACCAGGGGCAGTGGACAGGACAGTGGGGAAGGTCTCCACCTGAGGGAGAGGCCTCTTGGGGGACACATCATTTTGCTTGGAATGGGGAAGTCTAGGAGCACTTGGCTAGCTCAGTCAGCGGAACATGTGACTCGATCTTGTGAGTTCAAGCCCCACGTTGGGGCTTTAATGTTTTTACTTATTTTTGAGAAAGAGAAAGAGCACAAGCAGGGGAGGGGCAGAGAGAGAGGCAGACACAGAATCTGAAGCAGGCTCCAGGCTCTGAGCTGTCAGAACAGAGCCTGACACAGAGCTCAAACTTGTGAACCGCGAGATCATGACCTGAGATGAAGTCGGACACTCAACCGAGCCACCCAGGACTCACAGGCATAGGGCTTACATTAAAAAAAAAAAAGAAGGCGTACCTGGGTGGCTCAGTTAGTTAAGCGTCCTCCTCTTGATTTCTTTTTTTATTTTTTTAATGTTTTATTTAAAATGAGTGGGGGAGGGGCAAAGAGAGGGGCAGAGAGAGAGAGAGGGGGACAGAGGCTCCAAAGCAGGCTCTGTGCTGACAGTGGAGAGCCCCATGTAGGGCTCGAACTCATAAACTGCGACATAGTGACCTAAGCTGAAGTCGGATACTCAACTGACTGAGCCACCCAGGTGCCCCCCCCTTTTTTTCAATTGTGTATTTATTTTGAGAGAGCGAGACAGAGAGAGAGACATAGCACATTTGAGCAGGAGAAGGGCAAAGAGAGAGAGAGAATCCCAAGCAGGTTCTGCACTGTCACTGTGGAGCCCAACGAGGGGCTCGAACTCACAAACCATAAGATCATGACCTGAGCCAAAACCAAGAGTTGGATGCTTAACTGACTGAGCCACCCAGGCGCTCCCTGACTCTTGATTTAAAGTCATGATCTCACAGTTCAGAAGACTGAGCCCTGTGCTGGGGTCTGTGCTAACAGCACAGAGCCTGCTTGGGATTCTCTCTTGCCCTCTCTGCCCCTCCCCTGCTCATGCATGCATGAGCACGTGCTTTCTGTTTCAAAAATAAATACGTAAACATTCAAAAAAAAAGAAAAAGAAAAAGAAAGAAAGCGGGAAGCCTAGGCCACTGGAGCAGAAAGACCCAACCTGGGGAAGGGGGCAGTCAGGGGAGCTGCAGAGGGAGTCTAGGACAGGAAGGGGCTCAGGTCTGAGGAGTCAGTGTGAACTCCAGGCTGAGTACGTGTACACAGTAAGAAGGGCAGAATGAGGGACAGTGTCTCACACATGTCCCTGCATGTGAGCAAGGACTGGGCAAGGCAGGGGAACACATTGCATCTACTGTATGAGGCGTCTGTACTCAAACAGGAACAGGGAGCGACAGGGGTGCAGGAGGGGGGAGAGTGGGTCCCCACAAGTACATAGGTGAGCTGAAGAGGACAGACTGGGTACTGAATGCACATCTGTGCACATGTCTGAGCAAGAGCAGAGGAGGGGCACGGTGTGCCCTGCATGTGTGCCTGGGGCAGGGACAGGCACCCACCAGCTGGATGTAGTTGATGGTCTTCTGTTTGAGCTGCTGAAGTGCCCTCTGGGCTGCCGGCTGCAGTGGGAAGGTGAGGCCCTGCAGGGTCTGGTGCTTGCTCTCCACGCTGATCTCCGTCTTCACCTGGGGACGAGTAAAGAGTGAGTGAGGCCCTTACCTGCCTAACCAGGGTGTAGCCCCACTGGAGCACAGGCCCGGCCAGCTGGGCCTAACGTTACCTGGAGGGCCTCAGGGTGGGACTTTTGACCATTGGTCTGGTGCACCCACCTCGTTAATACGGATCTGCTGAAGCTCTCTCTCAGCTGAGGTCAACGGGGCAGGCGCTGCACAGGACGAGAGGTGCTTCTGGTACCCAGCAAAGGAGAGGTCATCCTGGCCAGTGGATGCAGAAGCATAAATGGGCACCTTGGGTTGCTGGGCTGGCAGAAGCCCACTGAGCACCCCAGCTTGCAGCCCCTGGACTTTCCCAGCCCTCTCCACTCCTCCCCAAGCCTGGCACCCACTTCCTATGAGACCCTGCATAACATCCCACACTCTGTGGGCCTGTGATCCCAGCTTGGTGGGGCCTGGCCTAGGGAGCCTACCTTCACAGTCCCAAAGAGCTCATCCTTGATGTGGCCGCCCCCAAACTCCTTCTTCACTGTAGCCCGTGTGGCTGCATACAGCATCTTCAGCCGCACCTGAAGGACAGGAGCTAAGCTGTGAGACCCATCCGGGCAGCGCTGTCTCTCTAGAGAAGCAGGCCAGAGCCTCTGGGTGGGGACCAGGTCATCGCTTTGTGCCCATATACCCAGCAGAGGGCGCAGCAGGGTGCGAGGACAAGAGTGGGTGGAGCCTCCCCAGCCCAACATCTCTGCCTCCCAGAGCCAGGCTGAGGTGGCTGGGGGGCCTCTGGGAGACATCGGGCTCCAAGCACAGGGCCTTGTCCTGTTTCAGACTCTGAGGCAGAACCTGGTATCTCTCCCCTTGGACTTCCCAGGGCAGGGTCTTGTTATTTCATTCAGATCCAGCTTCCCCTCTCCCCTGGTCTGGGAACTGGGCAGGGATCCCTAGGACTCACAGGAGAATTGTCAGGTGACCAGGCGAGGAAGAGCCACTCGAAGCCCTGGGCGTTCTGCGAGTCCAGGCGGTAGAGCAGATAACAGGGCTGCTGGGCATCCAGCAGCGGCAGCACGGCCCTGTCGTAGTCCTGGTCCCAGCAGCCCGCCAGCTCCCGCGAGGCACCTAGCACGAGCTGCTCTGGGGGCAGAGGCCGGGTGAGCCAAGGAGTAGCCATCTCCCATACCCACCTCAGACCGTGGGCCTTCTTGGCTGGGGCTCAGGTCTGCCGGCCACTCCACCCACCTTTCCCTGGAGCCCCCAAGTCCCTGAAAGATGAGGCTACGTGACTGAATCTGCGAACAAGCGAACGAATGAATGAAGCACAGAGCTGCCAGCTATATGAACGCACACACATATGCACAGAAATGGCCTCGAGAATGCTCCCACAGGTAACTAAGCACGGACAAACACGAGAAGACATGTGGCTGCACTGCCCACAGCCACCAACAATGCAGTCCCCTCACAATCACCCACACACTCAGACCCACCCCACTGGCATGGCTGCTCAGGCACAGCCCCACTGTGTCACTTCCTGCTCCCCTCCTCCCTTGGCCTAAGATTCTAGGGGAACCCGCAGCACACCATTCTCAGAACAACTGTGCTGAGGGAGGTGGGGCCTAGCCTCAGGCCACAGGGACCTGCCAGAGCAAAAGCATGTGGGAAAGAGGGAGACAGGGGCTCTTATCAGATACTATATAAATCCGTACCCTGTTGCCACTGGCCAGCTGTAGTCCCCTCCCCCCCAAATTAACAAACCTCTTAACGCCTGGGGTCAATAGGCCGGCCACCTCCCTGGCTGGTGCACACTGGCTGAATGGGCCATTGAGGCTGGACATATATTTGACCTATCCACCCACAGGGTCTTGGGTGGGCACCCAACATCAGCCCAGGGGTGCACAGTCCCAGGGTGGCAGAAGACCTGGGCAAGCGTTAATCAACACCTGGCCAGGGGGTACCTGACCACCAGGCCCTCCTGATGAGGGCCAAACATGCCAGGCCCACCAGCCCAGCTGCCTCTCTGCAGGCCTCGGACTCCTTGCCTATCCTCCTAGAACTCAGATGGGGTCAAGGGTGAAAACCAGCAGGCAGTCGGCCCAACAGTACTGCCAACAGTGTTTAATTTGTTGCCAACATTTTCAAAATGGGAAGTTTTACATAATAAGTGGAATTAACGGATACTCTAGAAGGAGCTCAAGCCTCACTCAGTAGGAGATGGGCAGTGGCTCCCTGTCAAGGTGCCTGAACCTTCCTGGGGACTCCCAGGTGCCCCAACAACTAAAATGCAGAACAGAGATAAGAACCCACCTAGAGATTCCTCCTGGTAAACATTAGTAGAGGTGTCCTGTCTGGGAGGCGACAGGGAAGGCTGAGAGCTAAGGTTGATGAGTCTATCTCTTCAGGGGGCAGGGAGGCTGTGGCCTGTCACCACGGGAAGCCTTCATTCTTGACCTACTACAGTGACCACGACCTGACCTCTGAGGGCATCTGAACTTGGGGACCCCGGACAAAATCCAGCACAGCTCTGGCACTAAAGTCTGGGGTGAATTCTGGGTCTGGGTAGAACTTGCTTTGTACCAATTCAATGGGTGAAAAGTTAGCTGGGCACCAAGCCCATTTGGGGGGGTGGCCCTAAAGGGCCCACTACTGCTGGCTACCAAGGATTCATGGGGCGCCCAGCCCACACCCAGTGTCTGTACCCATCACCTCTAGGGACAACCCTTAGCACGAAGGGAAGGGGAGGAGTCGCCACCAAGCCTCAGCCTCATCCTCTACCTCCCCAAACCCTCCCCCCACTTCAAGCCTCAGCTCAAGCTCACCCACTCCCACCCCAATATGAGGAGCACCCACCCTGTGCAAACCTCAGGTTCCCAGTGTCCAGGCCAAGGCTCGGCCAAGGCTCAGCCAAGCCTGGAATCCCCCGGTCATGTTGTCAAACCAAGCTGGGCATGAGTCCCTTTGCCCTGTTGTAGGGGCACTTCCCAAGGGCAGGGCCCCAGCTTCTCCTTGGGACTCCCCCCCCGGCCACGCCAGCCTACCGATCATAGAGGGAGGTGAGTGGCACTCGCCACATGGGGCAGTGCCTGGCCTCACTGATCTCCTGCTCCCATGCCCAGCATAGCATCCTGGCTAGGCCTCTGACCCCCACATAGCCTCTGGGGAGGTGGACAGGACCTCTGGGCAGGGCCCTCCTTGCTGTCGTCCCAGCTTTTATTTCTTGTTCTGTGTAACAGGGGTAATGATCATGCCCACCAGTGACGCTCTCCTACAAAGCACCTCCAGTCCCCAGAGGGAGCAAGTGAGGTCCTGAAGGGGCTAGAGGCAAATGTCCCGGCAGCTCCCAGAGAAGCAGCTGGGTCTAGCCCCCCACCTATGCCCTAGCTTATGAAAGGGGGCAGTATGGGGCACTCACCGTCCTCAATGACGACTTTGATGAGCCGGATAGAGCCAGCCCGTGCCTTGGCGAAGAATTCCTTCAGCTCTTCGGTGGCTACAAGAACAAGAAACATGGTGAGGGATAAGCAGGCAGCGTGAGCAGGGTGGACAGGGACACGTTCAGGGCCTGCTCTGTCCTGTGGGGTCTGGTGGTGGAGCTGGGAGCCGGGTTAAATATGGCCCCCCCATGTGACTGGGAACCTGACACGGTCCACAAACATAAGCTCCCAAATTTAGCCAGCAGTGTGGCCTGCTGGCTGAGATAGCTCTGGTGACAGGGTAGGCAGGGATAGGCCAGCACATTCAAGGATGGGGCAGGCTCTGGGCCAGGCCAGGCTAACCAGAGTGAATGGCCCCCAACTGTCCCCTGTCCCCTAGGAAGGCCCAGCACTGAAATGGCCTCTGACACTCCCAGTTCTGTCATATCCACAAACACAGAAATACATGAACACATACCCCCAGTATGCACTGACCACTATGTCCGTTAACACACACATGCAATCACACGCACACATACACGCACACGTGCACCACCTGTTGCATGTGCCATCAGGTACGTGCTCAGTCCAGCACATGTGAATGTAACACATAAACATCTATGTGACACAGTGGAGGAGAAATGCAAATACCCTCACACATGACAACATAATCAGCTGGTCAAACATAAATGGACACACACATTTCGACACACAAACATACACAAGAACACAGTCCCCAGAGTGCTAACAAACACATAGGCAAATGCAGAACCCAGCTAAGATCTGTCCAGGCAAGAAGATGTACAAAGCATACACACAAACACACACGCATGCACACCCAGCCCACCAGCCAGGCTGCCTAACCCTGAGAGGTCCTGAGCCCAGCCCTAGCACAGCCCTGCCCTAGCACAACCCTGCTAGGGGCACTAAGTCCCCAGCCCTTAGGCAGTCCAGAATGCTCCTAGAGGAGGAATGGCAATCAGGAACTCTCCAAAACAGACCCTGTCTTGGTCCTTGGGGCACAGCTGGAAGATGACAGCCAATGACCAAGGACCCAAACACAGAGGTGAGACCAGGAACGTCACAGATCTACCAGTGGTAAAGACACAGAAACCAAAGTTCAAGTGAGGAGGGGCCCGACTTGGGTCTCTATGTGTGCTAGGGCCAGGCCAGCATGACCTTGAGGCTATCCAGGGGTCAGAAGAATTCTGCAGGAACACAGCTGGAGAGCTGAGGTCAGAGAGTATTTATAGGGCCCAGACTGGGCAGCTTGAGGGCAGGGGGTGGGGGCCTTTAGGAAAACAAACTCTGGTCATGTCCTCAGGGGCCCCTCATGCAGGGTGACCCTGAGCCTGAGAAGTCAGGCTGTGTACCATCCTCCATGGCCTCTGGGGGAGCAGGGTCCCAACCAAGTACCATGGCATGGAGACACAGTCCCACTGGGCGAGGACAGGGCTGCTTATCAGCAGACCCCAAGCAAATCCCTGAGGAAAAGCCTGGCCTCTGGGTCTCCACCTTTCCCATAGTTGTGTGTGACCTCTGACCTCACTGAGCCTCAGACTCATCTATACTGTGGAGCTAATACTCTCAAGGTGCAGAGAGCTGTGCTAAGGAGTAGATGGGAAAAAAATGCTCAGTAGTGCGGACTTTACCAATAATTGTTAAATTTAAAATTTTACTACTGTAAATTTACTACTGTAATGATGGCAGAGCAGGCTGTGCTGAACTGCCCTTTCCACCTGCTCAGACCTTCTGGGAGGGAAAGCCAAGAAGCTCCCCTAAGGGAGAGGCTGCCACGCCCCTTCTAGAGTTACTAAGACAAAGTGACACCCCAGTAGTGGAAGAGACATTCCCCGCCCCCCACCCCATGACTCCTCAGCCACCATCAATAATCCAGAGGCCAGGCCTGGGACACCAGAGCCTCTATCATCAAAGATTCATGCTCCCCCCACCCCCACCCTTCTGCCTCTGCTGCCCTGCCCTCCCCTTACCCCATAGCCTCAAGTTACAAGTCCCTCCCTCCCCCCCCCCCCCCATCCCTCGCCCTGCTCTGAGGTCACCAGATCCACAGGTATGGCCACACTGGGCTGGCATCTGGGCATCCAGGGCAATCGATCTCAGCTTCCACCTCCCCAGGCCAGAAATGGGAAGGAGAGAGCTGCTCATGGGCACTTCCCAGTGATCCCCTAGCCAGGCCTGTCTCACCATGTGGGAAATGAAGGAGTGAGGCAGAGCCCTGGCCACAGGACCTGTCAGCCCTGAGCAGGGAGCAGGGGCCACAGCTTCCGATCTCCTCCAGATGGAGGCAGCAGCAGTGACCAGACAAAGGGGAAGGAAGGGGCAGGTCCAGGGGGCAGTGTTCCCTTCTGTGGGCTGAGTCATGAAGCCACCCCTCCAGCTCCTCCAGCTCTTTCTGGAGAAGCTGGCCCACCTGGTAGGAGGCTGGCCCTGACCCAGACTCTGGCCTTTTCTGGTCCTGTGGGGCGGGGCCAGGGAAACCCTCTAGGCGGTCTAGCCACCAAGCGGCCACAACCACAAGCCAAGTCAAGATCCAGGCAGTCAGGCTGGTCGATGGTGGTGGTGTCCCCGGGCTGGGGATCCTGGTGTGGTGGGAGGAATGGCTGATGGCCAAACCACCAGGCTGTCTGGGCAAGCAGCCTGGGCTTTTCCCACAGGCCAGGAAGTCCTCCCAGGCTAGGGACAGAGCGGAACACTGAGGCCCCGGAGGGGTCAGGACACCTGGCTCCTGCTTCTCCCCAGCCAGTGTAAGGAGGAAACTAAGCCCTTGGGGAATGGGATGATGCTCTAGGCTGGAGAGGCTTGGGGTAGGGAGAGCTGGCCTGGAGTCTCTAAAGCCAGGACCCTCCTCACAAACCCCATATTTGGACTCTTTTCTCTGCCTTCAGCCTGGAGCTGGCACCTTCTAACCCTAGCTGGGGCAGACTCAGGAGATCAGAGTGGAAAATGGTAGGGAGGTCAGAGGTCAAGGTCAGATTGGCAACTCTCCCCATCCCACTCTGAAGGCCCTGTCCCAGGTTTTCCCCAGTCTAGCTTGCTCAAGTATGTGAGGGTCCAGGGAGGAGTCAAAGGTCAGGGACCCCTCCTCATACAGACACAAACCCATACAATCCTTACACAGACACATCTGCTACATGCATCCATGGTAACAAATGCACATTGAGATGTACTCAAACTGTGCACACAGACACCCACAGACATGTGCACACAGTCACAAAACACTGATGCCTAAAGATGGTTCCATGCGACAGTGTCCATTCAATCAGCTATTAGTGCATGTGCATGAATGACCCTAGACATACACAAGCAGTCACATCCAGATGTGCACACCCAGGACTGTACACACAAGTGCACATGCGTGCACACTCCCCCAGATGTGCACATCCGGGTACACCCACCCCCAGAAAGGAACAAAAATATATAGAAAGGCACACACAAGCACATCCACGCTCAGATGGGCACACAGATATTTCCACTACAGCTGTGTACATGCACACCCACTCCCAACTATGCACAGTAAGTCGCACGCCCCCATATGTGCCCACCCCAGGCGACCGCCGGCTGCAAAAGAGAACAGGAAGCTTCCCTAGGCTGGTGCCAGGGAGGAGAGAATGGCTGAGCGCCGGGGAGGGGGCGCAGCCTCGAGCGGATACCCTCGGCTCCCTGGCCGCCCACCATCCTCCCTCACCGTGGATGCCCGTCTGGTGCGCCATGGCTCCGTGCCCCGCTCCACCAGCGCCCTTGGAGCCCTCGGCTCGGCCCTGGACCCGCTCCACTCGCCTGGACCCGGAGGAGGAGGAGGAGGATGTGCCGGCGGCCGCCCAGCCTCGCGCAGCTTCCCGGGCGGTGCCGCAGGACCCGGCCCAGAGCGCCCCGCCCCCGACGGGCGAGGCCGGGAGGGGGCGGGGACTCGGGGCCGCGCGTGCGCGCACCGCGCGTCTTGTTCCGGGTGAGACTTTCGCGCGGAGTTGATCGGCGTGTCCGCGCGCCTGCGCGTGCCTGTTTGTGGGGAAGAACGGGGCCTCCGTGTGGTCGGGCATCCGTGGGCGCACTCATTAGCGCGCGTGTGCCTATAGACCGTGAGCCGACGGGTCTGTGGCCGGGGCGCGTCCGGGAGTGCGCGCGCGAGTCTCTGCGCCCTAATCTAGGTGGGCTTCCAAGTGGCGTGGGATCCGCGCGTACCCTCACTTATGGCCGGGAAGGGGTTTGCATGAGGATGGAAGCGCCTGTGTTTTTGAGCGGCATCCCTTTTCCTAGAGACGTTTCCTGAGCGCCCCCTGCGACGCACTGGCACCTCGAGGCGGGCCTGGCTGCAGGCCCTGCCCTGATTGTGGGAGCCAGACTGACCTACCTGGCAGTTAGCAAATGAACCTGTGGTGGTGAGGGCCCTGCCCAGAAGGCAAGGGGCCACTAGGAGGAGGTGAAGTTTGAGTGGAGACCTGGAGGTCAACCTGGCAGAGCGGAGGGAAAAGTTTTCTGAGAAGAGGAAACTACATGTGCAAAGGCCCAGAGGTTGAAGGAGGGCCAGAGCTTGACGAGTGAGTAACTTCCCAACTCCTAATCTACTTCTGGCTCCACACCCAGCAGCTTTGCCTTCTCTGGCATTAGCCCTGCTGTTACCAGCCAATCAACATAATGTATCTTACAGGCCACGTTGAGCCAGGGATGAGCACAAGACCACAGAGCCTGTCTCAGGACTTTGGTTGGGAAGATTGGGAAGGAGGCCACCTTTGAGGGCTGGGATTGCTGAGAATTGATGATGGAGTATGGGGCCTGCCTTGCATCTGGCCCCAGCTTGAACTCCCTGCTCACTGTCTCACTACCCCATGCTGAATAAGTAGCATTGCGCCCTCCTCTGTGTGCCCCAAGCCCTGGGCTTCTCATCTCCTGAGAGTACAACAAACACACAATTGAAGTATTTTCTTATTTATCTTCCTATGCACACCCTGAAAACTGGACCTGTGTAGTGCTCACCTTGACCCCAGAACTCACAATAGAAACTAAAAACTCTGTGTGGCCTCACAGCCTGCCCTTGGGAGAATAGCTCACAGGCAAGTCCCCAACTCAGCCCTGCCACAGCACAGATGGGGCAGCAACACAGAGCCAACAGTTACATCAGCTCTCAGACCTGGCCACTTCCATCAGAGCACTTGGCAATTCCACAGAAGCATAAGAGCATCAACTTCTTGGAAACAGGAATTAGCCAAGAAAACAGGTTAATGAAAAACAATAAAGTTATGTTCCCTGTAGAAATGTCTATCACTGAATGAACTGTGACTACCTTAACTGTAAGGTCTCCCTGTTGCCTGGCTTATCACTGCCTACATCATTCTCTCTCCCTCTCTCTCTCTCTTTTAAGTTTATTTATTTTGAGATATATATAGAGAATCCCAAGTAGCCTCTGCACCATCAGCATGGAGCCCGACACTGGTCTTGAACCCAAGAACCGTGAGATCATGACCTGAGCTGGAATCGAGAGTTGGACACTTAACTGACTGAGCCACCCAGGCTCCCCATCACTGCCTGATACATATACTTACCTGCTTATTTGTTTATTGTCTTCCCTTTACCAGTAGTTAAGTTCTGTTCCTGCTGTATCCCCAACACCTAGAACAGTGCTCAGCATTGGTAAGTGTTCAGAATTATTTGCCAACTAAACAAATGAATAAACAACTAGAGTCTCAGGGCACCTGGCTGGCTCAGTCAGTAGAGCGTGCAACTCTTGATCTCAGGGTCATGAGTTCAAGCCCCATGTTGGGCATAGAGTCCGCTTAAAAATAATTAGAGTCTTTATGTTGCACACTTACTATGCACTGGACACATTTAATCCTCCTGACAACCCTAGGAGGTAGGTGTTATTGTCTCTCTTTTACAGTTGAAGAATCTGAGGTTTGGAGAGATGAAGTGATTTGATGCAGGTCAACAAGGTAGTGAGTGTCCACAAGAACCTTAGTTTCCTTAGGTTAGTTTCCTTAGTTTCCTTGAGTTTCCATACTCAACATATGGAACAAAGGAGGAGAAATCCTTTTGTTCAGTGGCCCTTGAGCCTTCCATCACAATCTCACACCTCAATGATGAAGGTTTGACCAGGGAAGGAAACGCACTGGGAGACAGTCCCACTCAGCTTCAGAGCCTGGGATGCAGGCAGGGAGCCCAAGGGCCAGCAGAGTACCCAAACAGACTCCATCTCTGGCTGAGATCTGGTTTCAGGCAGAAAGATGAGAAAGCTGCACATGGCTCCTCAGATGAGTCCTGGGATGAACACAGTATCCAGAAACAGGTTGATTGCTCCATTCTTTCTGATGTTTCTCAACACAGAGTCAGCCATCGAAATTATTAGGACATACTGGTTTTTTCATGTGGATCAAAAGTTTAAATGTTAAAAACAACAACAAGAGTGAACTATAAAAATACTGAAGAAAAAAGGGAAAAGTTTGTAGAATCTTGGAGTGAAGGGGGCCTTCTGAGTATGTCACCAAACTCAAAAGGCATAAAAGAAAAAAAAATAAAATGTAAATTCATTTATATTAAATTAAAAAAAAAATTGGAAGTCTAGGGGTGTCTGGGTGGCTCATCAGTTGAGCGTCCGACTTCGGCTCAGGTCGTGATCTCATGGTTTCTGAGTTCAAGCTCCGCATTGGGCTGTCTGCTGTCAGTGCACTTCAAATCCTCTGTCCCCTCTCTCCTGCCTCTCCTCCAATTGCTCTCTCTCTCTCTCTCAAAAATAAATAAACATTAAAAAATTAAAAGTCTACATGGAAAAAGCCACCATCAAAGTCAAAATACAAACAATAAACTGTAATTGGCTACAAACAACATACTTGTAACTCATTTCAAAATAAAGAGCTCTCATAAATCAATAAGAAAAAACCCCAAAATCTCACTAAGAAATGGGGTAAAAGAGTACAGACTACCCACAGAAAAAGAAATACAAATAGGTCTCTCAGCCCTATAGAAATTGGTTATCCCTTCTTAATAAGATAAATGGAAATCAAACTTAGACTTCCATATTTTTATCTATAGAGAAAGATTAAAAACCTTAATGAAATACTATGGGAAAATAGGCTGATGGAAGAGTAAACCTTCATGTAGAACAATATCTACAAAATTGTGAATGTGTATACCCCCCCTTTTTTTTTAATTGAAGTGAAATTCACATAACAAAATTAACCATCTTAAAGGGATCAAGGCAGTACATTCACTATGTTGTGCAACCACCATCTCCTGTTCTAGAACATTTTCATTGGGGTGCCTGGGTGCTGGGTGGCACGGTTGGTTAGGTGTTCAACTCTTGATCTCTGCTCTTTTTTTTTTTTATGTTTATTTATTTTGAGAGAGAGAAAGAGAGCACAAGCAGGAGAAGGGCAGAGAGAGAGGGAGGGAGAGAGAGAGAGAGGGAGAATCCCAAGCAGGCTCCACACTGTCAGTGCAGAGTCCAATGAGGGGCTCAAACTCACGAACCGCAAGATCATGACCTGGGCCGAAGTCAAGAATCGGACACTTAACTGACTGAGCCACCCAGGCTCCCCTCAGCTCAGGTCTTGGCCTCAGGGTTGTGAGTTCAAGCCCTGCATTGGGCTCTGTGCTGAGTGTGAAGCCTATTTAAAAAAAAAAAAATTCATCACCCCAAAAGAAAACCGTACCTGTTAAGCAGTTACTCCCCATTCCTCCCTCCTCCGGTCCCTGCAACCACCAGTCTTCTTTCTATTTCCATGGATTTACCTATTCTGAATAGTTCATATTAATGGAGGCATAAAACATGTGACCTTTTATATCTGGCTTTTTTTCACTTAGCATAATTGTTTGGAGGTTCATCTACATTGTAGCACATATCAGTACTTCGTTCTTTTTTATGGCTGAATAATATTCCATTGTGCATATATACCAGAATTTGTTTATCCATTCATCCAGCTGATGACATTTGTGTTGTTTCCACTTTTGGCTATTGTGAATGGTGCTGCTATGAACAACAAATGCCTTTGACCCAGCAATTCCATTACTAGGAACTGATCCTATCAATATCGCCCCCACAAAAAAACTGTAAAGCAAATAACTGAAAACAATCTAAATGTCCATCACTGGGGGGCTAGCTACATAAAGTCTGCATTTTTGCAGAGACTACTCTGTAACCTTAACAATAAGACAGCTTTTCGAGGACTAACAAAAAAAGACGTATCTTTTATGAAAATTTCAAGTATAGGATATGGCACAGAGTATGCTATCATTTGTGGAAAGAAAAGGAGGGGAGAAGGAAAGATTTTATATATATGTAATTTTTAAATTACTTAAATTGAGATATAATTTACAAATCCCATTGTATACAACAAGATTCAATATTTGTATATATCGTGAAATGACTACAATAAGTTTAGGTAACATCCATCACCACACATAGTTATAATTATTTTTCTTATGAGAACTTTTAGAATCTACTCTTAGTAACTTTCAAATATGCAATACAGCAGCATTAACTATAGTCACCATGCTATAGATTACACCCACAGAACGAACTTATTTTTTTAAATATATATTTATTTTTGAGAGAGAGAGCAAGCAGGGGAGGGGCAGAGAGAAGGAGACAGAGGATCTGAATGAAGCAGGATCTGTGCTGACAGCAGAGAGCCCCATATGGGGCTTGAACTCATGAACCTTGAGACCATGACCTGAAGTTGGATGCTTAATCAACGGAGCCACCCAGGTGCCCCTGCCCAGCACTTATTTATAACTGAAGGTTTATACCTTTTGACCAATTTCACCCATTTTGTCCACCCCGCCCCCACACTTCTGACAACAAACAGTCCATTTTCTGTGCCTATGGATTTGAAATTTTGTTTAGATTCCACATATAAGTGAGATCATACAGTGTTTATCTTCCTCTGTCTGACTTATTTAGCATAAAGCCCTCAAGGTCCATCTGTGCTGTTGCAAATGGCAGACTGTCCTTTTTTATGGCTGAATAATATTCCTGTGTGTGTGTGGTTGTGTACCACATTGTCTTTAACCATTCATCTGACAGTAGACATTTTGGTTGTTTCCATGTTTTGGCTGTTGTAAACAATGCTGCAGTGAAAATGGGGGTGCAGATATGTTTTCAAGATGTTGATTACACTTTCTTCAGATAGATATCCAGAAATGGAATTGATAGATCATATGATAGTTCTATTTTTAATTTTTTGAGGAACCTCCATACTGTTTTCCATAGTGTCTGCAACCAGTTTACATTCCCACCAACAGTGCACAAGAGTTCCCTTTTCTCCACATCCTTGCCAACACTCATTATTTCTTGTCTTATAGGTAATTTTTTTTTTGGCTTGAATTTTTACAGAACACCTGGCACTTCTGGAAGGATTCACAAGAAACTAGTAATATTAGATGTCTCCGGGGAGGGGAACTGCATGGCCAGGGGATGGGGTTGTGGGAGAGACTTGTTACTAAATACACTTTACACCTTTTGAATTTTGTGGGTTTTTAAAAAAGTTTTTGTTTTGTTTTTGTTTTTTAAGTAATCTCTGTGCCCAAAGTGGGGCTCAAACTCACGACCCCAAGATCAAGCATCGAATGTTCCACCAAATGAGCCAGCCAGGAGCCCCACCTTTTGAATTTTAAGTTATGGGACTCAACAAAAACTATTCTCCTTGTGAGTGAAAAAAAATGTAGCATAAAAATCTTTTTCTTTTTTGCTAAACTTGCTCCTCCCCACCCCAAACTGTCACATGCGGACGGAGTTAGCTGAGGAGAGGTGTCAGGCCAGGAGCGGGGCAAGCTTGCGTTCATTGGAACAATTAGGAGAAGGGTGTCACTGGGAAGTGGGGGGCTGCATGGCCCCCAGGGAGGGCTCAGCCCAAGAATGAAGAGAGACCCACCCCAAGGAACCTCCCCTACAATTTCAGACACCAGAGACAGAAGAGATTAGAAACTTCTGGAGAAAGAAAAAGGCAAACAACCAATCTAAAGGTCTGGGAATGGGAGGGGCCCTAGACTGCAGCAGAAGCAACAGTCAAAAGACAATGAACAGAGAAGTCAGACTCTGAGCTAAAATATCAGTCAAAAACAAAGGATTTTGCCCCATGTTGGGTGTAGAGCTTACTTTAAAAAAAATTTTTTTTTTTTTTTGAGGCAAACCCTTTCAGACTTGGGAGGATCTAGGAAATGACCTTCCAGTCATCCTTTCTTGGAGAGTTGTTAGAGGATGTGCTTCAGCAAAATTAGGTCGAAAACTAAGAAAGTCAGCCTTGGGATCCAAGCCAGAGCAGAGGCTCCCAGAAGCCACCTAGAAGCCAGAGGAGCCTCGGTGGCACTGAAGGGACACTCAGGCCTTCTTGGAACAGGGAGGAAGGGACTGCCATAGGGCTCCACAGCTACACTGAGCAACAGACCACCTGTGACATCTCAGGAGCTTCTCTGAATACGCTTCAAAGGACAGGATTCATCCCACCCACGAAGTCCAAGGCACTGGCATGGAGAAAAGACTGTGCTTGTGTTGTTTCCTCTCATTTTAGACTAAAAACCTCTGAGCTGTTGGCTGGTAGGGATGAAGAGGTGACCCCACAGACTGAATTGGGCCTGCCCCACCCTGGGTCCCTGGTCCATTTCTGTCCCGGTGATAGACCGTAGCTCAGGTGTCCTTCGGGAAGCTTTCTCTGATTTTGCCCCCACCCCCTTGCCAGCTGGAACAAGCACCATCCACCAGGCCTTTGCCATCAGAGCTGGGACTCAACCAGTGATGGCACTGCTGCACCCAGCATGTGAGCATGTGCTAGGCTTGGGAGCCCAGACAAAGGTAGGGACTCCTCCTGAAGCTCTCCCTGGGGACCCTGGGCTATGGGCCTCAGGGGCTTTGAGTTGGCAAGCCTGCCTTTTTGGAAGAGGAAAGGGGAAGAGAAATCCCCTGTGGGGAGTTTGAGTCAGCTGAACTGTCATAATGGAAACAGCAGAGCCCTGGGCATCAGGACACTTCCCCTCTGTGGGCCTCAGAGTCCTCCTCAAGAAACAGAAATAACAGTGCTGCACAGGGAGTTGGGCTTAAGTGACAGAAGGGTGACAGAGCACTCTGTTAACTTGCAGGTGTGAAGGGAGACACTGCTGCTGACCGCACGGTGACAGCTGGTCAGGGGTTAAGAGACTGCAGCATCTTGCCTCCAGCAGGGATGAATTCTTTCACTTCCCTTAGTTCCAGGTCTGAACTTGGACTGGTTGGAGCTTTCTGGGGACCATGAATTCCTCTTGTCTACCAGTCACGAACATTCTAGTGAGAATCCTGCTGTCTGTCCAGAGAAGACATCTTGACTGGAGGGGCAGTGGTTTGGGAGGCTGTCCCTGAAGTGTGGAGAGGAGTCTCAGGTTGAGGAACGCCAGGGTGGCCACCAAGCCTCATGTGGGGGTGGACGGTGACAGGCTGCATGGGCGGGAAATGAAGGGCCACCCGAGGGAACCCTGTGCTCTGAGACTCTTACTCAACGTGTCAGTCTGACACCTCCAGGCACATCCTGTTCCCATCTAACCCTTGCGCAAGGTCCGGGCCCAGTGGGAGGAGGCCGGAGGCTCCCCCACGGACGCGGACCCAGCCTCCAGGCCTCGGCTACGTTCGGAATGACCCCATCACCTCACTGGGTGACGAGGAGGACTTTTTCCCTTGCAAAGGCCACCACCCCACGCGTGTGGCGCAGCACTACGCCCGCTCGGGTGGCTGCGTGACGCGGGCAAGCCACTTCGCCTCTGGAGGTCTTAGTGTTCTTGCCTGTGAAGTGGGGTTGCCAACAGCCTTTGCTTCTTGGGGTCGTCAGGGGCCCCGGTAAGCCGGAGGGCGCCCGGGCCGCTCGTGCACTCCCCGCGGGAGGCTGGAGTTTGGGGGCGTCGCCGCCCCGCCCCTCCCCGGCCCGTCCCCGCCCCCGGCCCGCTTCCTCCTCCCGCGCGGCAGCCCCCTGCCTCCGCGCCATGTCCGCCGGCTGGTTCCGGCGCCGCTTCCTGCCCGGGGGTCCGCTGCCCGCGCCGCGGCCGCCCAGGCCGCGCTCCAGCCCCGTGCCCTACCGGCGGCCCCGCTTCCTGCGCGGCTCCGGCTCGGGCCCCGGCACCGCCGACGCTCCGCGCCGCCCCGACGTCCGGCCCGTGCGCAGTCCAGCGCGGGGCCGCGCACTGCCCTGGAACGCAGGCTACGCCGAGTGAGTGCCCCGTCGCGGCCCCCGCCCCCACCCCGATCCCGGGCCTCCGTGCCGGCCCTGCTGGGCCGTCCTGGAAAACAGCCTAAGCTGAGCCAGTGCTCCCGTCCCCCAACCTTGTGGCTACCTCCCTTCTGCCCTCATCTGGGACTCTTGACACCTTCCCCCGGTCCCACCGCAGCCTTTTCTTGGGGACTCCAGCCTCCCTCAGAGAGGCTCACTAGTTGGGAAGGACCTGCACCTCTGGGGCTTCCAAGATGAGACAGGGACCCTGGGTGGAGTTCCAACACTGCGCGCGGGCTTTGGAGATACCCCTCACACGCACGCAGCATCTCACCCTGGGTTGTGGCCTGTGCTGTATGGGACAGAGAATCTGGCCGAGATGGGGGGGAGGATTGGCAAAGGAGCCCCAGATCTCCTCAGACAGCCGCACCCTCACCTCTTCTCAGCCCAGGTCAGCACAGAGGCGCTGGGCCCTGAGTTTTGTCTTACCCTGAGGTTACTGAACAGTTAGGAAACTTACACTATGTTTGTCCAGGTGTGTGTTAGGGACAGCATAGGGGCTGCTGCTTCAGAGGTAGGGCTCCTCCCTCTATGTACCAGCTTTGGTCTCTGCCCGTGGGGACATGGGTGTGTCCCTGAAGGGTCTCTGATCACTTACTGGCCTCAGGATCATCAATGCGGAGAAATCTGAGTTCAATGAGGATCAGGCAGCCTGTGGGCAGCTGTGCATCCGGAGATGTGAGTTTGGGGCTGAAGAGGACCAGGAGTGGCTGACCTCGTGCCCAGAGGAGGTGAGTGCACCTGGGCCTGAGCCGGTCTTAACAGGCTGGGACCGGGACTGCAGGTTCTTGCTCTAGTTTCCCATGCCAGGTGGGGGGACAACTGGGGAAGCCAGGCAGAGCCTGACACCAAGCCCTTCCTGTACAGTTCCTGACAGGTCATTACTGGGCACTGTTTGATGGGCATGGTGGGCCAGCTGCAGCCATCCTGGCTGCCAACACCCTGCACTCCTGCCTCCGCCGGCAGCTGGAGGCCGTGGTAGAGGGCATGGTGGCCACTCAGCCCCCCATGCACCTCAGCGGCCACAGCATCTGTCCCAGTGATCCCCAGTTTGTGGAAGAGAAGGGCATTAGGGCGGAAGATTTGGTGATCGGGGCTCTGGAGAGTGCCTTCCAGGAATGTGTGAGTGTGGCCTTTGGCTGGGGAAGGGACCGGGCACCTGTGGGACGCCGGGTTGTGGAGCATCCCTGCACACAGTGGTGGTCTCCCTGGATCTTTGCACTGGGAGGACAAGATTGGGTTGGTTGGTTTGTTAGTAATGGTCATCATTGCCATCACTAACCCCTCCCACTTATCCAGTGCCTAGTATGTGCTAGGGGCTTTTACCTGCATCGTACGTTGTGCACCTTGATGGTCTTTGGTGCAGGGGCTGGTTTCCCTTCCTCAGTTTTGAATAGGACTTCCCTCCCTCCCAAGGAATACATCTATATCTCCTAACCACAGGGATCCTGGAGTCATAGCCAGACTTTGGGTTGGGTGTGACTGCCAGGCTTGTTGGTGGGGAAGTGAATGGTAGGGTGGGGATCGGGGACAGAGTGGTATGGTAGCAGTACAAGCAGCAGCTAAAGTGGCCTCGGTTTGCCCCAGGATGAGGTGATCGGGCGGGAGCTGGAGGCCTCAGGCCAGATGGGCGGCTGCACAGCCCTGGTGGCTGTGTCCCTGCAGGGAAAGCTGTATGTGGCCAATGCCGGGGATAGCAGGTGAGTACCTGGAGGATAGGCAGGGTGGGGTCGGCAGGCGGGCACCAGAGGTGGTGGGGACAGTGAAAGGGGGCTGGACGTGGAGGGATGGAAGTAGGGATTGACTGGCTCAGTTGTTTGTGTACCTGGTGTGTCAGGTATGAGTGGACAGCAAATCTGAGGGAGGGCAGACAGCTCAAGCGCCAGGCCCAAGGGCTGAGCTTTTACTTTGCAGGCTGTCGGTAGTCACGGGGGGCTTTGAGCTGGTCCCTGGTGGCTGGGAAAGGCCATGAGTGAGGGTGGAGCCTGCTCCACAGGCCTCTCCCTCTCTTCCCCAACCCCATCCAGGGCCATATTGGTACGGAAAGATGAGGTTCGGCCCCTGAGCTCTGAGTTCACCCCGGAGACTGAGCGGCAGCGGATTCAGCAGCTGGTAGGTGCCTTTGGCAGAGGAAGGTTATGGAGCCCCAACTCCTGAATCTAGGGTCACCAGAAACCACCAGAGAGAGCCTCATCTGAGCATGCCTTCCTACCCCCAGGCCTTTGTCTACCCTGAGCTTCTGGCTGGTGAGTTCACCCGACTGGAGTTCCCTCGGCGACTGAAGGGGGATGACTTAGGGCAGAAGGTTTTGTTCCGGGATCACCACATGAGAGGCTGGTGAGCGGGGTGGGTTTGGGAGACAGTGGGGAGAGGCCTAGCGTCAGGCCCAGTGTGTGGGCTTGGGGCAGTCCTCTTCCCCGCGGACAGGGTGGGCTCTGTGTTGCGGGGAGATGAGGGGTGGGTAGGGCCTGGATTGATGCTGGGTCTGCTCCTGGTAGGAGCTACAAGTGTGTGGAGAAGTCGGATCTCAAGTACCCACTGATCCATGGGCAGGGTAGACAGGTCAGTGAATGGCACCCTCTAAGAGCCCCTCTTAAACTGCCCCCTGCAGAAGTGGGAGCTCCTTTGTCCCTTTTGGGGGCTGTGGCTGGGGTCATGGGGTTTGCTCCAAGGCTACAGGATGTTTGTCCCTCAACCCAGGGCACCCAAGGGCCACAGTACACTTCTGTGTGCTTTGCTTGCACATTCTCTGGGGCTGTTTGCTGTCACCTCACATCTCCCTTGTCCCCAGGCTCGGTTACTGGGAACACTGGCCGTCTCCCGGGGCCTGGGAGACCATCAGCTCAGAGTCCTGGACACAAACATTCAGCTCAAGCCCTTCTTGCTCTCTGTCCCACAGGTGAGTGGGCAATAGCCCACACCAGCTTCCGTCTGCCCGGAAAGGCAGACGATGAGGCTGGCAGGAGCCCGGGAAGGGAGTGCTAAGGATCCTCAGGCTTAACTTGCAGGTGACTGTCCTGGATGTGGACCAGCTGGAGCTGCAGGAGGAGGATGTGGTTGTCATGGCAACTGATGGGCTCTGGGATGTCCTATCCAATGAGCAGGTGGCACGGCTAGTGCGGAGCTTCCTCCCTGGCAACCGAGAGGACCCACACAGGTACTGTAGCTTCTGGGGACCTGCCTGTGCCTGGGTCGGTACCAGCAGCAACACCAGGAAGTAGCTATGGCTGAGGAGACAGCACTGACAATGAACTCATCTCAGGGCAGGTGGTCAGGATCGGGGCTGTCTCAAGCTTCTGTGGGGTGACTGTGGGTCTCCAAAATCTCTGGGTTCAGAAATCCCTGAGACTAAAAATCTCCATGGTCCAACCTGTGGCCCTCCCATGCTTGAGGCTTGCCTGGCCCCACAGCTGGACCGCATTGTTTGGGTCCCCATGTGTCTATCCAGCCCTGTGCAGCAAGTTCTCCGAGGGCTGGCTTTGCTTCTTTGCTTTGGCCCCGAAGTGCATCTGCAGTTGGTCCCTACAGGTTCTCGGAGCTGGCCCAAATGCTGATACATAGCACACAGGGAAAGGACGACGGTCTCACAGAGGAAGGGCAGGTGTCCTACGATGACATCTCTGTGTTCGTGATTCCCTTGCACAGCCAGGGCCAAAGGAGCAGTGGCCACTGAGGATTCAGACGCCACATCCCAGAACCACTCCAGGGCCGGGTGTAGCCTGGGCGTCCCTCCACCATGGTCCACAGCAGGCCTACCTGCCCTGCCGCCAGACACAATGGGTTGACACCCCCCAACCCCACCCATTTCATGGGGAGCATTTATACCAGGCAGTCAAAGCTGGAAGAGTACGGAGAGCCCAGCTCCTCAGGTCCCCTCTTTGGCAGGCAGGAAAGAGCACAGTATCAATGGTAACATCCCTTTACAATGTAGGAAACCCACGTGAGGCTCCTCTGACAGGGTCCTTAGCAGCCCAGTGTTATTCTCAGATGGGGACAGCTGGACTAAGGGCATTGGCTAAGAATGCCAGGAGGGGCAGAAAAGCCTGTTTGGATTCAGGTCTCCTAAACCATAAATGTCAGGGTATCTACTCAGTAACCACCAAAGCCCATGCATGGTGCCTTATGGAAAGCTGTAGGCAGCTTCCTATCTGCTGAACCCATATCAGCCCCTGGGGAGACCAGCTCAGGTCCTGCCCTGCTTCCCTCTGCCACTGGAGGTGAGGCACAGGCCCTGGGACTAAAGTTGGGGCAGAACAGAAAGAAGCAAGAGGATCCCAGAGTTTGCTGAACAGGGGATGTCCTCTGACCACTCTTCTCTGGCCCTAGCCCTGCCCTCAGCTGATGCCCCAACGCCTTTGGTTTTGTTGCCCCCGCCCCCCCATCACCTCCCCATTGTTAAATGTTTGTGTGGAAGAGCCTTTGTGAATCATGAATTGCTGTAAAGCTTGACATTATAGTATACTTTTTGCTCTTTCTTGTTATTTTCCAAAGAATCAGTCTTTGCTCCACCTTGCAAGTTTGCCTGTAGTCAGGACTACATTTCTCTGCGGGCCTCCCTAGTTCCTGGTATGGGGTGAGCCCCTGTGAGAGAACTGTGGTCCAGGGAACAGAAAGGTCTGTACCACCATCTGTGAGCTCTGGGCTTGATGTACCAGAAGGGGTGCCTTTAACTTGGGTTTGAATGCCAGTTTCTATAAAGCGAGAATTAGCTGGAGACAAGTCACTCGGTGTTTGATGAGCAGCTTGGTTCTTCACCTTCCCCGCAAGACTGTTATCACCTAGCACTTGCCAAAGCTCAGGTGCTCAGAAGTATTTGTTGAGTTACAAGGTGTCCACCTTTCTGACCTCAGCCTTACTGAACTCCCCTGATACATTCCTACTTTAGTTTACAACTGAGATGAATTCTAACCAGGCAACTCACAACCCTAGCCTGGGGCCAGGAGGGACATGGGCTAGGTGGCAGCACAACTGACCGTAAAACTAGTGTTTAACTTAACTGGGGAGGCTCTCAGACCCCCTTTCCTGTCCACTAACTCATTTATTTTTTTAATGTTTATTTCTGAGAGAGAGGGGGAGCGGGAGTGGGAAAGGGACACAGAGAAAGAGAGAATCTGAAGTTGGCTCTGTGCTGATAGCAGGGAGCCTGATGCAGGGCTCAAACTCACAAACCATGAGATCATGACCTGAGCCAAAGTCAGATGCTTAACCGACTGAGCCACCCAGGCGCCCTTTATTTTTCTTAATTTGCCCATCTTATTTATTTTCTTTAAGCTCCATGCCCAGTGTGGGGCTTGAACTCATGACCCTGAGATCAAGAGTCTCCTCTACCGACAGAGCCAGCCAGGCGCCTCCCAATTAACTCATTTTAGACTCCATTTCCTATATACCTTTTCCAGGGAAGAGAAAGGAAGAAATTTCCCCTTTTTCACAGTCCTGTCCCACAGCCCAGCACTCTTGGGCCTCCGTCTCTCCACAGTGAGGTCCCGACAAACTGGTGGCCCCAGAACCGCTGGGCAGCCTCTCTGGGCCTGCTCTAGTTAGGCGGCTAGCAGACGCAGGAGTGTGCTTTAACAGGCCTGCAGTTTTACTTCCTCTGTCTTCAGCAACCACCCTGCCCCCCAGCAGAGTGTGGGCAGCATCCCGCACTTGCCTCACCCACAACTGTTGAGGCAGCTCGCCCCTGCAGCCTGCTGGCTTTGCTTCCGATCCAGCCCACTGCCTGCTCTCCTCACACAAGGCTGAGGCCCCCGGAGTGGGCGCGGTGCGTCTCTCACCTGCAAGCACGCACAAATGACAGGAGCGACTGCAGGGTCAGCCATGTGCGTCTCAGCAGAGCCAAATGCTGCAGCAGCCCTCCCACCAGGCTGGGCAAGGGGGGAAGGGGGGGGGGTTGGGACGCTTCCTCCTTGACGTTGTGAGCCTATCACTCACAAGCTGGGATGTTCCCTCTGCTGCTCTTCATGATCCTTGGCTGATGACCGTGGGCAAAGTGGCAGGCGGCAGGTCCCGCAGCTCTGAGGATACCGAGCTGGTGCACAGGCTCTAGGAGTTGCCAACTCACCAGCCAAGCAGTGGGTTATCAAGCTACTGGCCAGGCCTTCTGCTAGAACTGGTGCAAGAGCCTCAAAAGAAGAGCCTCCATTACCCTTGCCCCACAGAAGCCGGGACCTAGCAGGACAAACCTTATTCTAGATACAGGCTGCCAACCTGATCAAGTGTCGAGGTAACAATGAGGGATGAAAGGCAGCCTGAGGTACGTGCCAGAGAGTCTGCAGACCAAGACCGGTTGGCCCTTCCCAGTCCCTCATTTCTGGCCCTGTGGCTGCTTATTAGAGCCTGCTGTTGAGGAGACCCAGGCTGCTATGCGTTGAGGTCTGTCTGGGTCTAGGGATTCTTCCCAACAGCTGACAGGCCTTGGTCACCAGGGGCAGGCAGAGGCAGTCCCAGGGAGCCCAACAATCCATCCACACAGCATTACCAGAGTCCCAAAGGGAATCAGGAGGACTAACAGGAGACAACCCATCCCTCCCTCCAACTCTAGGAACCAGGCAAACAATGCTATGGAAACTCAACAGAAAAGCTACAACCATAAAACTCTGTTTAAGACTGGTAACATGGAAAAAATGTTTATATGTTAAGTACAAAAGGGACATAAAATTGTATATACAGTAGAATAACAACTATGTAAACACACCAAAAATCTATGCACAGAAATTTCTAGACGAACATTTAACACCAAAAGATTAACAGTGGTAGCATTTGGGTGGCAAACTGATTCACTTTAAAATTCCCCAAATTTCCTCAATAAGCATTAATTATGATTGCAACAGGGAAGTTTTATCTAAAAAAATAAAATAAAAATTAAAAAATCCCCCACTGGCTGGTGGTTGAGCAGTGCAGTGTCCCACATAAATCGGTGGCTTTGGCCTGGACTCTTCAAGTGTGGTGCGCCCCTCCCATCCTAGAGAGCTTAGAACACCACTGGCTCCACCCCTGCGGCCCCAGCCCCTCTGCTCCCTTTATCCTGCCTTACTCTTACCACATCACGTCCAATCACTTCCAGCTGTAGCTTTCCCCTTTCCTTCCCAACTTAGGAGCCAGCTCTGTAGCCACAGGTCCCTAGAAAGAGGGGCAGTGACGGGCCTATTCCAAAGAACGTGGTACCTCAGCTTTGGACACACAAGAACTCTCGAGAGGAATCCTCTTCCTTGCTGACAGGCAAGTGGCTGCTCTGGCTGCAGGTATGTTTATTAGGCAGCCCTTCTTATAAACCCAGTCTCAAGCACTCTGAACAGTTACTCCTACCATGAATTTTCTACTTTGGAGAGCCAGGAGTGGGCAGTAATAGATCATCTGGTTTCTAGAAGTCTCTCCATTCTGATAAGGCAGAGCTATATACAGTGGGTGGCACTGCAGAAAAGCTGCAGATTCCAGTCGACATTTTGGAAAGATGTATGCCCTTTGCCCTTTGAGAAACAAGTCAAAAGTAATTGCTAACAAAACAAAACAGTAATTGCTGGCAATTTACAGCCTATTTCTGCTGCTGAACAAAGGCAGTTAATGGCTTGCTTCCCCCTTAGCAACTATGTACTCTTGGGCAAGTCATAACCTTGTGGAGCCTGTTTCTGTATCTGCAGAGAACCTATGACCTACTTAAATGTTTGAGAACTTCGTGAAATAACATGCCACTGGTACTGCTCTAAGAAGGCCATGCAGGGGAAGGAAAGGCCATGAGCCAGCTGTAGCTCATTTCAACCCTGATCAAGACCTCTCCCTCTTCCAAGAGAAGGCAAGGAAAAGAAGAAAGCAGACATACCAGGTAAACAGGAATGACCTGTAATTGGAAAAGAAGCTTCAGACAAACTGAAAATGCTCTGGTTCCAGCATCTTGTCCCCAGATGCCGGAAGCCAGGCACAAAGGGCATGCAAAAGTGACTGTCACATATGTACAAGCGCAGACAGAGCATCACCGAGCAAAAAGGGGGCTAATACTGCAGAGAGGGCCCCAAAGTGCGGCTTGAGGAATACAAGGGAAGTTATCCCAAGACCCTCAGTTAGCTGCCGTGGGAACAGCAAACACTTGAAGCTTTGCTTCATTCTGTCTCCCAAAGGAAAAAAGGGTAATAGGGAAGACTCACTAACACTTGTGGCAAACACTATTAGCAAGGATGCAGTCTTTCTCTCGGGCTGCGGGACTCGACCTCTTTCTGCTGAACTCTGAGAAATGACAGATATTTTATATACATATATATATATGCATACATACATATACATATATATGTATGCACACACGGATATACTTAAATGAAGGTGTACACACTGTGCTAAAATACAAACAACAGAAACCCCATGTCATATATAAAAAGGCTAAATATAACATATAACACAGGCCTACAGCCAGCTCTTGCTTGGGAGCTGGGGAAGGGGTGGTATCATCTGGAGACTCTGTACACAATTTGTGGTGGGCAGGGAAGGCATCAGTGTAAACAACTCAGACTCACTCCACAATACTGGCCCACAGGAAAGCATGATGTATCTCATGTACAAAAATAGACTCCCACCTTGCTTTTGTACAAAACCAAGCTTGGTAGGCACCCAGAAAGACCGCAGGTCTGTCTTCATGACGGGGGATCACACCAGGCTACTGCTAAACCTCCCAGCCATGGAACTCACCTGCAACCCCCCACTTCCCTCCCCTTCAGGCTCCTGGGCCATCTCCCATCCAACACTCAGAGCCTTGAGGCGTGCCCAGATCACCCACCCTCACGTGACTAACTCGCTAGGCTTCCTGGCAAGCAAGGTCCTTTTCTGTTTATCTGTCCCTTTCTGACCCCCAGATATATGAAGACTTATTTCTGTAAATGTTTGGCACCTAAGTAACATGATGGGTGTGGAATATTGCCACAATGACACAGGGAGACCCAGTAACAAGACATGCAGGGTGCGGGCAAGGGGTGCTGAGCTTCCCTAGCATCTCAAAACCAGAACTGTGGCTTCCCATGCATTTATGGGGGTGGGAGAAGGGATGTGCAGAATTAACTTCACCGGCTCCTCAGCAGCAAATACATTCAAAATTGAAGGCGTCTCGAGGGCCCCAGTATACCCTAATCATGAATCTGGTCACTCCTCTGGAGGAGCTCAGTGCAGTGACAGCGGGAAAATCTAAGTCCTGACAGAATCTGCCACACCAACAGTCTTTTTTGAAGAAGCTCGGCAAAGTAATTTTTTTCTTCTGAGCAGATGTACAGCACATCCATGGGAAGGCCGTGTGGAAGGATGCTCTCCAGCCCAGTCAAACGATCCGATCCATTATCTCAGTCCCCTCTGAGTTTTTTCCTGTTGGCCACCCTCACTGTACAGAAACAGCCGAGCAGCACCAAGGTCAGTCATCGATGGTGGGCAACCAGAAGGCCTGGAAGGAGAAACATAAATCAACTTTTAAAAGCCAAGCCTCTCTCCTCACTCAGGGTTCTTACCACCACCATGCCCCCAGCATCAAGGTGCCCAACCCCAACAGTGGAGGAATTTTGGCTAGTGGCCTTCCCTCATGACCAACCGATTCTGACAATCTGTGGAAAAACATTCCCCCTCTGTGCAAAAGTAAGCTGGTTCTGTCTCCAACACAGTCTACCTTCGTAGTCCAGTGGTAAGGAAAAACAAAAGAGCTGTCTGGGGAGGTGGGTATCTGGCCTTACTGCCAATCTGCCAGGTGACCTCCAACATGCCCTCTCCTTCTCAAGCTGTAAAAAAGTGACAGGGACTGAGGTGGTTTTGCTGCATTTCTTTCTGACATCGTTTCCTCAGTGTCAAAAACAAAAAAAGAGTGAGGGGGCAATGTGTTCCGGGTAGGCTAGTAGTGAAATCCCTCATCCTCAAATACCCAGGTATACTTAAGAGATGCTAAAAAGAAACTTGAGGCTGAGACACACGGACGCTTTGTTCTCCTAGCATTGCCTAGAAACACAAGGAACTTGGAGGAAACGCTAAGTAGTGAGTTATGATCAACTGTAAATATTTCTCAGGAATTCAGCATAAACTGAAAGAAATGGCAAACAGAGAGGTTGCAGCCACAATAGGCTGGTTCGAAGTATTTTAAGAAGCCAAAAAATTGTTAGGCATAGTCCCAAGCAGTTTGGTCATAAAACCAGGGGCTACAGCAAAAATGGGCCTGAGGTCTCCCAGAGCTTACAGGTGATCCCAGATCATAGAAATAAGGGTGAAAGTGAAAGCCAAGTCCAACCAGAGATCAGATAATAGGAGGTGAACCAGGGAAGCCACCAGCTGAGAAACATGAACTTGGATGCTTATCAGGAACCTATTTAGGACACAGTTCACTGAAGCACCCACCACCCCAAATGGAAAGGGCCCTTATGTGGAAGACATCTCCTGTGTTCACATACCATGTTGGAACATGCGCTGGCAAAGGTCATGAACTTGGGGTTGAACTGCAAACAGGTAATAGGGCCTGTGTGTTTGCCATCCAACACAGCTACTTTTATACCACTCTCTCCATTCCAGACATGGATCTTGCCATCCTCTGAACCTAAAGAGAATGATAAGGGAAAATACAACAGCTCAAGGCACAATGCAAAGAAAAGTGGGAAAGACAGACTGACATCTGGAGAAAAGTCAAGCTTCAGGACCTGGCCCTCATCTGAAATTGAGGGAGAAGGGGCAGTGAAGAAAGGACACTTTGGAAACTGACCTTAACCCTAGTTATTTGTTCCCATCCAAGTGATTTCCCCTCTAACTTTAGTTTTCTCATTTAAAAAGGGGGCTACGGGGCACCTGGGTGGCTCAGTTGATTAAGTGTCTGACTTTGGCTCAGGTCATGATGTCACAGCTCGTGGGTGTGAGCCCCACATCAGGCTCTGTGCTGACAGTTCAGAGCCTGGAGCCTGCTTCAGATTCTGTGTCTCCCTCTCTCTCTGCCCCTTCCCTGCTTGTGCTCTGCCTCTCAAAAATAAACATTAAAGGAAAAAATTTTTTAAAAAAGGAGGGGGCTAAATACCATCACATCCCACCAACACCAAGCCACTGAAAACCGAATGCAGGGTTAAATCAGAAAGCTAGTATTATTAGTAAGACTGTGCTTGTGGAGTTTAACTCTTATGCTGGTCCAACCAACATTAATGCCAGGTCCCAGTAAAGAAGTCAAAATCAGGATAAAGACACTGCACCTTTGGCATAAGACTACACATTGTGGTGAGATAGGTGAGAACACCCATCAAGAGGATAATAGATAGTATTTCAATTAGTTAAAACTAACAAAAATACAAACAAAAAAATACACAGTACAGAGAAATAACCCCCCAAGGGGGATAAAGAAAGCTTACCAATCATAATAAACTGGGAGTCTGGAGTAAATGAGGCTTCCAGAGTGACAGCTTTGCTGTTGGCATAACCCTAAAAAAAAAAGCAGAACAGTTCTCTTATCACAGCCCTATTAATATAAAATAATTGCTTATAAACACTTACCCAGCACACACATCACCTTCCTTTCCATGAAACCCTCTCCTCTTCATGCAAAGTGCCACCAAGGTTCCAAACTCAGCTGCCACCCTTTACAGTTCACCCCCATCCCCAACTCCATATTCAATGCAACTAGAAAATTATTATGGCAAGGAATTACTTTGTATCTAAATTCCAAACTTGGGACACTATGTGAGAGAAGTGAATGTCTCAGAATCCAAGAGAAGTTAGTTCATGTTCAGAATGAAAATGCATGTCCATGCTTCCATCAGTGAGTCAAGGATAACCACTGGTCTCCATCAACCACAATTCTCAGCCCAGGAGGGAGAAGCATGGAAACAGCCATGCTCAAAGGTTGTCAGCTCACCCCAAAGGTGTGCATCACCACTCCCTTGAATGCATCGATGAGACGGATGAAGCTGCCATTGGTGGAGATGAGGATGAGTTTACCATCATTGCTGAACTTAAGTCCTGTCCACTCACAAGTCCGATCGTACTGCATCTTAAAAGTCGCAAATGGCCCCTGAAATGATAAAAACAGCAGCCCCAGCCCAAGGCCCATCAATATTCCTTCTGCCAGAGCCAACTCTCATTCTGTCCCTTTAGATTCCTTTTTGGCTAGGAAAAGCAAGGAAGAACTATTGCTCTGACATTCGCCAGTGCCTACCACATACCTCCTTTATCATGGAAAAGGCTCTCATCTTACCCTTCAAAACCTCCATGATATGAAGATAGCTCAAAGATTCAAAGATTTACCTTATCAAAAGAGCGAAGGTCATAAAGTTTGACCATTTCAGAATTGACACCTGCAGCAAAAATTAACCCTTCTGGATCAAAGGAACAAACTGGCTTGCCTTGTAGATGCATGAGGCCCTATGAAAAAATAAGAAAAAAGGTTAATGAACCCAGGATCTTACCACCATGTAATTTACTTTTTCCAATGAAAACTAAGAAAGGACACAAACAGATACCTACCCAGAGAATGGAAAAAGCAAACAAACCTAACTAAAATAAGGCTTTTTACAAACAGGTCTCCATACAACTGGTTTCATCAACCCTAACTGTACAACTCTATAGACACTGAATCCAAATAAAAACAAATTCTTTGAGCGTAAAAGCTATAGCTCACAGGTTTCAGGAAAATGGTTTTGAAAGCAAAAATCCACAGAGCATAATGCAATATGCACTGGATTAGGGTATTAGCTTAATTACCAGCCACCTACCAGGAAAACAGATTTTCTCCAAAGTTTAGAAAGACTTTGGGATCTCAGAATGGAACGAGTACTTTCTCCTTTCCTTGACAGGAAGAGCTGATGATAGTGTCTACCATAGAAAACTTTAACTGTGAGGTACCATTACCTGGCAGTTAGGAGACCGGAGATCCCAGAGTCGAATGGTCTTATCAAGAGACCCAGAAATGAAAGTGTCATCCACAGGTGACATGGACAAGGCCACCACCCTGCAATGCATCAAGATAAATAGGAGTTGAAGCATAATATTTGCAAAAATTGGATGTGAACTCTAAACCACTCTACCTGCCTAGCTACATTATATATACCTGTTCTCCCAACACTGCCGTTTTAAGAAACATACACATATAAACAATCTGGAATAACCAAAAGCATCTAATATAATGAAAAAACAAACTTCGAGCTACAGCATAAAAATGTTAAGCCTCCAATGCAAAGCAAACCACAAGGAGACACCACTACACACCTATTAGAATAATTAGAAGCCTCATGCATTGCTGGTTGGAATGTAAAATGGTGCAGGTGCTTTGCAAGATTTATAGTTCCTCAAAAAGTGAAAGGTAGTTACTATATAACCCAGAAATTCCACTTCTAGGTATATACCCAAGAAAAATGGAAACCTATGTCCATACAAAAGGTACACACATGCTCACAACAGCATTATTCATAATAGCAAAAAAGTGGAAACCCAAATGCCCATCAACTAATGAATGGATAAGCAAAATGTGGTGTCTCTATACAATGAAACATTTGATAATACAAAGAAATGAAGTACTGATTCATGTTACAACATGTTATGAACCTTGGAAACATGGTAAGTGAAAGAAGTGGACATGAAAGGGCACAAACTGTCTCATTCATTTATAAAAAATGTCCAGAATAAACAAAGCTATAGATATAGAAAGATTAGTGGTTGCTGGGAACTTATAGGAGGAGGCATGGGGGATGACTGCTAATGAATACAGGGTTTCTATTTGGGAGTGATGAAAGTGTTCTGGATTAGTGGTGATGGTTGCCCAATTCTGTGAATATACTAAAAACCTGAACTGTATACTTTAAGAGGGTGAATTTATGGTACTAAACTATATCTCAATTAAAAAACAAAACCTACCAAAAAATCCTTAATTACTTAACTAGAATTTTGTGGACTATACTAACAGTCTTAAACCTGAGTACAATCAGCATTATCTGAGGGTGGATTAAAAACACAGACTACTGAGATCCACTCCCAGAACTTCTAATCCAGTAGGTCTGAGAACCTGCTCCCAGGTGATGGTGAGGCTGTTGGTTTGGGCACTACTTACTAAGCCAAGCCACAGGCCTGTGCTAATAGCAACTGTTATTTCTGATATGAGTCCCCTTTTATGGTGATACCACTAAGAGTCACTCACTAGAAAACATTTCTTCCAAGGGCTCCCGAGCTCTCTTGTCCCCTTTGCTCATATTCTCACTCTGCCACTCTGCTATGAAGACACCAGCCACCTCCCAAGCATTTGGGCCTGGCCTGCAATGAAGGACAGCATGTGGCTCTACCAAAGCCCCAAGTGAAGTTTCATTGAGGGCCACAAGCTATGACCTGTATATATAATGCCTATGAGTCTATATTACCACCTATAGAGAAGGCTCTTGTGGAAATAGACACTTGGATAACTCTTCCTTCTGGACTATGGAAGAGTAGTTCTGAATTCTGGCTTGGCCGTAAAACACTTCATAGATATAGAAGCTGGTGTCACAGATGAAGATTATAAAGGAAATGTTGGTGTTGTGCTGTTTCATTTGATAAAAGTTTGAAGTCAAAAAGATGACCAAATTGCACAGCTCATTTGTGAATGGATCTTTTATATAGAAATAGAGTAGGTTCAAGTTTTGGATGACACTGAAAGGGGTTCAGAAGGTTTTAGTTCCACTGGAAAGCATTCAAATTTATGCCATGAATAGAAAATGAGAAAATGTACTTTTTTTTCTTTAAATTTTTACCTAAAGAAAAATTTCTTCCAATATAACTCAATTAACATCCATACTAGTTCTTCAACTTAAACATTTAAAGATACCGTAAGCCAAAATTTCCTGGGAATGCTGAGGCGGTAATAAAACAGTGAGCAGAATGCATATGTACATGTAATTTTAGGTCACTGTATTCAGGTCAAAAGCTCAGAGAAAGTCTATCTTGGGCTCTATGCTGAGAAGTGAAGAGAATACAACGAGGAGTAAAACCTCAACTCTAGAAGCACCTGAATGGCTCAGTCGGTCTAACTTTGGCTCAGGTCATGATCTCATGGGTCTAGCCCCGTATCGGTCCCTCTGCGGTCAGCACACAGCCTGCTTTGGATCCTCTGTCCCCCTCCCTCTCTGTTCCTGCCCTGCTTATTCTCTCTCTCTCAAAATAAATAAACTTAAAAACAAAAACAGAAACAAACAACAACACGAAAATAGCCCAACTCTAAGAAAGCTTAACTGTCCAGTCCAGGGAACTCCAAGAGAGGGTCAGAGAAGGCTTTCTGGAAGAAGCACCACATGTGGTGGACAGGATTTCAATGAGAGATGTCTTTACAGAAAAAGTGCCAGACAGGAAGGCATGAGGCCCATGTCTAGGAAGCAGCCCAGAATTCACCTCAACTTGAGTGGTGGAAGATAATGTTGGGAAAATGAGTCACAACCAGAGGGAGGAAAGCCTCACTCCAAGGGGAAGGGGCAGACAGATATGGAGAACTATTAAAGTTCTCCACAGAGATATAGATAGACTATGAAGTGGTCGGAACTGTAATACAGGATGCTAAAGAAGGATGATGAGGGATAGGGAGATTAATTAGGATTTGACTGTAATTCACTTTACAGTGCATGAGCCAGGACCGAAGAAAAGGAGAGTGACACACTAGGTTAAACCTAGGTAGAATCAATAGGATTAACAACTTACTAGATGTGAAAGCAAGGGAAAGAAAGCGAACAGGGAACAGAGGCTTTGAGTTAGAATAATTAGAAGGGACAGTGATAAAGAAACATGAGGCCGACAGAGAGGATATGGCCCACAGCATGTAACGAGGGATGGTATGCTGGACCTGTCAGGTGGGAGCATGAAAGAGATATCCACGTAGATGTATATAAAACCCGGAGGTGGAAATGGAATCTGGAAATCAGGGTAGACATGAGCTAAATATATTGATTTGGGAAGTCATCTGAGTAGAGGTAAATGAAATTAGTGATGAAGATGTGAGAAAATATCAAGACAGGAGAAAAGCTAGGGTGAAATCTTACTTATTTTAGAGTCAAAAGGAGAAAGAAAGGCCAAGAATTGCAAGAGTGAAACCAAAATGGGAAAGTAGACTGCCAAAGGGGGGAAAAAAAGTCACTGAGAAGTTGAACACCAAAAAAAGCCAAAAACCCAAAAACCCAAAAACCAACCCCCACCCCCCACCCCCGGAAGACAGATTTTAACTGGAGACAGCAGGGAAAGAGGAGTAAAACAGCATGGAAAAAGCCCCATAAATGATCCCGGGACTAGACCAAATGATTTAAACAGTGAATGAGTGAGGAGGTGGAGATGGGAGTATGCAGATTATTCTTTCATGTTTGACAGTTAAAAGGAGTGGGAGATAAGTTCAAGAAATAGATTTAAGATAAGGAAGACCAAGTAAGTTTGTAGGAAGCAAGGAAAAGTCTAGTTAAGAAGATGGAAACAAGTAGAAAGAAGGAGGTTGGTTTTGTCAAGGAAGAAAGGATGCTTCTTTTCAAGGAAAGGGTTCCAAGGAAGTTGAAAAGAACTCATTTTGGATGGCCTTGATTTTCTTAAAAAAAAAAAAAGGGGGGGGGGGCAAAAAGTTATCTCCTGAGAATCAGGACATCAAAAAGCTGGATAATCAGGAAGATTGGAAAGAATTTCAAAGAACTACAATCAACTCAAATCATTTGTGAACATTAATTTGACTACAAACAAGCAAAAACATCTACTTATCACAAGCCATCATTTGTTTGTTTGGGACCAGTAACCAATAGCTGTCAGCTCTCACCTTCAGCAACAGAGATATGCTCTGCCCAATCAAAAGTGCAGCCTAAAACAGGGTGCTCTTGGTCCATCTCCTGTTAAGGTTCTGTACCACTCCAAGTTGTACTGTGTTAATGTATGTTTGTAAACATAAGCAGGAGGAAATACCCTCAGTGATTAAAAAATCATCCAAAGGAAAATGTGTTTAACACTCAACCCAAACTTGAATATTTGAAGAAAAAACACTGGGGGAACTGGGGTACGAGACAAAGGGAAACAAAATGCATTACAAAACAGAATAAGGAAACAAGCTTCTGGACTTTCAAAAGTCACAAAGGACAATTTTATTTATTATTATTTTTTTCATCCTCATTAAGATCTCCACATGGAACATGTTTATGAAGACTAGGGGCCTGCTGTAATGGGGCCACCAGTACTGGAAGAGGCCTCACATATAAATGGTCCTTTCATTAAGGGACATCTAATATTTGGGGTTCCTCAATGATAAATGTAATTTGTACTACATAGGTTTCCACTGAGTGTCTTTAATACACTTTTTCCCCAATTATGTTTTAACTGAGATTTCAGTTTATCTATGAAGTCCTACCCCTGCCTCCACAACCTCAGTAAATCAAGTATTGACTGTTTTAGGGAGAGTTAACAAGAGAAGACTAAGAAGAATGCCAAACAGCAGTAAGGAACTAGCTTTAGTTCACTAATAAAATCTCTCTACTCTCCTAGTCTCTGGGTAACCTCAGGGGTAAAAGAACTACTTCTGTAACATCTGGGTCTTACCTTTTGCTATGTCCAGGAAAGTATCTGATGTATTTGTTGTCATGCAAGGACAGGTAACGAATAGTATCTGTAAGAAGACAAATAAGGCATGATGATACCCTATTATTTTTAAAGGAATTACTGTACATTTTCATCTTGAAAACAAGGCCAAAAAATTTATTGTTTTCCATACATAACTCAAGCAAGGTGTGAATAAGTAAGGCTGAGTAATTCCTCTCCACAGCTGAAGAATGGGCACTACAGATTTCACATAATTCAAAAGCAGAGTTCGTTCTTAAGTTGACAGCATATACAGCAATTTTTAAAAATCATTGTTACCACCAATCTTTGGCTTCTGCATAGTTACAATGCAACCCGTCCTGCAAATATACCCTGCCTGCACCACCCCCACAAAGCACAATAGGTTCAGTGCTCACAGAATGGCAAGCCTTAAAGGAAAACATTTAGCTGCTAAGGAAACAGGTTCAAAGAATTAAGTAGCCATGCTAAACTGAGGATCAGGCTGAACTCTGGCATAATATTTTTGTCCAGGGTTCTCCAACAGCATGTTAGGGACCTAAATTTTAATTGGGTATATAATCTACATCAAAATTAAACAAATGGAAACAGAAGTAACGTCCTACTACTTTTTAAGTTAACCAGCTATCCACTGGTACTTTGTGCATCAGAGAGAAGTCAGTTGATAATGATAATAATAATAATAATAATAATAAAGTGTCCAAAAGAACAAATCAGGAAATTGGGTTAAAAAGATCTTAAAACATTTAAAAATTAAACTCATAAATACATCAGTAAGTCACAGCAGCGAGATTCTGTCAATATCAAAGAAAAGAATAATCATAGAGATTTGTGCTTGGGGAGAAAAAGACAAACACTCTTAAAAACCAAGTGATTCTACCTGAAAAAGTAAACAAAAAGATGGCGGTGGAAAGGGAATGAAGTGCCATAAAGAACAGAACTACAAAGTACTATGCCTTGCAAAAGACTAGAAGTAGGAAGCAATTGTTGCGAAAAAGGCAATAGGAAATGGTGCCAATATAGATAGGAAAGCATAGAAAGAACATTCTAGAGGCAAACAGAACACAGAAACAAAGAGGCTGAAAGCACCAAGTCATTCCAGTTGTTCACAGGGGTACTTTCTAGTAACAGGGCATCTAACTCGGGAGAGGGAAAACCACACTCTTTGTATGTTCCAAAACTGAACTCTATATAGTTTTCCTTGAAAATCTTCAAAGTTCTAGAATGACAACTATGAAGTCTTCCTGGATGTTCTATTGCTAGTAACTACTCACCTGCCCTAAGCAGAAAAAAGACTTTCCTCCCCATTACCTGGTTTCCCAGAGATGAGCAGGGAGTCGCCATCCTCTCCGCCCCACTCAGTAGCTGGTGCACTGTTCCTGGCAAGGCAGTGGCCTGTACAGTTATCTCCTGTACCGGGTGGTATCATAGACCCTCAAACTGTACAAACTACTACCTCAGCCTGGAATCAGGCAAAAGGAAACGGAGCGTTGGAGGAACTCTTCAGGATGCACTCGAGACAGGAAAGGCAACATCCTCCCAGCAGAGGCCTGGCAGCAAAGCTGCAAGTGCCACACATTTGCCTCATTTTGCACCATATTTGGAGAATCCTCACATTTAATCACCCCAACAGAAGAAGTATACCAGTCATTCAGGTGATCACATAGATATGTTTCCTCAGGATCCTAATGTTTTATATTCTTGTCCAAAAGCATCAATTGCACTGCTTACTTAGAAAACCACTTCTGAAATAGAGGCATGAAAAGTAGAAATGATATACTTACTAAAAATCAGTACAGGCAGAAAAGTCTCATTTAAAAAAAAAAAAGGACTTCCGCCCATCTGCTCTGAGATAAGCATAGCCAAAACAGCAGTCTAAGTGATCTTTGTGGATGACATTAGAAAAATCTTAACTGCAGGGGCGCCTGGGTGGCTCAGTCGGTTAAGTGGCCGACTTCACCTCAGGTCATGATCTCACAGTCTGTGGGCTGGGACCCCGCATCGAGTTCTGTGCCGACAGCTCAGAGCCTGAAGCCTGCTTTGGATTCTGTGTCTCCCTCCCTCTCTCTCTCTCTGCCCCTCCCCTGCTCATGTTCTGTCTCTCTCTCAAAAATAAACATTAAAATTTTAAAAAAAGAAAAAAAAACTTACTATAAAAAGCGAGACAATCAATAAATCAGTGAGATAAATGGAAAAAAAAAAAAGAGTCCTAAGGTGAAAGTTCTCAACTACCAAGATGAACTGTCAACTGAGAATGACTTATCCCAGGGGAAATAAATGCAGGTAAAAACAAGATCAAGATCATTTATTAGATAAAGAAATTCACAAATTTAATTTATAAAAATAACTCTTTACTCTTTAAAGCCATTAACTTTATTTAAAAGTTAAAAGGGGAAGGGCCCTCTAGCTGGCTCAGTCTGAAGGGCATGTGACTCTTTTGATTTCAGGGTTGTGAATTCGAGCCCCACATTGGGTATAGAGATTACTTACAAATAAAGTCTTTAAAAATAAATAAAATAAAATGGAAAAGGGACAAAATTCAGATTAAAAATGGTCCCTAAAATTAAACATAATTAAGGTCAATACACTGTCCTTCATGACACAGACCATGAAAGGTAGAGCATACACCAAAAACTCATCTAAGGTCCCTAAACTACCACAGCTCAAACATTCGTGGTTATTTGCCACTTGCTGTATGTCAAATAGTCTTTCCTTTTATTTGTTCAAAAAGTATTCTTTCAAGTTTAAAGAAGTACAAACTATAAATATAATTCATTGCTTCCTATACCCACTCTCCATTCTAATCTAGAGACCTTTCATACTCCATTTCAAGTCCTTCAAAAGTATTGGTGGCTTGTTTCCAGCATCCCTTCAGTCATAACAATTGCTAACATCTTAAGAAAATATGTTTAAATTACAGAAACTCTAAGCAAAGCAGAAATCGTCACAAAGATTCCAAGAACTACTTAACAAAAGAAATCATAACCATTACTTCCTAAAAAGAAGGCTTGCTTACCGTCTATTTTGTTAGAGCTGTAAACGACTGTGTTTGCTGCATGGGTGTATCTGATGAGGTCCACACCATATTTCTTACTGTACAGGGTTCTCTTTGGTCTGATGAGGAAATGGACAGAGAAAGAAAACCATCAAAATCCTCCATCACCAAAACCTAGGATCTTCATATAAACAGAAGAATCTGAATGATGTGGCAAGGATGAGAATTCTTTGGAAGCTCTAACACTGGAAAGAAACACAATTTCTTCCAAACGAGAGAAAACAAATGGAATCAATCAAGTGCAACAGACTTTCACCTCTGAACAACAAATGCTGAGGTTAGGAAGTGGAAGTAAATCTGAGGGCTCAACTGAGTCTTTACTACAATGTTCAGAAGTAAGTTTTGAGAAAAAGTACATCTTTTTGGAAAAGAAAGGCATACAAAACACAAGTCACAGTTTATAACAAAGAGGGATATGGGAATACGTTAAATTAGTGAGGCCCAAACTTTTCTTGAGCCATTCACTTAGAAACCAGATCTTTTCTCAAGAAGAAACAAATGATTTATCAAAACTGAAACCAGATGTAAAACTGCTTGTCTTTCCTAATATAACGTGCAGTTGCAGAAGCTATCTATCCTTCCTATTCTACAAGTCCAAAGTACTTACTGAGGCTTTTAGAAGGCAAGGCTGATTCTCCCTAGAAAAAAACTGGTCATTAGTTCTTTTCTTTTTAATGTAAAATCACATAATTCTAAGCTAGGAGTTACAAATTCATATGAAGTTCCTTTTCCTTCAATGTCTTCCTCTATAGGACCCTGAAAATCAAAGATCAAACTGAAACTGATCTCAGTAAAATCTTTAACCAAAAGCTCACAATGTTCTACATTTGGGTATAGGAGGATTTTATAAACTGTATACCAATGTTTACAAAGAGTTCCAATTTTGAAAAAGAAAAAAATTCGCCCTCTCAATGAAGCCTAGATGCTAAACAATCAGATTACCCAAGCAGCTTTAAGAACTCAAATATTTGCACTTTCAATTTTTGTTAATGTCAGTGAGGTCAAGGGTTTCCCTACCCAAAACTCATTTCCAAACAAGCTTCTCTTTCCAAATGCACTGAATTTTCCACATTCTCACCTTTAACTGAAAGCTTAGTTAAAAAGATCAGCTCAAAGGCTACCCTGTTGAATCCCCTACCCTGGGCTCTGCTGTGGGGTTACTGTGTGGTAAACAGCGAGCACATGTATGCACATACATGTGTTCTTGCTCTCAAAAAATAGTTGACTTTATTTCTACAAGTGGAAAAAGAAGCTTACTTATCCCAACAATTCAGTCTAAAATAGTGAAGACATATCCTGAAGAGCCAATGTTAAAGGGTATGGAATAAGGAAAGTTTTTAGTTCCACTTATGTATGGCCTATTTGTCTCAAACACTAACCTGAGATTTATTTTTAATAACAGAAATCTTTTACCTCATATCACTTTCCTAGTTTGAAAATAAGATCCTAATTTTTGCATCCATTTCAGAGGATCTTTACAAAGCCCATGCACAACATTTTTCCATGAATATTTTGGTAAGCTTCTTTCCACAAACTACGATTCTGGTGATCAGGCATGAATAAAAAATATTATGAAAAATTTTCATCACCTAGCAGATAATATATGTCTTTCAAATTGAAAAATCACTCAACGGATGAACAAAAACAACGGACAAAATGAACAAAAAACTGGAAAATATTAAGTATAAAGAATCTTGTTTTGACCATCTTCAAACTCCCAAATTCTAACATTTAGTACCATCTAGTAGAGATACTATGACTTCCAAGGAAACAGTACTCTTCTACCAATGTTGGTTTGACTTATACTAGTGGCACATTTTTTCCTCACATTACCCCTTAGGATCATGGACTCTTAAAGGCAAAAGAGGTCATCTAATACTCAGAGAAGTGATCTAACCAATGTCACATACCTGGTCACAAAGCCAAACTAGAACCCAGGTCTCCTAACTACCAAGCCACTCCCTTGCCACAGACCACAATGAAATAAGGTCACAATTAATTGATAAGAGAAAATTTAAAAGAGAATGCCCTATACTATTATATCAATACTAAATTTGCTAATTTGGATAATTGTGCTCTGGTTGTGTAAAAGAATGTCCTTGTGCTGAGGAAATCCATGTTGAAGTGTTTGGAGATCAGGGGCTTGATACCTCCAACTTATTCTCTTAATGGTTCATTAAAAAATGCATACCTAAATACTTAACACAGAGAGCTGTAATGCAAAAGAGGTAAAATGTAACTGATTATTGGACGATATGGATCTCTGAAATACTGTTTAACTTTCCTGTAAGTTTGTAATTATGTAAAAAGCTACATGAGTGAATAAACTGCATGTCATAAAATTAACATTTTACTTTCAAGTAAACTCTCACTGCTCCCAACAAGTAGAAATTATGCCACACTTAGAGAGAAACTACTAAGAAGGCTATCACAACCTTCATCTCCTTTGAATGAGAACACACATCTCCATCATCAAGGTTCCAGGTAGAGGTTCCAATCTGTGCACAAGCACTCAACATTTCAAGCCAGTCAGCTTCAAATTACTTCTAGTCCCAGGAACCCACAATCCTAATCCCGACTCCAGCTCTATATGATACTCTCTCTTCCAAACTGATTCAAATGACCAAACCTGGACAGAAATACATCTACTAAATGAGTAACGTTGACTCAAGTCAGCACTGGTCCAGCTAACAATGCTCTCTTCCCTTAGGACCACCACTCTAGGCCACTCGTCTGCATACTGCAGGCAGATCCAGAGCCAGTTACATAATACTTTTCCATAGCCCCCGTGGGAAAAAATTGGGAAGATGATACAGCTTAGACCAAAACAACATTACTTTAGATAACCGAATTCACAAACGAAGAGACAAGTTCCAAAGAAAGTTTACAGAAGACATCGGGTTTTAAAACAAAACAAAAGGCAAAAAGAACAGTTGGAAAAGACAGAGAAAACCCCAACGATTCAAAAAATAAGATCTGGAATTAGGTAACAAAATGAAATCTGACAAAACCACTAGCCACCGAATTATACCAAATAGCCACAAGCCTGCTTGAAGAAGGTGGCTGAGGGAAATCGAATCTAGCCTAAGCCACTTTCTGCTCCAAAGGAGTTCACAATTTAGTAACGAGAAAGCAAAGCAGGTTTATAAAGGGTGAGGTGAAGCTGACACGGTCCCCAGAGAAAAAGGCAAAAATGTGCTTATAAGACTTTAGTGGCAACACAGAAATTTCACATCAGACCCTGAATTTTGGTAATTCCAGTTGGACCATAAAGTGTAATTTAAAAATATATATAAGAGGAAACATAAAATTGTTTTGGGATGCTATGTTTTCCTAGTAGGTTCCCATTCAGGTCGGGATGGGACAGCCAAGTTAGTTTTTTTTGGCAAAAAGGAAGTTTCTGATGTTGTTAAAAAGTTAACTACAAATGTGGGCAATGGGTCTGAGGGAGTAAAAGAATGATTTGGAACCGAAAGAAAAAGACAGGGGCCCAAAGAGGCACAACAAATAAATCCTGACAGCTAAGAACTGCAACCCACGCGGCCTTCCGGCAGAAGGCGGCGGGAAGCTAAGGGGCAGGGGATGGGCGGAGTGCCAGGGCTGAATCGAGGTCACCGAGGAGGGCAGAGAGAGCGAGCTGTGACGCTGCTGACTGAGGCAGGAGCGCAGCCTCTGCGGTTCCGCGCGGGGGGCCAGAGCCGACCGGCACCTCTGACAGAGTCGGAGGAGCGGAAAAGCTACCTGCTGGGGCCCAGGTGGGCGGACCGGGCGTTTAAAGGTCAAGGTCAAGGTGGGGTTTGGCAAGCGATACGGAAGCGCTTTTCCAGGAGGCCGAAAGCAAGCAAAATAATAACGATGGTAGTATCACTCTCACTATTATTATTTTTAAAAAGGTCTCCTGGACATCTTCGGAATGAAGCGGCCCTGGCGGCAGCGAGTGCAAAACAGGCCGGAGAGGGCGGCGGGGCCGGGGGCGGGCGGCGGGGCGAGCGCTGGGCCACGAGAGGGAGAGAGGGAGGGACGGACAGACTCGGGCCCGGGCCCAGGGCCACCGCCGCACTCACTTGCCCTCCTGGCAGTCATAGAGCACGATGGAGTCGTCGTCGCTGCTCGAGATGACCGTCTCGCCGTTGGGGCTAAAGTCAAAGCAGTTAATCTTGTCCGAGTTCTCGCGGAACACCTTGGCGACGCGGAAACTCCGCAGCACGCTGTCGGTCAGCTTCATGGCGGCGGCTGCTGGAGGCGGTGGCGGCGGCGCAGGGCTGGGGCGGGGCCCGGCAGCAGGCGGGCGGGCGGGCTGGCTGCCGAGGGGCCGACCCGGGCGGGGCGGGCGCCGCGCCGGCGGCGAGCGGAAAGGCGGCCGACAGTCGGGCCGCCTCCACCCCTTCCTCCTCCTGCACGTGCGGCGCTCTTCTGCCGGGACTGCGGGATCTCGCGGACCTTTCCTCCTCACAGTCGCCTCAAGGCCAACCGGCGCGGCGCCGGCTCATTGTGTCCGCCATCTTGGGACGACAGGCAGAAGCTGAGGGCGAGGAGCCTCACCGCAGCGCACGCCGGGAAAGGGGGCGGGACGGAACGGCAGCGCGAGAAGGGGCGGTGGGGCGGTGACGTCAGTGCGGCCGCCGAGGAATGGAGTGGCGGGGTGGCCCGAGGCGGCGATTCCCTGACGGGCAGTAGGGCGCGAGGGGCGGGGATGTCCACGGCCTTCCCTTTGGTGGGCCGGAAGGCCGAGGGTGCCCGGAAGCCGTGGGCTTTTGTGCGGGATCGCAGGCCACTGGGAGCAGGTACTGCGAGGGTCGGCTACGCCACTGGAGCGGCGGCCTGGGGGTGAGTTAGTGCGCTAACCGCTGGCGGGCTTTGACTGCTAGTGCACCACAGCGCAAGCATAGTTTCAGTTTCAGGGTCTGGGGGATTTTTTGTTCGTTTTTTTGAGCTGTATTATACGATAGACTGCATAAATTTTAAGTGATTTTTTTTCATTTGGATATACACCCTTGTAACTACTGCCCAGAACTTTCTTTTAAGACTTCTATAAAAACTTTTTAATTGACATATAACGTAAAGTGAATAATAAGGTGGACTAATTTTAAGTGTATAGCTCCACACATTTTTATAATCACTCACCTTTAAGTTTCAAGATGTATTTACAGCCTCAAAATTAATAGCATCGATTACAAAGAAATTCTTAAAAAGGAAAGTTATCTCTTATTCAACAAATTAAGTTCTCCCAATTTCCTCCTCCCTTATTCATATATCTACATAAACTTTATAAATGCAACCATCACTTCCCCCCAGGTTAGTATTGTATATTGCACATTTTTCCAGGGTAGTAAACCAAATTGTTGGTGGTGTTCTTAATTGAGGTATAACTGATGTACGGTAAAAACTGGCCTTTTAAATGGGTAGTTTTATAAGTTTTGACACCCATGTTCAGTCGTGCAACCACCACCACGTTCAAGATGTAAAACAGCTGCATTACCCTCTGGTTTGTTTAAAAGATTTTTTGCCTTAAAAGGAAGGAAAGTTGATCCCTAACGAAGGAAAGCGATACCTGATCACAAAATAGGTACCGGGCAGGCACCTTGGCTTTAACTTTCTGTGCAAGAGGTCAAACTCAGTGCAGCGTATGAGAGTTCATAGATCTCTAAGTTGCATGCAGCAACTCAAAGATTAATTGCCTGAGGTCTCTAACAATGGAGACAGGCCTGTTTATTTTGCTTTGCTAAACTGCAGTGGCTAAAGAGGAAGAAAAAGGAAAAGGAAAGACTTAAACATTAAAATCACTGATATTAAGAAGATGTGAGGGGCGCCTGGGTGGCTCAGTCGGTTGAGCGTCCGACTTCGGCTCAGGTCATGATCTCACGGTTTGTGAGTTCAAGCCCCGCATCAGGCTCTGTGCTGATGGCTCAGAGTCTGGAGCCTGTTTCAGAAACTGTGTCTCCCTCTCTCTGACCCTCCCCCATTCATGCTCTGTCTCTCTCTGTCTCAAAAATAAATGTTAAAAAAATTAAAAAAAAAAAAAAGAAGATGTGATATCCAGAGATCCAGATATAACCTGGACAATGGTAAAAAGAAAGCAGAAACCCTGGGATTGTTGAATCTTTCTAGAAAGAACTAAGGGACGTCCCTGGGTAAAAGGAAAGCCAGGATCCCTACAGATAAAAAGAAGTTGTTCTTTGAAGGGAGAGGGCAAGATCCTGGCTAAGTCTGAACTGCAATTGCCTTCACACAAAGAGCAGAACTTCTGGCTACAATTTGTTCTGGGATCTGGCAAAAGCCTGTCTGAGTGAAACCTGAATGGATGGCAACTTTCCAAACTGCGAAGCAATAGAAGAAAAGTCCTCTGTGCCCTGGAGCTCTCACTTCCCAGCAATTCCTCCTTTATTTCACAGGCTGGAAAGGCTGATGTAGAGTTTGCTTTGAATGGTTAAATGGCAATAAGGACAGATTTGGTGCCATGTCCTGGAACTTCCAAGAAGTTGAATACACCAAGTGAGATACCATTTGTTTGAATTCTTTTAACCCACGGAAAACAAAAACAACCAGAGATAGAAACAACTGAACGTTGTCAGCTGTAAGAAAGTCTTTTCTAGTTTTGTACTCCCTATACCTTTCCCAGATTTCACTGTTAAGACTGAAGTTTCCTCCCAAGACTTGACTCCCTGAATTATTTTTGGGATGGAAAAGTCATTTTTTCATATTTTAAGAGTGTCCTGAAATGGTTCAGCCTGTTTCACATTCCTCTTCTGGCTTCCTGCCCTGTTAGAGTGGGGCTCTCCTAGCTTCCAGTCCAACAGTGCCTTAAAGGCTGGACATTAAAAGGTGACCCAGAAAGGCTGGCTCCAGTGGGGGATGGGTAGACGGGACTGCTGCAGTCAGAAGTGCATCAAACGTCTTGAAGAGCGTCAGACTTAATTTTTTATTTTTCCTTTTCTTTTAAATCATTATTTCATTTGGGGCACCTGGCTGGGTCAGTCAGTAGAGTGTGTGACTCTCAATCTCAGGGTTGTGAGTTCCAGCCCCACATTGGGCATGGAGCCTACTTTAAAAAAAAGAAATCGGGACACCTGGGTGGCTCAGTCCATTAAGCATCCGACTCTTGACTTCGGCTCAGGTCGTGATCTTGTGGTTTGTGAAGTCAGGCTCTGCGGAACCTGCTTGGGAATCTCCCTCTCTGCCCTCCCCCGCTTGATCTCCTCCCCCTTTCTTTCCCTCTCCCCCTCCCTCAAAATAAAGAAATAAACTTAAGACAAAATCATTATTTTATTTATTTACTTAGTTTTCACACAAGCAAATACATATTCATTGCAGAGACACTAAAAAATACAAATTAGTAACAAGAAAAACAAACCTAGCATCCAGAAGTAACTGCTGTTACATTGGTTTTTGTTAGGGTAAAATATACATGACATAAATTTTACCATTTTGATGTAGAACTTTTCAGATTTTTCCTTGAAATATATTTTTAATGGGCTCATAATTTAATATTTATAACCTACTCTTTTCATCCAATAGTATGAACATCTATCTTCTAGGTCAATGAGTACAGAACATCTTGAGTGGCTACATATGATTCCATCATGTGTTTGTGAAGTAATTTTGCTTCCCAATTTATCTAGGGTCTGGCCAGGGTCTGACTCAATTTTTTTTTTTTTTTTTTTTTTTTTTGAGAGAGAGAGAGAGTGAGCAGGGGAGAGGGCCAGCGAGAAGAGAGAGAGAATCCCAAGCAGGCTCCACACCCATCTCGGAATCTAACAAGGGGCTTGATCCCATGACCCTGAGATCATGACCTGAGCTGAAATCAAGAGTCAGACACTCAACCGACTAGGCCACCCAGCACCCCTGGCTCAATTTGTATTTTTAATTGAATAGATGAATTTAGCCAAAGGATTTCAGATATTTGATTGGCCCATTTACCTTTTTTCCATTTTCTCTCTTTTTCTTCTAACACTTAATTTTTTTTAGAGCAGTTGTAAGTTCACATCAAAAGAGGAAGATACAGAAATGTCGGGTATACTCCCTGTCCCCACACATTCATAGCAGCCCCCATTATCGACAACACCCACTAGAGTGATACATTTGTTACAAAGGATGAACCTACATTGATACATCAAAATCTCCCTAACTATAATTTACATTAGGGCTCACTCTTGGTTTTATACATTGTATGGGTTTGGACAAACGTATAATGACAAGTATCCATCATTATGATATCCTACAGAGTATTTTCACAGCCCTAAAAATCCTCTGTGCTCCACCGATTCATCCCTACCACCCCCACCATAACTCCTGGCAAACCCTGATCATTATAGAGCCTTCATAGTTTTCCTTCTTCCAGAATGTAACATGGTTGGAATCAGTATAAATATATTTTAAAAACCGTAGCCATCCAACACTTGGAAATCAGTCGTAGCTGACAATGTTACATGTGGAGAAAGTAGAGGGTGTGTAGCCATAATAACGATTGCCTTGCATACATATGCAGTTTTATTTATACACGTGATCTCTCACCTAATCCTCACAACTCTATAAGAGATGCAATTATCTACATTTTATAGATGTGAAAATGGAGGCCAAGAGAGGTATTCCAGTAGCAAGTGGCAGAACCTGGATTTGTCTGTAGATACCTATGTATATATGTGAAGCTTGACAATAAATGTGCATAGAGAGGAGTAGGTGGGAGTTGATTAGTAGACATATCTGAACATATGCAGAGACAGATGTGTGGACAAAGAGATGAGGTAAATAGATGAGGATATGCAAACCATTCCCCACAATCATGACCTTTCGTCTAACTTAGGACTCAGGATGTGGCTATGTTTGAACTTGAGCTCAGAATACTGAGTTCTGTCTCAGTAAACTTATTTTATTGTTTAGCAGTAAATCCAAACTCCATGGTCTCTTATTAATCACCTAGTTACCTGGATTCCAGAAAAACCAATCCCAGCCCTAGAAATTAGTGCTACCACTTGGCATCAGTAGCAGATGATGATATGTAAATATTTTGCATTTTGTATAACTGTTCCTACGTGTTGTCTTCAAAATAAAATTGCTTTTTCTGACATCAATAAAGATATTTTAGTGGTCCAATCCAATGGTCACTGTTCAGTGCTTACCTTCCTGTTCCTATCTGTGACATTAATGGTGTTGACCAGTCCCTAATCTCTTCTCCATGGCTCCATTGACATCTTCCTGTTCTGACTCTTTTCACCTGACTGGACACACTCCTTGTCTCTTCCTAGCTGTTCTTTGGCCGCTGTGTGGTTGCCTGCTCAATAGCTTCCTCCTCTTGGCTCTTTTCTTTTTTCTTTTCTTTTTATTTTTTTTCTTTTTATTTTTTTATTTTTGAGACAGGGAGAGACAGCATGAACAGGGGAGGGTCAGAGAGAGGGAGACACAGAATCCGAAACGGGCTCCAGGCTCTGAGCTGTCAGCACAGCTCGAACTCACGGGGCTCCAACTCACGGAGCGCGAGATCATGACCTGAGCAGAAGTCGGCCACTCAACCGACTGAGCCACCCAGGTGCCCCTCTTGGCTCTTTTCTGATGGAATCTTGATTTTGTTCAGGTATTCCTCCCTCCTCTGGATAGCAATGCCTTTTCCAAGAGTTGACCCTAGTCCTCTGAGATAAATCCTCAGTCTAAACCACTGGTTCTCAAAGTGTGGTCTTGGGACCAGTAGCCATCAGCCTTGCCTGAGAACTTGTCAAAAAGTCAAATTCTTGGGGCGCCTGGGTGGCTCAGTTGGTTAAGCGGCCGACTTCGGCTCAGGTCATGATCTCACAGTCCGTGAGTTCGAGCCCTGCGTCGGGCTCTGTGCTGACAGCTCGGAGCCTGGAGCCTGTTTCGGATTCTGTGTCTCCCTCTCTCGGACCCTCCCCTGTTCATGCTCTGTCTCTCCCTGTCTCAAAAATAAATAAAACGTTTAAAAAAATTTAAAAAAAAAAAGTCAAATTCTTGGGGCACCCAGGTGGTTCAGTCGGTAAAGCATCCGACTCTTGATTTCTGCTCAGGTCATGCTGTCACAGTTTGTGAGCTAGAGCCCCACATCAGGCTCTGAGCTAACCTCACGGAGCCTGCTTCAGATTCTCTGTCTCTTCCTCTTTCTGCCCCTCCCCCACTTGCTCTCTCTCACAAGTAAGCATTAAAAAAAATTAAGGGGCACCGGGGTGGCTCAGTGAGTTTAGCGTCCGACTTCAGCTCAGGTCATGATCTCGTGGTTTGTGAGTTCGAGCCCCGCATCGGGCTCTGTGGTGACAGCTCAGAGCCTGGAGCCTGCTTCGGATTCTGTGTCCCTCTCTCACTCAGCCCCTCCCTCGCTTATGCTCTGTCTCTCTCTCTCAAGGATAAATAAAACATTAAAAAAATTTTATTAAATGTTTTATTTAAAAAAAATTTTAACGTTTATCCTTGAGAGAGAAATAAAGGATAAATAAAACATTAAAAATTTTTTTTATTTAAAAAAATTTTTTAACGTTTATTTATTATTGAAAGAGCGAGAGACAGAGCGTGAGCAGGGGAGGGGCAGAGAGAGAGGGAGACACAGAATCCGAAGCAGGCTCCGGGCTCAGAGCTGTCACCACAGAGCCTGACACGGGGCTCGAACTCACAAACCGCGAGACCATGACCTGAGCCGAAGTCGGGTGCTCAACCGACTGAGCCACCCAGGTGCCCCAACATTAAATTTTTAAAAAAATAATAAAAGTTTTTAAAAAGTCAAATTCTCAGATCTTGTGCCACACCTACTGAACTAGAAGCTCTGGGGGTGGAGCCCAGCAATTTGTTTTAACAAGCCCTCTAGGTGATACTGATACATACTGGAATTTGAGAACCCTTCATCCAAACCAATCATGATGGGTGGTCTTGTTTCCCTTCCAGTGATGGGATTAGGCTTGCCAGTGTGATGGTATTTTTGCTAATGAGAAATGAGAGGAAGTCTGCTGGGGAAGGGGTCTTGGAAGATTTCTTTGCCTCTTTTTTTTTTTTAAATGCTTATCTATTTTTTAAATGCTTATTTATTTTGAGAGAGAGAGAGAGTGCACATTTGTGGGATGGGGGGGAGAGGGAGTGGGGCAGAGAGAGAATCTCAAGCAGGCCCCCGAGCCCGATGAGGGGCTTGAACCCACGAACCGTGAGATCCTGACCTAAGCTGAAACCAAGAGTCAAATGTTTAACCGACTGAGTCACCCAGGCACCTCACAGTTTCTTTGCTTCTAAAAGAAATACAAGGAAGAAATGATCCCTCTTCATCCGTTGGACACTGTTGTGCCGGATGTGATGCCTGTAGCCAAGTCTGATCATGAGGAAAGCAGCCTAAAGGCAAGCCAGCAGGATGAGAATGGCAGAGCAGAAAGATGAAAAAGGTCCGTTATGGATTGAATTGTGTCCCCCCCCCCCCAAAAGATATATTGAAGTCCCCACCCCCAGCACCCCAAAATGTGACCAAATTTGGAAACAGGGTTGCAGCAGATGTAATTAGTAAAGATGACGTCATACTGGAGTAGGCTGGGCCCTGAATCCCATATGACTGGTGTCCTTATGAGAAGAGGAGAGGGGCTCCTGCGTGGCTCAGTCAGTTAAGCATCTGACTTCAGCTCGGGTTGTGATCTCACGGTGTGTGAGTTCAAGTCCCACATCAGGCTCTCCGCTGTCAACACAGAGTCTGCTTGGGATCCTCTGTATGCACCCCACTCCTCCCCTGCCTGCACTCTCTGTCTCTCTCAAAATAAACTTAAAAAAGAGAGAAGAGGGGAGAGACAGAAGGTGGCCCTGTGAAGTTGGAAGTAGAGATGGGAGTGTCTCCTATAGGTTTCAGAGAAACATGACCCTGGTGACAAATTGATTTTGGACTACTGGCCTCCAGAACTGAGACAATAAAACCCTATTGTTTTAGGCCACCCACTTTGTGTGAGTGTTAGAGCAGCTCTAGGACACTGACCCAGGGTCTTTGTGACCTGCACACCAACTCTACAGCGTCCTACCTTGAAATCCCTTGTTACATGAAATAACAATTATTCCTTATTGTTTAAGCTAGTTAGAAAGTTGCCCCCCCCAGCTGTATTGAGATATAACTAACATATAACATTAAATAACATGTACAACCTGATGACTTGATACACTTACATTTTGTGAAATTAATACCACAATAGGGTTAAGATTGGCCCGTTTATTAAATTTTATTTTTTTTATTTATTTATTTTTAAAAATTTTTTTTTTCAACATTTATTTATTTTTGAGACAGAGAGAGACAGAGCATGAACGGGGGAGGGGCAGACAGAGAGGGAGACACAGAGTCGGAAACAGGCTTCAGGCTCTGAGCCATCAGCCCAGAGCCCGACGCGGGGCTCGAACTCCCGGACCGCGAGATCGTGACCTGGCTGAAGTCGGACGCTTAACCGACTGCGCCACCCAGGCGCCCCCGTTTATTAAATTTTAAATTTCATGCTATACAGTTTAAAGTGGAACCTCTCCTAAACAATATAGCTTCTAAAACTGAGGGCTCCTTATGAATTCCAATTCTTGGAGATAAATTTCTGAGTTAGAATGACCTATGGAGGGGCGCCTGGGTAGCTGCATCGGTTAAGCCTCTGACTTTTGATTTCAGTTCAGGTCATGAGGTCATGGTAGGTGGGTTCAAGCCCCACATGGAGCCCCATGCCAAGCCCCTTGTCATGCTGTTTATTAGCCTGGAGACTGCTTGGGATTCTCTTTCTCTCTCTCTCAAAAATAAACAAATATACTTAAAAAACGAAGAATTTCAATGAATGGCTCTTAAGTCCTAGAGAAGATGGGGGTAGAAAATTTACAGAGAAAGTATCCATGTTTTCTCTAAGGTGGGTATTTGGAGCATATCAGAGGTGCCATTAAAAGAGCCCTTTTAGCAGCTTGTATTTTAAAAGGTCTACTCCCCACCCTCCTTTTTTCCCTTTATTGTTAGGCAGTTGTGGGCTATGTCATTTCAAGGACAGAAGATTAATAACTTTAAGGGGCAGAGAAAGAGCACAAGTTTGTTTGTTGTTGTTGTTGTTTTTCTAAGTATAGGACAATTTTGTTCCAGTAGCTTGATCTTTTATCCATAAACAGGGGTGCCTGGCTGGCTCAGCTGGCAGAGCATGTGACTCTTGATCTCAGGGTTGTTCAAACCCTATGTTGGGTATAGAACCTACGTAGGGGCGCCTGGGTGGCGCAGTCGGTTAAGCGTCCGACTTCAGCCAGGTCACGATCTTGCGGTCCGTGAGTTCGAGCCCCGCGTCGGGCTCTGGGCTGATGGCTCGGAGCCTGGAGCCTGTTTCCGATTCTGTGTCTCCCTCTCTCTCTGCCCCTCCCCCGTTCATGCTCTGTCTCTCTCTGTCCCAAAAATAAATAAATGTTAAAAAAAAATTAAAAAAAAAAAGTACGATATCCATCAACATTTTAAGAGAAATAGGTGAGGTTTGTAAAGATAGGTCGGCTGTGACTTGTTTCTAGGCTGAATTTCTCATTTTATATATATATTTGTAAAACAGAGGCGTTTTTAATTCCCCAAAGAACTGGATTATAGCCTGAATATTAAGGGATTAGCCCACCTTTTAAACTAAATTTGTTTCTTTATATCACAGAGATTTTTAACTAAAATGAGAATCAAAAGATTTATGCCTTTGTAAAGTTTGCATAAAGCATTTTAACAAAAGCCTTCTTTCTGAGTACTGAGTACACAGTTTAACCTAGGCTTCTATTTGACTCTGAATACTGGCCTTTTGCAGATCATTTATAGGAGGGCCTATGAGAAATGTGGATCACCTGTTTCTTTTGTGGAAGGGGTTTTCTCAGGGGCTAGTCTGGCCTGTCTAATAACCGGTTTAATCTTGGGTCAGAAGAACTCCCCTTAGCAGCCAGTCAAGGTCTCTGTGAGTAGGGTTGTGAATAGCAATTAATCTTTCTAATTCTTCTCTAAATTTGGTAGGATCTTTTGAAAGTGGAGGAAAAAGGGCTTTATAATTCAAAAGATCCGCTGCTGTTCAAGGGATATGAATTCTTTGAAGTGGGGGGCATGGTTTGGGGGGGGTGTCTAGGATACATCTGCGAAGGTTATTGCATAGAAATGCCTGAAGCTGGCAGACCTGATTACAGCAAAGTGAGCCCTACTGCCTGTCCCAGTTGCTTCTGCTAAATTCACTTTTTGGCCTTCAGCATTTACAAGAGTAGCCTGTATACTTTGAACCTAGAGATAAAGCTGGAATGCTCTCTGCAAATCTTGTAGGGGAAGGGAAGTTAAAATAGGCAGATTTGAGATCTGGATTTTAAGAAAGGAAACTTAGTTTAGATGTGGTCATTTGTCTTAAGTCTAATTTTTATCTTGTCAAGGCAGTCCTTAAGCCTAGCTATTATTCCAATAAGACAACTGAGAGTCCTTTATACAGGATTTTTTTTTTCAAATATAGTCAATTTATATTTTTTTTTAATTTTTTTTTCTTTCCACGTTTTCATTTATTTTTGGGACAGAGAGAGACAGAGCATGAACGGGAGAGGGTCAGAGAGAGAGGGAGACACAGAATCGGAAACAGGCTCCAGGCTCTGAGCCATCAGCCCAGAGCCTGACGCGGGGCTCGAACTCACGGACCGCGAGATCGTGACCTGGCTGAAGTCGGACGCTTAACCGACTGCGCCACCCAGGCGCCCCCTATATTTTTTCAAATATAGTCAATGTCTGGCCATTGATGAATAGGATCTATTAATAGGGACTCAAACCAATAAGCCTTTTAATGGTTTAACCAAAGATACAAGGGATGTCCAGAGAGGGCATATATGATATAACCCCCATGATCCAAAAGTTCACTCCCAAAATTAGTCTTAGAACAAAGACCTCTGTTGCACAGGAGATAAGGATGTCTCTGGTCTCTCATGAAATGGTGAGATGCCTCCAGTCACAGACCCTCTAATTTGTGACACTGGGTGGGTGCTACTGGGATGGGATTTTTCTAGCACTGCCAAGCAACAAAGCTTGGACAACAAAGGCCCCTTATGGTCTGGGACCTTTTATGACAAATTCCCCTGCAAGCTGGCCTGGCCAGACAGAGTGCAAATTGTAACTATGCGTCTCTATTTGACAGGCCACCAAAGTGGACCTCAGTAAGTGTACCCTCCTGAAGGCAGAAATCAGAGAAAATGTTCTCATGGGTCACAAAGCCAAACTCTTAGGACACAGAACAAAAGGAAAAACCTCATTCTGTTTTTACATAGAGGATCCACAGCAAAGTTTGTTTAAATGGATGGCCAGTCTCTTTAACTCAACAGTCTCTGAGGTCAGCTTGAGAGTTGCCCAAGGAGCTAGTTCCACAATATTTTCTCCTGCTAATCTAAATTTACAGGAAGAAAAAAAGATTCTCACCACTCTGTCTCCATTGGACTCTGTAGAGCTTCCAGGAGGCTGACATGGTAAGAGATCTTACCTTTTGCCAGTTGGATGTTGGATGTTGGATGTCCAGGATCTCTCAGCTGCTACAGTGTCTGGAGCGAGCGATGTCCAGTGAATTAAAGTATCCTGCCAACTACACCAACTGAAGAGAAGAAAAAATTCTTCTCTACTCTCAACATCTTCCAACTGGACTAGGAATTAAATTGACATGACACAGATTAACGAACAGGAAAAAATACCAGAGTTTCATTACGCGTGTACAGAAGTCCAGTTATGGAATTGAGACTTCAAGAAATGATGAAGGCAGGCAGTTTTCATACTCTTTAGACAAAGAGACAGTAAATCTGTGAGGAATTGACGGAACAAAGAAAACTTAACTTTGGGAGCCTCAATTAGTAAGAAATTCTAAACAGAATTTGGGCTGGGGTCATAAATTAGTAAAAAGTAACAAGAGTTATTTATACAGCCTTCTGGGCTCTGAATTTCCCATCTCTGGTGAGAAGGGTATCTCTTTAGCTCCTGGTACAGGGAGGGTACCTTTCACCTGGGAGATTTATTTTCTGCTTTCAGGGGGACAGAGGAGGGTCTGAGTGTCCTTCTTGCATAGGCTGTTTCTTCAGTAAATTTTACTTAAAATAATCAATATACCAAAGTGGCACGTTTTGGGGGTAGCCTGCCCTTGGCCCCTTCGGGCAGTCAGGCAACTGAGGGGTTTTTTTGTTTTGTTTTTAAGTTTTTATTTATTCATTTAAAGTAATCTCTACACCCAATGTGGGAATCAAACTCACCATCCTGAGATCAAGAGTCATGCTCTTGGGGCACCTGGGTGACTCAGTAGATTAAGTGTCTGACTCTTGATTTCGGCTCAGGTCATCATCACATGAACCGTGAGATCAAGCCCTGAGTCGTGCTTGGTGCTGACAGCGCAGAATCCCTGCTTAGGACTCTCTCTGTCCCTTTCTCTCTGCCCTTCCCCCACTCACATGGGAGCTTGCTAGCTCTCTCTCAAAATAAATAAATAAATATTAAAAAAAAAAAAAAAAGAGTCATATGCTCTTCTGACTGAGCCAGCCAGGTGCCCTGGCAATTGAGGTTTGTATACCATATGCTGAGTCATGGAGAAAAGGGTGGGGGGCTAGGGCTTCAATGGGGAGAAAGACAATTCATAAGAAGATGAGAAGAGCAAATGTTTGGTAAACAAATGTTTGTCATGCGAGGCAGATAAGTTTTGTTTTTTTAAACAGCATTTTTAAAAAGCTTGTTTGTTTGTTTGGAGAGAGAGAATCCCAAGAAGGGTCTGCACAGTCAACGTGAGGCTCAACACGGGGGCTTACCCCCACGAACTGTGAGATCACGACAGCTGGGATCAAGAGTTGGACGGGCAAGGGACTAAGCTACCCAGGCGCCCCACAGATAAGTCTTTCTGATGTAAACAGTTATCTCTGGTAACAGCTCTCTTCCTGTTACAGGCCCTCTATCTGAATTCCTTGGGCGGTTTTCCTGAGTCAGCTTAATTTCCTTCAGTTCAAAACAATCTACATGCCCAAGTGGCACACTCTGGGGTTGTGTTTTCTACTCCCCCTCAACTTCTTAAACAAGCCCTCACAATAACTACAGTTGTGTGACTCTTCTTTGGGAAGGCTGTGTGTGTGTGTGTGTGTGTGTGTGTGTGTGTGTGAACATAATCACCACAGAGAAAAGCAGAATGTTGGAACACAATTGCAACCCACGGTGACTCCGTATAGCACATTTCAGCTGTCACACTCAGTTCACATAGAACACTTCTCACCTGACAAATTGCCTGCTTTTGCTAAATGAATGCTTCATTTCACGTACCACCAATAGGAAATAATGATGGCCATGCATGGAGGTAACTACATTCCTTTTCCAAGGAACCCGGGGCTGATTTCATATAATTCATGTGGCTTGTACCACGCCTGAATTACATGCAGTGTTCAGTTTCCCCCAAGGGATCAGCCTGTGGACGACTCCCAAGTGTGGCCTTCAGCTACTGAGTGAGGGAGGGTTTCTAGGTCTCTTGCCTAAAGAGCTCTCCTGGACCCAGTGGCCAGGACATGCCTGTCATAGCGGGGGAGTTCAGATGTTCTCATTACAGCCTCAGTACTGCCCAGGAACCACAGTGCCACCCCTGCTCCCCCCCCTCCCCCGCCCCGCCCCCAGTTTGGACACTGGTCCTCCTAACATGTGACCACCTACTGGAATTCCTCAGAGAGGTCCTGAGCCCTAGGACCAGGGGGTCTGAAAAGAGGAGGTCTGAAATCGACTACATAATTTTCAGGGCCGAGTACAAAATACAAATATGGGCCCCTCCTCAAAAAATCATTAAGAAATGCTAGACAGCAACGGTAGAATATTTGACAATATTCAATCTTCGAGTGCAGGACCCTTCTGACCTTGGTTCCCTGTGTGACTACACAGGTCCCACACCCACAAAGCTGGCCCAGCCACAACTTTGAGCCTTTCTACATGCACTAGAAACATATTGTTTATTTAATGCTCTTAACCCCATTTTAATGATGAAGACTGAGAGGTTAAATAACTTTCCTAAAGTCACACAGCCAATAAGCCTTGAGTCTGGATTCATACTCTGCTTCTGACTGGAAAGTTCCAGCCCAGTTTCTAGGGCAAAGGGTAGGTAGTCATTCACATTTAACAAAGTCCATTGTTGGTAAACAATGCCTTTTTGTTCTGGAAGGAAGGGATGGGTTCTTCCCAGATAAACCTAGACTGCTCAGATCCAGGAAGAATTGCCTAGAGGCCCAGGGCCTCTGCCTCTAAACATACAGAACTATTTCAAAAGGCTTAAAAATCCTTTCTGACAATTCAACCTGCAGTGCTTTGGCAACCCCGGATCTGTCACAGCAGTGCTGCTTCTGGGAGCGTTATTTATACCCCCCACCCTTCCTTGCAAGAAAAATAGCCTATGGTGTTTCACAGCTTTCACCTAAGAAAGCTCCACTGCTGGGGTGCCTGGGTGGCTCAGTCAGTTAAGCATCGACTCTTGATTTCAGCCCAGGTCATGATCTGAGTTCCTGAGTTTGAACCCCGGGTGGTTCTCCCTCTCTCTCTGCCTCTGCCCGCTCATGCTCTCTCTCTCTCAAAATAAATAAAATTTAAAAACTTAAAGAAAAAGAAAACGCCACTCCTTCCGGCCTCAGGACCCTATCCATCCCCACATCGGAGCTCTGGTGTCTCTGGGGTCTCCCAGAGCACCCACCTTGGGCCTGACCTGGAGAAGGGTCTAGCGCTGCAGAGACAAAAGCAGGGGTGGAGGGTGGAAGAGGAGGCTCCTGAAAACTGACTGTAGAGCTGGCCCTGGAAGCCCCCAAAAGGGATCTCTTTACCCCTTGGTGCCACCTCCATGAGGCATTAGGGGCTGAATGCTAAGGAAGAGGTCCAGGATGCCAAGGATAAGTGGAAGGGAGGCCATGGAAACCAGGAGTGCCTCCCTGAGAAGGCAGCTGCCTCCAGTTTGGAATTGATGATGGAGAGCCTGATTTATCCCAGGTTTTGCATAAATTAAAAAAAAAATCACTGTTTTATTTTCACAGTGGATTTTAAGGTTTCTCTTATGGATGCAGTATAATAATTCACAATAGTTTTTACATTGAATAACCAAGCTGAGTATATCTTATTGGAGAAAAGACGGAACATGTTCATGTTCACTATTTTTATTTTTGGTTCTACATCAATCTTACATTTCTTGCTGGTCCTGAATTCTTGCAATCATTTACCTTTGTCCAGTCACAATTAAAATGCAGTAAAGGAAGAGAACCCCAGAGGCCACATGAACTGATGGAATAAAAATCTGCCCCACCACAGAATCCCAAGACTGATGCAAAGAATTTCTCCTCATGAAAGTTGCTTTCTGCTTTGTGCTCCTGCCTTGTGGTATTGATTAGTGTACAAGACTCTCCTGAATTTGAATATACAGCAAGATGTTCTTGATATCTTGGTGCATCTAGCAAGATGAATGCCAGTGAGAACCAACATTTTCCAGATGATCTGATATCAAAAGTAGATCAAGATTCCAAAATGCAGGTCTTGATTTCTGAAACTAACTTGCAACAGGATAAAGTGTACATATCAACCAGCATAGGCTAGGTTATGGTGCAATAACACAAACTCCCACATCTTAGTAGCTTTTTTAAAATAAAAAAAATTTTTTTAAAATTTTTTAGACACAGAGAGCATGAGTCGGGCTGGAACAGAGAGAGAGGGAGACACAGAATCCAAAGCAGGCTTCACCCTGTCAGCACAGAGCCCGACGCGGGGCTCGAACCCACAAACTGTGAGGTCATGACCTGAGCCAATGTCGGATGGTCAAATGACTGAACCATCCAGGTGCCCCAACATCTTAGTAGCTTTAAACATCAAAGGTTCACTTTCTATTTTCAATACCTGTCCTTTGTGGGTTAGCAGGATGGCTCTTCCCATCTGTCACTCAGGTTTTAGGTTGGCAAAAAAGCCACCATCTTGAAGGTTGTCAGTTGCTAAGCCCAAGGGGAAAATGCTCAGGAAGGTTTCACCTGGGCAGTTAACTGCCCAGAAATGAACCACACCACTTCTACTCGCTATGCCACCGGTTGGCCATAACTAGCTGAATGACTCTTCTCAACCACAAGAGGGCCAGGAAGTGCTAGAAGGGGAGAGAACTGGACTTAGGTGGTAAATAGCACTAGCACACACCACCATGGTTTGAGGTTGGAGGATAACAGGGTGAATGTCGATAGAGGGACAGGGACTTGAGGGGGACGGCTGCTGACTCTGCCGGACTGGCAATGTGCACTAACACTCCAAACCTCCACGGGCATCTGAAACCTCAAACGGCTGCAATCATTTGTGATCAGCTTTCTCAACAAGCAGGGCTTATTTACAGCAAATTTCCAAGGTCAGAAAGCCCAAGACTGAGCACTGATCTCACAAATTTGTACCATTCACTACCCTGATGACCTCTTTGAGCTTGTGTGCGGGGAGCGGGGCGGGGGGTGGTGGTGGTGTGCAGATTTCAGAGTTACAGGGACCAAGTACTTCACCCATGTTGAATTCCTGAGATTCAGCACTGTTAGTGGAGATGGGTACCATTACTGCCATCTTCCCCTGGTCACTGATGACCTAACCTCACCCAGGAACAACCTCTTCCTTTGCTCTAAAAGGGGATGTTTTAGAGCCACCTGGGTGCCTCAGTTGGTTAAGCGTCTGACTTAGGCTCAGGTCATGATCTCACGGTTCGTGAGTTTGAGCCCTGAGTCGGGCACTGTGCTGACAGCCCGGAGCCTAGAGCCTGCTTCAGATTCAGTTTCTCCCCCTCTCTTTCTGCCCTTCCCCCACTCGTGTTCTGTCTCTCTCTCTCTCTCTCTCTCTCTCTCAAAAATAAATAAACATTAAAAAAAAAAAACTTTAAAAGGGAACATTCAAATTAAAGCTTAATCCGGGGCACCTGGGTGGTTCAGTTGGTTAATTATCCGACTCTTGATGTTGGCTCAGGTCATGATCTCACAGTTCTTGAGTTCGAGCCCCACGTTGGGCTCTGTACTGACAGTGGGGAGCCTACCTGGGATTCTCTCTCTCCTCTCTCTCTCAAGACTAATAAACTTAAAAAATTTTTAATTAAAGCTTAATCTGATGAATAAATTCAGTAAATTCTCCCTCAATAGGGTATAAGTAATGTACCCCAGTACATGCCTTCTTTCCTTCAGCTTGCTCTAATAATGCAGAAGGCTTATATATTTGACTTAAATGGTTGTTTTTCTTTTTTTAAAGTAAGCTATATGCCTAATGTGGGGCTTAAACTCACAACCCCGAGATCAAAAGTCACATGCTCTACCGATGGAGCCACCCAATCGGTAAATTATCTTTTCAACAGTTTTTTTTAAACATAGAATAGCATTTCAAAAAGTAACACATATGTAAGCCTTAATAATATTAGAATACCATTTTAAATACCTGTTTAGAAGTACTATAACTTATTTGTATAAATTATCTTCTCAATGGATATTTAGATTGCTCTATACTCACAACAACTCTGGGCTGGATATCTCATGTCCATTTAAAGGGGATCAGAATATGCCATCCCAAAATATGCCACTTTGGCATAAGGATTACTTTGAATTGAAGAAATTTCAGGACAGATGCAGAAAAGGCTCCCTGCCCTCCTCCTTCCTACATAAAAGCAGGATATAAATTTCCAATGAGAAAGAGTCCTCCCTGTACCAGGAGAGGGAGAGCCAATGCCAAAGGTGAATCTGTACAAACAAATCTTACTAACAGCAATCCTTATCTTCTATTAGTTCCATATATATAATATATATATATATTTTATATATATATCTTCCATATATATATAATATATATAATATATATATTATATATACATATACATATATTATATATAATATATATATATACTTTCCCACAATTTATTACCCGCACAAGTCTGAACCCCTTTTGTCTCGTCACATCTTTCAAATTTATTGCTTTTTGTTTAAACTGGTATATATATATATATATATATATATATATATATATGAGCTCTCAGGCCTATTGGCCTCTTTGTGGTTTTTACTTCATTTCTCTGAGCCCCTCATATACATATGAAATAAACTTTTCCCTCTGTTGATCTGTCTTCTGTCAATTTAGTTCCTAGGGCCTCAACCACTGAAACTAAGAGAATAGAGGACAAAGTCTTTTTCCTTCCCTACATCATCTTTGTCTACACAACCAGTTATTTCCTTGTACTGAAGTTGCCTGTCACATTTTTTAATTTAAAAAAATTTTTAATGTATATTTTTGAGAGAGAGAGCGCGCGCGAGCAAGTGGGGGAGGGGCAGAAGGAGAGGAAGACACAGAATCTGAAGCAAGCTCCAGGCTCTGTCTGAGCTGTCAGCACAGAGCCGGATGCAGGGCTCACACGTGACCTGAGCCGAAGCCAGACACTTAACCAACTGAGCCACCCAGGCGCCCCCTCATTTTTGACATCGATACTTACTGTCAAAGTGCACTTAAAAAGACTATAGGCATATTCATGCCTACTATCAAGGTATGTGTATGCATTCTGATGAGCCCAATTGTTTTCTTAGATCTAAATCCCACTGCTTCATGAAGGCTTCTACTTGTTATTACCATTATTTCTTTTCCTTTAAAAAAATTTTTTTTAATGTTTATTATTTTTGAGAGAGAGAGAGAGAGACAGACCGTGAGCGTGGGAGGGGTAGAGAGAGAGGGAGACACAGAACCTGAAGCAGGCTCCAGGCTCTGAGCTGTCAGCACAGAGCCCGACACGGGGCTTGAACTCACGAGCTGTGAGATCATGACCTGAGCCGAAATCAGTCGCCCAACCGACTGAGCCACCCAGGAGCCCCATTTTTTTTTCCTTTTGTGAAATATTTTCTACTTTGGGTCTGCAGCACTTTGTAGCTGAGTACTTACTTCACTGTTCTCTTGTTAATTCGTTAAAAAAATAAGGAAAGGAAGAAAGTGGGGGTGGGAGATAAAAAATATAGAAATTCCAGCTTTTATTAGTGCCTGGTCCTATGCAAGGCAGTAGAGATGCAAATATAAATTAGACCAAGTCACCACCTTCCAAGAACTCAGAGTCCAGTGGGCATTTAAACCTTGCTGTTAAATACATCTTGTGAGTAGTGGGGTGGGAGAAGGATTTAAAACATGGGTATAATTAGTCTTCCTGCTTACAGTCTGACAGAACAGCATTGGCATGGTAAATGGTATTTGTTCATGAGTCTCTGGCACTAAATAATGAGAGAGGTGCTCAAATATACATTCCTTCTAGTAATGGGGGTCTGCAATTACGAAAGCAGAGTAAAATTCTCAACTCAAAGTACCACTTCTTACTCATCCCAGTAGCTGTAGTATTTGACCTACATAGAAAGTCAGGGAATGTCTGCTGAATGCTGGAGGAATGAATAAATGCAAGCTGAACCAAGACTACTTACTATCAGCAAGGAAAAACTGAAATTTTAAGTATTGACAATCTCCCCACATCTAAGGAGGGCAGATTCTCCTGAAGGTGCCTTTGTTTTGATGATGGAGAGGGGAAGTTTGGGAGAGGGTGACAGGGAATAAAAGGTCCTCTGTTATAATTGGAAAGAAAAATCCAGGGAGACAGCTGGGAAGGGGTTAGGAGGAGTTCATGAGAACAGAGCATGGTTTGGAGACCTATGGAGAGATGTGGCAGCTGCAAATGGAAACTGGTGGTGGTGGTGGTGGTGGTGGGGATATGTTTTAAGATTTTTAGAAAGTCTGCTGTGTGATTTGTGATGTAACTCCCTCCCCCCATCTCCCCAGGAGAATATCAGTTTAAAAAAAAAAAACAACCAACAACTCTTTTGTGTCTTTGGAGTCTGGTCAGGACTTGTCTTTTGAATGCGGGAAGGCATCAAGTCAGGCTCAAGGGTGGACACAGGCTGAGAATGGAGAGAGTAAGGGAGACCCAGGGTCATTCATGTTTACAGGCAGCTTGTGTGCTCGAGGTTCATGCAATTGGTTGGCCACGGAGGAGAGGGGTGAACACAAAAGAGTTGTGGGATTACAGAGGTGGAGAGGAGCCGGGATGATTTAATCTGGCTCCAGAAAGGGTGAATTGTGGGGAAATCGTAATTCTCAGTCCCTTTGCTCAGTCTATTGCCGGGCACCTAACAGGAGGAAGGAATGTATTTGCTGACTGATGGGATCCTACGGGATAGAGGGGACGCTTACGGCAATTGGGTGAGTCAGAGATTATTGCCACCGTTGCAGAGATGAAAGCAATACAGCCTGAAGGTGGCTCCACCCAAGCCTCCCAAAAGTCCGAGCGGAGGAAACGCCTTAGTTCCCACTCGCACAAACCTCACATCCCCCTCCCACGGCAGCTTGCGCCCGGCAGCACCCCAACCCCGCCCCCTCTCACCCCACACTTCCTGATTCCGCTCCGCCCTACCCGCGAGTACTTCCGGTCTCCGGCACCGGAAGCCGCGACCCAGAGCGGTGGGGCGGTAAGTCCACGGCGCGAGGGCCCATGGAAGAAGTCCTTGGGCCGGGCAGTGGCGGGTCCAGGTGGTGGCGGGCCATTATTTCTCGGGTCACTACCGGACATCACGCGGCAGCGAAGTTCCCTCGGAAAGGTCTAAGGCGCCGGTAGAGGATGACATTACTTCCGGAGCATGTGCGGGCAGGAAAAGGCCGGAAGTGGCTCCAGCCCCACTTGGTGGCGAGGAGGAGTCAAGGAGGGTCTTCTCGGTGTTTCCGGATTTATCTCTGGAGTACCTGGGAGTTTTAGGGAGAGAGGGTGTGTGAATAAAGAGTAGCAAGTAAAAATACAGGACGTGCAGTTAAAATTTAATTTCAGATAGGTAACATTTTTTTTTAGTGTAGGTGTGCCTCAAATATTGTATGGAACATACTTGTATTTTAAAAATCTCTAATTGAGGGGCACCTGGGTGACTCCGTCAGTTAAGCGTAGGACTCTTGATTTCAGCTCAGGTCATGATCTCAGGATGGTGAGATTGAGCTCCCTGGTCGGGCTCTGCTGATAGGGCAGAGCCTGCTTGGGATTCTCCATCTCTCTGCCCCTCCCCTGCTCTTTCTTTCTCTCTTTTTCTCAAAAAAAAAAAAAAAAAAAAAAGAAAAAAGAAAAGAAAGAAAGAAAGGAAAGAAGAAAAGATCTGATTTATTTGAAATTCAAATACATCTTATATTTTAACTGCAACCTTTGCCTTGAACACCCCTCTCCCCCTCCCTCCCCCGAGCTCTGGTGTACTGTGGCAAGGCCTGTGTCCATCTGGGAAAGAGGTACAAAGTTCATGCAGACTGTCAGGCTATTGCTAGATTCTAAGCCGCTTTTGGTTCCTAGCCTAATGGGCCATCCCCAGGGGCTTCCTGGCAAAAGTTGAGCCCATTTTTCAGAGTCCATATGTCAGCACCCTCTGTGTTCCTTTTAATGCTGGAGTCAGGCAGCATTGGTCTTACGGGAAAGCTGAGAACCATGCTGGCTAAGTGGCTGAGGACTACACATTGTTAGGTTTTTTGAGTGTGGGATAAAGTGGGGCTCAGGTTTTCTGTGTTAACAGTGGGCAGCTTCAGAGAGACCAAGGATGTCAAGTGGAAAGCGTTAATCTTCTCATCCCACCTCTCATTTTGTATGTGAGGTCCAGTGAGAGAAAAGGAATTGTCTCTTTGGTAGAGCGGAAGCCTGATTCCCAGCCTCCTTCCCCTGCTCTGTGCATACTTGTGCAGTCAGCTGGCAGCATTTATGGTGGGCATTGTTAAAGCAGATGCCTTTTTTAGAGATGAGCTCTTTGGGGCTTTATTGTCCCTGAATTCCTTTACAGCCTCCTGACCTTCACCCTGAGGCTACTTTAGCCTTTACCTTGGCCAGTGGGGAAAATGACTGGCCTCAGTTCTGGAAGCCTGGTCTTTCCTGCTCCAGACACTTGGCTCTCACTCCTGTGGGTGGTGTGACCCAAGACTTGTCTTGTTAGGTCAGAGTGAAAGGCATGTTCTTAGCAGAGGTGGGTCTAGCTAGCCAAGTAGGTGGAAGGGTGTCCTTTTTTGTCCTGCAGTGTGGGCCCCAAGGTATATGGCCTTATTGTGGGGTCTAGGGACTTATCTGCGGTTCCATCATGAGCCAGTCTTTGCTGCCATTTCTTGCTTGAACCCAAACCTTTTGCTGGACTGGCCTTGAGCACTGGGATTCCTCAGGGTGTGTGTCCTGAGGATGTGCTCTGGGTCTGCCTGTCAGTGCTCCTGTGAGCCTACAGCCTCCCCACACAGACCTAGGCTTCCCAGACCAGATCCATGAGCTAATGAAATTGAGCAGGCTACAGGTCATCGGGCTCAGGGTCAGTTGGTGGGACAGCCGGCAGCCTCTTGGCAACAGAAGTGGTAAACAGGCAAGGAAGGAGTGCCAGAAAGGGGTGTTGCTCCTGGACGAGGGCTTAGAAGTGAAGGGGGTGGAAAAGGGGTGGGGCGGGAGCCCAATGAGAGGAATTGCTCCCTCTATGAATGATTAACTCTCAGCCGAAGCGGGTGGCCTAGGGGAGGGCTCAGCTAACAGGACCTTTGGACCCGGGGCAGAGTGTCCAGAGGGCCAGAACAGAGCCTACAGAAGAGAAGGACATGGTAGGTGGTGGGCTTGGGCTCCGAGAACTGGAGTTAGATGAGGCAGCTGAGGGCCTCAGAAAGTCTTGGACTGGCAGATGGCCCATTGCAGCAGCCACGTGGGGTCCAGCGGCTCCAAGCCCTCAGAGAGGTAGCTGTGGTGGTGGTGGTGGGGGTGACTCTGGTCTTGCAGCGGCCTTACTGGTGCTTCTTCCCCTAGGCAGCCATGGGTGCCAGGTGGTGCTGAGAACAGTGGGGCATGGCTGCAGTCCTGCAGGTCCTGCCCTGCTTGGCCCGAGCCCCCTTGCGCCCACTCCTCTTGGGTGGCGCAGTGGTCCGGCTGGCCAGTGGCATGGCCCTCGCGGAGCAGGCACGGCAGCTGTTTGAGAGCGCTGTGGGTGCCGTGCTTCCAGGCCCCATGCTGCACCGGGCACTGTCCTTGGATCCTGGTGGTGGGCAGCTGAAGGTGCGGGACCGGAGCTTTCAGCTGCGGCAAAACCTCTACCTGGTGGGCTTTGGCAAGGCTGTGCTGGGCATGGCAGCTGCAGCTGAGGAGCTACTGGGCCAGCATCTCGTGCAGGGTGTGATCAGCGTTCCCAAGGGGATCCGTGCTGCCATGGAGCATGCTGGCAAACAGTAAGGAGCCTTGGGGGGCTGCTGCCCACTGTCCATCGGGCAGGGAAGCTAAGCCAAACTCAAGCCCCATCGGGCCTCCCTTCCTCACCAGCATCCCTTTCCTTCTGGGTCTAGATTGGCTCCAGGATGGGTGCCAATTGGCATCCTTCACCTGTACAGCTGGGAAATCAGGTGGAAGGAGAGGAGCTCACCCCATCTCTTGCTGTCTGTTCTGTCTCTTCAGGGAGATGCTGCTGAAGCCACACAGCTGTGTCCAGGTATTTGAGGGTGCAGAGGACAACCTCCCAGACCGTGATGCACTCCGGGCCGCACTGGCCATCCGGCAGCTGGCTGAAAGCCTCACGGCTGACGATCTACTGCTTGTGCTCATCTCAGGTATGGGTGCCAGATTGGCTCATTCAGGACAGTTTGGGGGATGGTGGTGGTGGTTCCAAATACCAGTCTGTGAGAGATGGTTGGTCTGAGCCCGGGGTCACAAGAGCAAGGGAGGCAGTAAGGAACCTGGATGGCTGACCCCCAGGTGGCCCGGGTATTGTATCTGGCCTCCCTGGAGCTGTGGGGTCCTCCCCTGACTGACCCTGTTGGGTGACCATGAGGGGGGGTAATAGGGAACATCTAACTCAGGGTGTTGCAGGGAAAATGTCCCTGCTGTTGCTGCTCTCTTACCAATGTGATCTGGGGCTAGAACCCAGGTCTCTAGCTCCCACGGAGCCCCTCCTTGGTCTCACTGTCTCCTCCTGGATGAGGGGCAGCCCCTATTCCAAGTCTTACGGAATAGTTCTTTTAGTGCCTGCTGGGACCTAGGCTACCCTAAGGCAGGGCACAGCCTCAGGGGCCCAGGGTGTGGTGACTGTACACATGGTCACTGCATGTCCACACGGGGCACCCTAACCCCACCTTTCCAGCTCCCCTTCCCTAATGTGGGCACTGCCTGCCTGCTTCCCTGAGTGGGGAGGTTCCTTTGCAGTTCTGTCCCATCTGCCAACTTCTTCACTGTCTCTGCAGGTGGGGGCTCAGCCTTGCTGCCAGCCCCTATCCCCACCCGTCACACTGGAGGAAAAGCAGACACTCACCAAACTGCTGGCGGCCCGTGGAGCCAACATCCAGGAGCTGAACACAATCCGGAAGGCCTTGTCCCAGCTCAAGGGTGGGGGCTGGCTCGGGCTGCCTACCCTGCCAGGTACATGGGTTGCTTCTACCCCAGGCAGCCCTGGGCTGGAGGAGCCCACATGCACCAGGGAGATGAAAGCTAGAACAGCAGACAGATTGCAGGGGCCTGGTGTGGGAGTCCACAGGGCTAGCTGAGAGGGGCCTCAGAGAGGAATGGGGGGGGGTCCAAGTGGCCACACGTTCTACAAACCCCCTTGAGAGGGGTTAGAAGTGGGTAAGAAAATGCACTGGGCAGTGTGAGGGTGTGTGAATTACATGGTAGGGGGCGTGTGGTGGTTTATCCTCAGTGGCTGTAGGGTGAGGGCCAGGAGGGACTGAGCCTTGCTTCTGCGACCCCACCCCAGGTGGTGAGCCTGATTCTGTCAGACGTGGTGGGGGACCCTGTGGAGGTGATCGCCAGCGGCCCCACTGTGGCTAGCGTCCACAACGTGCAAGATTGCCTGCACATCCTCAATCGCTACGGCCTTCGTGCTGCCCTGCCACGTTCCGTGAAGACTGTGCTGGCTCGGGCTGACTCTGACCCTCATGGGCCACACACCTGTGGTCACGTACTCAACGTGATCATTGGCTCCAACGCGCTGGCGCTGGCGAGGCCACGCGCAGGCTGAGGCGCTGGGGTACCAGGCTGTGGTGCTGAGCGCAGCCATGCAGGGCGATGTGGAAAGTATAGCCCGGTTCTACGGGTTGCTCGCCCAGGTGGCTGGAACCCGCCTCACTCTGGCTGGGGCTGGAGCCTCTGCGGAGGAGGCTGAACAACTCCATGAGCTGGCAGCTGAGCTCCAGCTCCCAGACCTGCAGCTGAAGGAGGCTCTGGAGGCTGTGGTGAGGGCCAGGGGCCCCGTCTGCTTGCTGGCTGGTGGTGAGCCCACAGTGCAATTGCAGGGCTCAGGAAAGGGTGGCCGGAACCAGGAACTGGCCCTGCGTGTGGAGTAGAGCTGGGACGACGGCCACTGGGGCCTGTAGATGTGCTGTTTTTAAGTGGCGGCACCGATGGGCAGGATGGCCCCACAGAGGCCGCTGGGGCCTGGGTCATGCCTGAGCTGGCCAGCCAGGCTGCCGCTGAGGGCCTGGACGTGGCCACCTTCCTATCTCACAATGACTCACATACCTTCTTCCGTTGTTTCGTTGGTGGGGTGCACCTGCTGCACACATGGCTGACTGGTACCAATGTCATGGACGCCCACATCCTGTTCCTGCGGCACGGTGATGGTATGTAGGTTGTGTTTAGGAGTACAGAGGAGGCCTACAGGAAGCATCCTGGGGCCGACCAGGGTTGGTCACCAAGGCCTCACCAGGCCTTAGGGTTCCTTCTTTCCTTGGCCCAGGCTGCTTGGTTGGCCCCTTATACCTCACACCCATGGCTTCTGCTCTGTGTTCATTCCGCCAACCGGAATGGCACGATGGGGGCTCTCTTCTCCCTACTTCTGCTTGGACAGATAGCAGGATCTCTGAGGACTGGGATGAGCCCCTTAGCAGTTTGTTGTTCCCAGTCTTCTCACCGCCCCACCCCAGGCAGCCCTCTGCTGAGCTCTGAGTGTCCTTTCTGTGGGGTAAAGCAAGGACTGCAAATAAAAAGAACCACACTATGGGTTCTCCATGTGTTTTCCCTCTGAGCGAAGACTCACCCAGAACTGCTGGGAAGGGGAGTGGGATCAGCCTGCAGCCCCAGCGCTAAGACCCTACAGGAGTTCCCCACACCCCGCTCTGCAGGGTATACTCAGCACTTGCTTCACTTAAACAGGAGCCTAGGAAGGTTGAGCCTGGCTTCTGACACATTCAATGGGGACAAGCAGAGAGGGAGGACAGGCCTAAGGACTGCAGACTGTGGGGTCTGAAAGCAACTGGCCACCTATCCAACTGTGACTCCCCTGTGGCCTCCCTGTTGCAATCTCCAGCTTCTGCTTGCTTTGTGCCTTGCTGGGTGAATGCTTACTACTCACTAAGTCTGTCCTTCCCTTCTGTGTTTGGAAAACCCTTAGGCACAGACCACACCTTCTTTGGTTGATCTGCCCTTTGTTTGCCCACGGGCTACTCTCAGCCACATAGGATTCTGGACCTTGTTTTCTTGTGTCAGGCCCGTTTTTCCAGGTGGAACATCCCAGTTCCTTTAGCTGCTCCTCTGGGACACAGTCCAGTTCCCAGTGCCAGCCTTGCAGTGGTGGTCTCCAGCGCTGAGATAGTGGGTCAGAGTACTGATGGGATCAAGCAGCCCACCTGCCCATTCTCCTGTTACAGTTGGCCAGGGAAGAGGTCAGTGGGGGTGGGGGTAGGGAGAGCAACAGAGGAAAGGTTCCCTTGGCTAGGCTAGCAGCTACCTCTCTTTGGGCCCCCTTGCTCAGGATCCGAGCCCTCGCTGGCCGCCCCCGCCGTGCGCCACGGCTCCAATCCCTATATGAGTGAGCAGTAGAATCACATAGGAATAAAAAGCCATAGAGAACAGCGAGGCCTGGGGCTGCTCCTGCTGGCCCCCTCGTCCACCCCAGCTATCCCTTCCTCTCTGAGGGTGTGAGGGGCTCTGGGCCAAGGCTGGCATGCTCTCCCCCTGGGAAGAGCCTCCCTTACCCACTTGGGCTCTGGACAGCCCAGCTTGCAGACTGTTCATGACCTGGGGACAAGGTGAAGTCAACAATGTGAGCCAGGCTCTGGAGGCCAGGGAGGCTTAGGGAAGAGGGGAGTTTGCACCCCTCTGTGATGCAGGGCACCGTTTCCTTTCTTTCTGTATTGGCATGGAGTTCCCACTGACTCGGTGGGGGGGGGGGGGGGGGGTGTCATAGTCTAGGGAATGTTGCCCCCACGTGGCAATGCCTGTGCCTTGTTGCTCCTCTGGTAACCTCTAGATATGCCCTGTCTGTGTCAATCCTTGCCTATGCGGACATGACTGTTGGTGCTGGTGTCAAGTTCCAGGCAAGAGCAGGATAGGAGGGCAGGGCCTTGTCTGCCTTGTCTACGGCATGTGTGTGTGTGTGTGTGTGTGTGTGTGTGTGTGTGTGTGTTGGCATGTGAGCACACAGATGTGGGTGGCCGGGGATAGGGATGTGCTGCTTTGTACACTAGGTCTGTTGCATGCCTGCTGAGGGGTTTGGGTGTGGGTGGGGTCTCACCGGAGGTCTCTCCTGTGCTGCTTTGGCCCTTGCCCTACACCTATGTTTGTGGGGGCTGGGAGGCCAGGGGCTGGATTGGGCCTGGCCCATTAGATTTGCTCATTTGGTATCCCCAAGATGAGAAAAGATGTACTTGGCCTCAATCTAGATGCAAATACGAGATAAACGCTGTATGGTGACTGTTCAATAGGACTTAACTATTTGCTCCATAAATTTCAGTTATGGGTCATAATTGCTCCCATCCTGTGGTTCTTTGCTTCTGTCTGTCCTGGCTCAGGTTCCTCTTGCCCTTGTGCCCACCTCATTTCCATTCCCAGCTGGAGGCACTTGCTATGTAGGGTGCCCCCCTCCCCCACTGCTGCCACCTTTATAGGCCCTTTCATTCCCTGTACTTGGCATGAACTGAAAACAGCTGGGCAGTGTACCTGGACAGCCCTTAGGTATCAGCTAGCCCAAATCCCTTTGTTTTGTAGCTGGAGAAACAGAGAGGGAAGGTGGCTTGTCTGGGGCTGCACAGCAAGTCTGCCACAGAACCAGAAGGAAAGCCTGGTCAGGACCTGCTTGCCCACTCACAGGGGCTCAGAGAGCCTGGGACCCAGAGAGAGCTCAGCCAGAGTCAGGGATCCACTCTTGCTTCCCTGCTGCTTCTCAAGGGCTTGCAGATGGTGACATGACTACCCTTGGGAACCATAAAACAGATTCGTCAGTCCCTTCCTGGTGCAGATTCCACATTCCACTGCGGGTACAATTTGGTAGAAAACCACGTGCAGTTGGGTGATGGGCTTCTACACAGGTGTGCGTGTGCATTCATATGCATATCCATATGGGTGTGTGGGGGGGGACACGTGTGGGCACGTGTGTGTCCAGCTCAACCCACAGCCAGTTCCTGAACGGGCCTCTGAGTCATGCTCTGCTCCACCCTAGGGTGAGGACACAGTTTGGTGTGGTTACCTACTGGAGATCTGGTCAAGCAAGGAGGCCATAAAGGCTGGCAGAGGCCAATTGGCAAAGGGCCTTGTGTGCCTGGCTGGCTGAAAGGTTGGACTTCACATTGACAGTGGTGGCAAGCCTCATGGGGATTTTGGCAAGGAGCGATGCTGGGAGGCTGTTTCATGACAGATGCTGAGGCCTTCCTTACTGCAGGGGTGGGGGATGCCTGGGGATGTGCAGGGAGGTGGAGGAGGTGCCACAGGTGAGGGAGAGGTGCATCCTTTCAGTAAGGCCTTGGTGCTCACTGACTGAGGCCCTCTGGCACTGGGCTGGCACTCACAGGGGCTGGTATTTGAGTTTTAAATGGCTTCTGGGGTGCACAGTGTCCTGAGAGGTCACAGAACCAATGTATGGTGGCGGGGGGTGGGGCGGTCAGCTGAGGCTAGAGTAAGCTGACCCAGCCTGGGAGAGCCCCCTCGTGACTCAGAAAAAAAATGGAGAGGGCAGTCTGATCCCTCTGGATCTGGAGCACATGTGAGGGACATGATGAGGCCCAGATTGCAGTGGGGGAGACCTGGCTTCACTGCAGGCTAGGAGTCCCTAGCTGAGTGAGAGAATTTGGGGTGTGCTAGGGGAGAGCAGGGGGTGTGTAGGGGTGGGGGGATACTGACAGACCACTCAGGGTAAAGCCAGTGGCTTAGGCAGGCCACTGCATGAGAGTGGGGTCACAGAGCTGTGGTCAGCTGAGTCCAGGCCAGGAAGAGTGGCCTTTCTTCCTGAGACAGGGATGACTGCTCTCTGGGTAATCACTGGGACCAGTCCTGGGGCTTTGTTCTCCTACTTCCCCTGGCTTGGGTTGCCCTTGAGACTGTAGAGGCTGGATGGGTTGGGCTATGGAGGACCACCTGGGCCCTTGATACTTGATGGCCATAGTTCTGATTCCACCTCTCTGTACATGTTGGTCCATCTGGGGTTGTTGCCTGCTCAGATGAGAAGGCTCTGGCTAGGGAAGAGGGCAAGGGAGAGTTAGCTCCTGGAAACAAGTACCCCATCTGACCAGTCCTAGGGGCACAAATACCACTGGCAGCTCTGCCTTATGGGTCACTACCCCCCACAATCTTGTCCACTGCTGACTCCTTGAGGGTTCAGGCAGCTGTAGGACCTGGCTCTGCCCTGGCCAGATAGCCAGAGGCTGGACCCCCAGGATGCATCCCACTGCGGAGATCTACCCCCTGGCCCCTGCATACTCCCAGCCTTTCCTGTCTCTCCTCTGGCAGCCAGCAGAGCCACCCTGCTGGCCTCTCTGGAGAAGTGTGAGCAACACACTCTGTCCCCGTGTAGCTCTGCCTTTCCATCCCTAGCTCCAGCTGAGAAGGGGGCGGGGCCCCGGCAGTGGCTTCTGCCCCCTCCATCCACTCCCACCCACCTGCCCAGCTTCAGGGTCTCTGGATCTCCTGGTAGCCCTGGGTCATCTCCAGTAATTGCACTTGTAGTCTCACGAAAGAGCCAGGGCTCTGTCTCCACCTATTCTCTTCCTCCCCCTGCCCCCCACTTTCCTCCCTGTCCAGTTCAGGAAGCTGACCGCAGGAACATCTCTGGGCTCTGGCCTGAATCCCTACTGCTCGCTACGGTGGGTGAAGCCATCCTGGGGTTCCTATTTTGAGGGAGTTGGTCAGAGACCCCTAGCAGAGGGAGAAGTGCCCCTCCCCGCATGTACCTCTGTGGGTCTGGTGGTCAGGAGCATGGGGTGAAAACAGCCAGACTGTGGCAGGGGCCAGATCTCTCCTTCTCTGCCCACACCCCCCACCTGGGCAGTGGGAGCAGCCCAGCACGTCCCTGACCAGCAACCAAAACCCCAGCAGGGACAGACACTTCAAGGGTCACAGCCCTGTGGGCAACCTCACAGCCACAGCCCTGCCAGAGGCAGGGTTCAGAGCCCTGGACTCCAGGACTGGGCATACACTCGAACCTTCAGGAGTGGCTACTCCGGGCAGACCAGCCCCCGCCCACCCAATCAGGCCCCTCTGCGGGTCCCCCTCAGCCCAAGGCCACCAGCAGAAGCCAGACACCAGGTCAGGGAAAGAGCCTGCCAGCTCCCGAGCAGCTTTGCCCCTGGCAGCCAACTGGCTGCCCCTCTGCCCTCGGGTCCTGCTGACCGCCAGGGCATCAGGCACTCCAACTGCTGTGCCTGCTGCCCCTGGCCGGGAGGCGCCACACCGGACTGCCGGCGTCCCCACCTGCCCGCCCCCCAAAGCTCTGGCTGCCGCGCCCGGCGTCCCGGCTCCCCGCTCACCTCGGTGGCGGTGGCGCTGTCTCCGCACCAGAGGCACTGCAGTGTGGGAACTGTCCCGAGGAGCCAGTTCTCCGCTGAAACAAAGAGGTGGGGGAGAGAGAGGGGGGCAGCGGGAGAGGGAGAGGGTGAGTGAGCGGGAAGGAGCGGAGGCTGGAGGGGAAGAGGAGAGAAGGGAGAGGGTGAGGGAGGAGTCGGGAGGGAGGGGAACGCAGGGAGATCGCGCCTGACTCCCGGGACTGTAGGGCCGGCGCGGAGGGGAGAGGAAGTGGGGAGGGGACCCGAAGGGGAGAGATTGTTCGAGGGGCCGCGCAGTGAGGGGCGTGGGCCAGAGAGGGAGCCGGGTGACAGGCAGGACTGCGGGCGGCTGCGGGCTGGGGGCTGGGCCGGGTGGGGTGGGCAGGGGGCCCCACCCGTCCTCTGCCTGCTCTGGCACTTGGGTGGGCAAAGGCCACGAAGAGGAATGGGAGGGAGAGGTGGGCCGACAGGCGAGGGCTAAGGGGCTGGGCTGGTGGGTGGGCTGGCTGGGAGGACCGGGCCTGGGGACAAAGGCGGGAGAAGAACAAAGGTGTCCGAGTGGAGGAATCAGCCCCTGCTGACCTCTGGGTGCCGCAGTCCTGAGCGTCCTGGACAGAGTCTCCTGAATGGAGGGCAGGTCCACTCTGGGGCGGTCCAGGCTCTGAAGTGGCAGCCTGAGGTCAAGGGAAGAGGGGATGGGCTATGAGAGTGGGCAGGGCCCCTTCCTTCTGAGAGAGTTCGGAACACAGCGGCTGCAGGGACTGACCAAATATCAGGATGACCGCGTTGCTGTCTCTTTGCGGGAGGGGATGGTTGGGGTCTGAAGCTTGGCCCGAGAGCTGGGGGGGCAAGTCCCCTTTTAGGGAAAAGCATTTGGGATTTGGGGATGCAGGGGAGGTGGAGGGGTGGTGGGCACCGTGGGGGAAGGGGAGGGATGGAGATGAAGGGTGTGGGGAGCTGGGGACATTTCGGGGATGAGGCCGGGCAGGTCCAGAGCTCTGCCCCTCAACAGGCCCATCAGCAGCAAAGGCCTCCCTCTGCACACCCCACAGTTCTGCCAGGGACGGGAGAGGATAATGAGCCACTTCCCTTCTAAGCACTGCTGTGACAGCCAAGGGCACCAGGGAGGCTAGTATGGGCTGCTCAGGCACAAGTCTGTGATAGTGCTGCAGCGGGGCAGGGAAGGCCGGCTGGCCTTAACCAGAGCCGTCCCATCCCTCTCTGGTCCTGGGTACGGTGCCCTGGGCTGGCCCAGTCTCCTTTCATGCCCAGAGGCACAGAATGCCCTCCTAAGCCTTCTGACCAAAAGAAGTTCCTCTTCTTGTCCCACTGGAGACTCCTTATAGAAATTCCAGAGCACTTTCATTCTCTGGAGAGCAGGAGAAGGGGAGGGAGCCGTGGGCTGGCCTGATGCTATGACTGGAAGAGAGGAAGACACTCAGCACCCCCCCCCATCCCACCCTGCACGGAAAGGGTGAGAGCTACATGCCCCTTAGTCTCTGCATAGCCCTACTCCCTACCACCGCCTCAGGGAAGCCCACCTAGCCCCACCAAGCAGGGCCGCATCAACCCAGCTGCCTCTGGTCTAGCTACACCTTCCAGTAGCCTGGAATCTAGAGAAAGGAAAGAATCTTCCTCCCCCCTTTTCCTCTCTCCCTCCCTTCCTTCCATCCTTTGTTCCCTCCTTCCACTTTTTATTTAGAAATAATTTCAAACTTACAGAAAAGTTGTCAAAATAAGAATAGTCTAAGACGCATATACCCTTTTTGACCATATGCAACTATTGTTAATATTTTGCTTCACTTGCTTTCTGTATGTATTTGCCCTCTCTCTCTCTCTCTCTTTCTCTCTCTCTCTCTCTCTGTGTGTGTGTGTGTGTGTGTGTGTGTGTGTATCTGTGTGTGTATAAGAAAGAGATCATAATTTTTTTCTTGACCATTTGAGAGTAAAGTTACAGGCGTGATGGCTGAAAGGATGGTTTCCTATCTATTTCTGGCTCCTGGAGCCAGTCTGAGGAAGCCCAGACCACATTGTGTGGAGTGAATGAAGGTCTGGAACAGGCAAGGAATGAGCGGACATCACCTACTAGGAGCTCGAGGCCTGGAGAACTGGAGGCCCTTCGCCAAGGCCACCTGAGAGTCTGGCTGGTCCAGGGCTAGGCACCACTCATTTTCTGCTCCTTCGGCCTGAGAAGCAGGAAGCCATTGCCCACCAGAGCAAGCCTGTGGTGTCTGCTGGGTGTGGAGCTGCAGCATATGTCTGTGGAGCTGGCAGGAGGCGGGTGGGGTAAAGCTGGGAGAGCAGGGATGCCCACGCTGTGGCAGCTGGGCACACTCAGGAGATGGGCTTGAGAAGCCCATCCTGGCTCTCAGGGAGCGGAGAAGCCACTCCCTGGCTTGAGAAGCCTCAGCTGCTGGAGGCCCTAGCCCCAGGCCCAGTGCCACGGCTTTGAATTCTTGCCTTTGGACCCTCTCCACAGCCCCATGAGGGACAGGGCAGGGATAGGGGCCCCCACTTGTAGGCTGATCCATGCTAATTGGCTTAGATAGGGCAGAATGGGGGCCCTGGTCATGCGATGGTCTCTGACACAGGGCTGGCATTCCTTCTGTCCCCCAGTGCCCTCACATGAGTTGGAGTTCCATGTGGAGCTGTCCTTCAGATGACTTCTCTCTTATCCCTCCTAACCCCCATCTGAAGGTTATGGTTAAGTGTGGCATTTAAAAATCACATGGTGAGGGGCGCCTGGGTGGCTCAGTCAGTTAAGCATCTGACAGTTGATTTCGGCTCAGGTCATGATCTTAAGGTTTGGTTCATGAGTTCGAGCCCTGCGTCGTGTTCTATACTCATGGAGCCCGCTTGGGATTGGCTCTCTCCCTCCTTCTCTGCCCCTCCTCCACTTGTTCTCTTGTTCTTTCTCTCTTTCTCTCTCTCTCAAAATAAATAAGTAAACTTAAAAAAAAAATCACATGGTGAGGACACCTGGCTGGCCTCAGTTGGTGGAGCATGTGACTCTTGATCTCGGGGTCATGAGTTCAAGCCTCATGTTGGGGTGTAGAGCTTACTTAAAAAAAAAAAAAAACACACAACAACAACTAAAACCTCTTGTATCAAGTACAATAAATGAAATGAAATGAATGTCATAATAATAAACTTATAAATTTTGGTTGGGGGGGAAATCACATGGTGAAAGATGATCTGAGCTCTGAAGCCCTGATTTCCTCTCCCTTATAGGTGAATTCCTCTTCCTCCATGAAGCCCTCCAGACTTCCTTAGATCTTCCCACATCACACGACTTCTGGGGAATGCCAGCCCTGTTTGTTCCTTTACTGGTTCACACTGGTGCTGTATCAGGGCCTAGGGCTTTGCTCTGTCATCAGCCTCTCTCCTTCCTGCTGCCCCAGGCTAGGCATATAACTGATGCCCCATAGATGGATGGCAGTGGCATGGTTAGTCCTGCCAGGATATTGATTCTCTCTGATGCCCCTGTGCCCACCGTCTGAGAGTCCACAGGCTCTGGGCTGGCTGAGGTGGTGGTGGGCTGGGCAAGGGGATCTACCCGAGAGAGGGAAAAGGCTTGTTTAAGGCTAAGCCTGTTAGGGCAACGGCAGGCCTCGGCTTGGGTCTCCGACCACCTATTTCGCACCTTGTGCTTCTTCCCCTGGAGCACGGGCAAGCCTGTCCGGGGTGGAGGCTAAGGGCGCTCCCCAAACCCTTGGGTGATTGCAGGACCTGTAGAACCAAGGGAAGAAATGCATCCCCTACCTCTGTTACCCCCAGCCCACCCATGTGAAAGCCCAGGGTATACCGGCCTCCTCTCCCCCTGCCCATCCCCCAAAGAGATTTTCTGCCAATTAGCACATACACTATTACTTAATTAGGGTAATGACATAATTAGTGTAAGTTGGGCTCCATCACATGGCTTCAACATGCAATTAGGAGCCGTCAGCGGGAGGCGACATTGTGGAAAAAACTCATTCAATTTTGGTTCCAGCATGGAGGCCGGAGCAGCTGCCTCTGCTTGGGAGGCAGGCAGGCAGCAGCCACTGTGTGTGTGGGGTGACTGTAGGCAGCCCACAGACAGCATAGGACAGGAGAGTCAGTGGGGGTGGGGGGGGCAGAATGGCAGTTGCCAGGGCTGAGGGTTTGTCCCTGGCCAACCCTGCCTCTCCCATCGCTTACAGATGCTATCACCCCCCAGAACCCCAGGGCAGGGCAGGGGCTCTGGCTTGGTGGGGTGACTGAGACTGGGAGCCTGAGCACTCCAGGCCCCTCTGCCCCTAAGATGCCACCCCTTAGCAGGATGTGTCTTCTCTCTTCAGGGCTTTGCTGCTCACAGGAGCCACCGTCTCATATCCACTGGCCTGGTGGCTGCTCATGGTTGGCCCTATGAGGCCACAGACTGAAGGACTGGAATGACTACTATTATCCTCATTGGACTAGTAGGGAAACTGAGGCTCAGAGCAAGCGAGGTGGTAGAGCCCATCATGGCAGCGCTGACCCTAAGAGGCAGCCCAGCATGGCTGGAGACTTTCTCAAGCCCAGCAGATCACCCTCAGCCTCAGGGAGGTCTCCTGCTCCATAGGCTCCTTTTTCTGAGAGGGGGCAGAGAATCATAGGGGTCCCCAGACTGCTGCTCCCTCAGCCTCCCCTCCCTTGCACAAGGCTGGGAGGCAGGGAGACCATCCATGGCTTTCCCTTCCCCTTAGTGAGCCTCCCAGCTTCCTGGGCAGTGGGAGCAGGGAAGTGAGGGAAGATGGGAGGCAGTGCCACCATTGTGCCAGTAGGGAAACTGAGGCTCTGGGGGCCACCCAAGAGGACCTAAATCAGGCCTCAGCAATCCTCCTCCCTGCCTGGCTCAGTCACCTGGGCTATCCTCTCCCCCAGGCATCACTTTCCCTGTGTGAAAGGAGAGAGTCTATGACCATGGTCTCACACATCCTGGGACTGTCCAGAACCCCCCGGGAAGGTGGGGCCCACCTTGACATCTGTTTAACCTCCTTCTAAATCATGTCATCATAGCTGTCCCTCCCCTTTATGTCCCACCTGGGCCCTGCCTAGTGGTCGGGGCCCCTGGGGAGACAGCTCTGACTGGCAATTCTGCCTGTTCCAGGCTGGGCTTCCTGCCCTTCTGAACTGGGGAATCCCTGGGCTCTGGGGGCCATCTTAGACTCTCCCAATCAGTGGTGCCCCATCTTATAGGTGATACCCCCAGATGGCTGGATTCTGCTCTTATCTGACCTCCTCCCTAGGTCTACAGCAGTGTGGTCAGAGTGGGGCTGACTTGTTTGCTAATTGCTGACTATGGACCAAACACCTCGGGCCTGGCTACTGGGGCAGGGATGGGAAGGGATGGGCAGACAGAGGTGAGGGTAACTACCTCCAGGGGATTATGACCTCAGAGTTCAGACAGACTCAGGCCTAAGGAGTGTCCTCCAAAGGGTAGGCAAAGATAAGTGCCAGGAAGAGCCAAGACTAAGGGCCACACTGAGTAGAGATCTGACCCTCTCCTTCTGGTCAGGAAGAGCAGCACCTGCCAGTCCTGGGGGAGGCAAGGCTTTCAGTCCACAGAAGATGTACTTCGGGTACCAGTGTGAGTAGAGTCTGGGAGGCCAGAGTAGGTGAGGGGATGCCATCCTCAGGCATGAGGTATTCGGGTAGGCTCTGGGGAGCTGGAGGAAGGGGCTGGGGACTCTGGCTGTTTGTGGGAGGGTCAAGGAATTCTCTTAACATCCATTCAACGAAAAGTCCCCTTCACGTGTTAGGCATATGGTGTTCTAGGCTGGGAATTCAGTAGGGACCAAGACAGATGCAATCCCTGCCCTCTGGAGCCTATACTTCAGTTGTGAGAGACAGGAACAGTATCATGCAAGTGTGATGCAGAAGATCCTACTGCTCAGAGTGTGGTGCTAGGGCTGGGGGACACGTTAGGCTATAGGGCCAGGGAAGGCTACGGTGACATTTAAGCCAAGATCTTAGGGATCCAGAGATTTGGGGAAGAGCATTCTAGGCAGACGAGCAGCAAGTGCAAAGTCCCTGAGGCATTGAAGAATAATTCACATAACTGGGGCAAGGAAAAGAGAAGAAAGGAGGTGGATGAGATCAGGAGGCAGGCAGGCCCCTACAGCTCAGGCTGAGGCCCATGGACTTATTCTGTGCGTGATGGGAAGTCGTTAAAGGGTTTAAACTGGGAACTGATTTTTAAAAATCACCGTGGCAGCAGTGTGAAGGCTGGAAGACAGGGCACGGCTGGTCCAGATGGTAGAGGATGACGGCCGGGACTGGGGTGCTTGCTGGGAGGGGCAGGAAGATGGCACCTGGGATATGGTTTGGAAGCAGGGCCAACAGGACTCCTGATGGTTGGCTGTGGGTGCCAAGGTTTGTCAGGGCAGCTCTTCGGTTCCTGGCTTGAGCACATGAGCCAATGGCGTGGCCATTTTCCGAAGAGGGGAATAGTGGGAAGAACTGGTTAGCGAGAGGTAGATCGAGTGCTGGATAGGGCTGGAGGCACCAAGGAGATAGTTGTCAGGTTTAAGTCTGGAGTTCCAGAGACAAAGGGAGCTGACTCATCTTTAGCAGAGACACAAGAACCAAGGTTCCCATCCAGCCCCAGGAGCCCAGAGATTCAAATGAGCCAACCATCTGGAAGCCCCCAGAAGGACCAAAGCAGGGGCCAGCTGGGAAGGACCCTGCTTTCAATGCCTCCTTCATATCTGCCGGGTGAGCCAAGACCACCTCAGCTCACCCCAAGGCTGCAGAAGTAAGCCGATTCCACAAAGTTGGCTTTTCTGAGCCAAGGTCCAAATGGGCTGGATGGTGTTGCCTTGGAAACCCTGGAGGCCAGCTGTCCAGGTGATCCTCTGCCCTCCCCTACCAGGCCTGGTGTGGGAGGGTCTAGAGCCCACCCTTACAGGACCCCACCATGGCTTAAAATGCTCCTCAGAGTGTCTGGGACTACTCACTTCTATCACCACGAGTTAGCTGTGTGTCCTCAAGTAAGGCCACTGACGTCTCTGGGCATCGGCTCCCCACTGGAGGCAGTTGGAGGAGTAATCCCTTCAGCCTCAGCTGAGGCAGGACAGCCAGAATGATGGGGCTGGGGGAGGGGCACTGTCCCTACACCATGTGGCCCATGGCCCCTGCCTCACTCCCCTGTCAGACTCTCAGTTCCTTGGGGCCCACTCATGGCAGACGGGCATTACTCCTGGGTATCCCTTCTGCAGGGAGAGGAGGTGGCTGCTACCACCAAAGCCGTCCTCCAGGTCCCTCACTCCTCCATGCCAAGCACATTAGGGGATAATTAAGTAAAATAGGCCTTCAGACAGTGTAGCTCATTAAGGCCTAATTAAGTTAATTAGTTCAGGTGTGGATGGCGAGGCCTCAAGTGAGGGCGACGGCTGTTTGCTGTAATTGCATTTTCGCTAGCAGCGGTGGCGGTGGTAACTGTGGTGGGCAAAGGCGGTGGCTTCTCTGCGGCTGGAAGCCCCGCACAGGGAGGTCGGGGAGGGGGCTGGAGCCAAGCAGGCCTGGACCACCCACAGAGAGCTGTATAGCCGAGGTTCCAGGTCAGCAGGGCCCAGGAAACCTGCACTCTCTGCAGGGGTGGTGGGAGGCTGGGGAGCCAGGGGGATGGGGGGAGTACAAGGCCACCAACAGGCATCCTCCCTCGTGGCTGAGAGAGTGGCGGGTGCAGGTGCATCGTGGCTTGTCCTTTGGATTCCCTCACACCCATGGTCTGGTCCCCAGGAACGACTGGCAAATGGCTTTGCTAAAGGGGAATGTGTGACTCCGAGGGCGGTGGTGAGACCTATAGGAATCCACCTAAATCCACCCCCTCCATTTGCCTCGAGTCCTCTAACTCCTGTTCCTTTCTGCTGCAGGTGCGTGGCTCTGAGACCCTCTCTTTGCGATTCAAGGCAGGAGTGGGGCCACACAAGTCTGGGGTCTCTGCAGGGGACCTGCTTGGCCTCATCAGTCTCCTGCCCGAGACGTCTCCCCAAACCCACTTCCCTGCCGCAGCTTCAGGACTCACCTGTGTAGGACAGCCCTCCCAGCCTTGGTGATGAGGGAGCATGGGGCAAGCTGAGGGCAAATACAGGCTGACAGCACGCTGCTCCCCACCCCAGCCCCTCCACCGGGGGGAATATGTGTGATATTCCTCGGACGCTCCTGGCTACCCAAGAACAAAGGAAAGGGGTTTAGGTGTTTGCCATGGTGATGTGGGAAACTAAGGCAAATGAAAAATTAAATTCCCTTATGCCTACAGCCCATTGACAGGTCCTTGAAACCAGCAGAGTGACTCCCTCTAGGAGCTCAGCTGCCTCAAGGATGACACTTGCTGGGGGCAAAAAGAGCATCTTAGCTTAACATTATCCCAACCTCGAGGATCCTGTAAGTCTACTGTATCTCAACTGCCCCAAGATATATGCTGGCAATCATACTCCAAGCTTATGGCCCCCAATATACATCTGAAGGGTCTCATGACTGAGGTTTTATTAAACGGTAATAAATGGTGTTTCCCTAGCAACAGCTAGCCCCTCAAAATCCCGGAAACCTTGCTTCCAAAATTCCTTGGAGACTTACTCTATCCCTGACTGACCCCCTCCCAACCTGAGGGTATAATGATGAGTTACCCATCATGACCCCAGTGCAGCTCTCCCTGTCCTGTCCCCATGCTTTAATAAAATTACCTTTTTGCACCAAGGGCGTTTTCAAGAATTCCAAACCCCACGAATCCCCGATCACCCCAAAACTTCATCATTGGTCACATCCCCTTCACTCATCCGTTTGTCGCTCACTAGGTATCTCCTCTGTGCCAGCCAGCAGAGCCAGGGCTAGAGACACAAGGCTGGGTGGGCTAGATTGGACCCTGCCCCACGGCACCTTTGGTCTCTCTGAGGAGGCAGACATACTAATCGCCCTGGCCACATGGTTTTGTGACGGCTAGTGGAGCACAGGTGTGCTTACTCCCAACCCAGGAGGAAAGATGTCTGAGCTGCAATGAATATGATCCAGGAGAGGCGGGGGTCAGGTACCTGGGGTGTGCCGGAAGCTAAAAGGGCCTCCTTTTGGTGGGAGGGAGTGTAGAGAGTGAGGGGCCAGATCTGGGGGGGCCATGGAAGGGTCTGAGCAGGGCTCCGGGGTAGGAAAGGAACTGGTAACTCTTAGCTGGTGGCTGGGAGGCCAGGGAGGAGTGGCTGGACTTGAGGGATGTTTGGGGATGGAAAGGGTTGGTCGTGGTGCACTGGTTGGCTGTAGGGGTGGGGAAAGAAGAGCCCGGACCCCCTGAGGAGGGGCTTTGGGAGTGGGCTTGGGTTCTGAGACCCCACAGGGTTGGGACTAGGGTGAGGCAAGTGAAGTGCCTAGGATGCAAAATTGGGGGTATTCACTCCCGGCCTTGTGTCCCCATCTGTGCCCCGTCCCTCTGAAATTTCTCACTAAGAATGTGGAAGCCACCTCTAGGGAGGAGCAAGGAGGATAATTCTGGACAGGGTGTCTCCTTTTGTCCTTAATTTTTTTTTTAAAGTATATAAACATTTTTTTAAATGTTTGTTTATTTTTGAGAGGGGGAGAGGCAGAGAGAGAGAGAGAGGGACAGAGGATAAGAAGCAAGTCCTGTGCTGACAGCAGACAGCCTGATGTGGGGCTGGAAACCATGAACCGCAAGAGAGAGATCATGACCTGAGCCTAAGTCGAAGCTTAACCAACTGAGCCACCCAGGCGCCCCTCCCCCCTTTAACCCCTACTTGGGAGATGCTGCCTTCTCTGCACCCTCCAGGGCTGGGGTGGGGCTGGGATTGACCCCTTAAGATATTATATCCTCTGGACAGCTACTCCATTTCCATTCTGATGCAGGATGACAAGTGCCCCATCCGGCTTCTTCCTGCATGCCACTTATGACAGGGAGCTCCCTGCCACCTGGGCACCCAGTCCTCTGGCTCCAGCCATTATAAAAAATGTTTCACCCTGAGCCCCCAAACCTGGAGATTTGCGGTGTCTTCTACCCAGTAGTGGCCTCAGCTCTGCCTCTGACTCTTTCCCACCCCTCTGGTGGGTCTGCTGATCCCCTTTCCCAAGACAGCTTAACATCTCTGAGCTTCAGTATCCCTGTAAAAGGGGAAACAATACTAGTCAGCACCTTCTAGGGCTGGTGTGAGGATTCATGGCCTGATGTGCATAAACCTCACGACACACACCAATTCCTCAATAATGGGTCACTAACTGATAACAACCGTGAATAACTACATGGGTGGACACTGTCCTCCTCCTGGTGTGGGCTGCCCAGCGATGTAGCCTCAGCCTAGGCCCCAGAACTCACCTGTTGGCCTCAGGTAGCAGGCTCTACTGTGTCCCTCTCACATCCAACACAGACACAGGGCTAATCCCAGAGGACGATGTTCATGGGGAAGAGGGAGTAACACTTTCACGAGATGACCAAGTGGTGCTGAGTTATGGGCCTGCCCTGCTGGTGTGAATTGGTTCTCTGCTCAGTGTTCACTCCAGCTGCAGGAGCAGCCTTGGTGCCTCCTCTCCTGCCCCCTTCTCCTCAAGTCTCTCAGGGGGACGGGTGGTGGCTGAGAAGGAGGGACGCAGACCTACCCTGTCCGCCAATAGGCATCTCTGGGACACATCACTAGACCCTGTCGTGTCTTTGGGGCTGTCCTGGTGGAGGGGGTCTCTCCTCAGCCTGAGGCGCCTGCATAGCCCGGGGTCCCACAGAGGGGGCAGTCCCAGCAGAAGCTCATTCCTAATAGGCGCAGTTGTGTGGATCATCACCAGACTCCTGCCATGAGACTGCCGTGTGGGGAGCCTGGGGCAGGAATCCCTGACTCCCCTGAAGAATCAGAAAAGCCAGCCCGGGACAGAAGGACAAGTGGTGCTGTAGCCTAGTCCCTAAAGCCATCCTGTGACCCTCCTTCTGTGCTGTCTCATTCCAGGAGCTGTGTCCACAGCCGGCTCCTGCCCCCAGGCTCTCTGCTTCTGCTCCAGGGTTGGTTCCCGGTTCAAAGTCAGAGCTTGTCAGACCGCAGTGATCGTGCTCACCAGCTCTTGGTGACCCAGGAGCTCTGGATTCCTGTCTGAGGGGCAAGAGCACCACTGAGGAGGATCGAAGGGTGCAAAGGTCCAGAGCAGCGAGGGTGGATGCAGGGATGCCAAGTCCTGGGTAGGCCGGGGGTGATTCTGGGGGAGCAGGGGATGTGGGGTATGTGTGGGGCTGGCGAGGAGCCGGCTTTGTGCTGAGGGGGCCTTGTTCATTTTCACCCCGGCTTCAGGAGGGAGGGTTCGCTGAAGGTTCGTAGACCTCGCTTGTTTTTACAGACTGGGGGCTCAAAGAAAAGAAGGGATGTGCCCAAAGTCACATAGCAGGTGGGACCTGGGCCACCACGGCCTGCTCCCACCCCTGCCAAATCCTGGTGACTAGGTTCCTCTCTATGGGGTATGTCAGAGGAGGGACTGCCTAACCTCTGGGGTTCAATTTTATTTGGTTTAGGGGCCTGCCTTGGGGTCCTGCATCCCCAGGAGGTCTTGCTTATTGTGGCCTGATCTAGGCCAAGGCCCAGGTTTGCTCTGTGCCTTAGTTTCCCAAGTCATACAGGGGAGTTCACAAAGTGAGATTTGGCCTGTACTCTTTGCCTCTTCTCACAGTGCACAGGGGAGACGGGTGGTCCACAGCTCCGGGCAGAGAGGGGACAGGAGTGCCTGGGGCCCAGGTCACCTCCAGGCCTGTAGATCCAGCTCTGAGGGTGTGGTCAGCAGCCAGGAGAGGAGGCTGCAGGGGCTGGTGGCCAGAAAAGTCCAGGGTTTCTGGTATCTGGTGTTCTTTAATCTGCCCTCCAGCCCCCTCTGCCTTGGGTTCACGGCTTCACCCCAGCTGAGTGCATCCTGAGGCAAGGCTCTCCCCACCCCTGCTAATTATGGCTGGTCACAAAAGCTGGACCGTGACCAGACAAAGGGATAGGGATGAAAGTGCTGGTTGTCATGGTAACCTGGAGGGTTGCTGAGACCCAGGGGAGGGGCTTGGCTGTGTGCCTGAGCCCAGGCATCTGGATGACCTCTGAGCATAAGCCAGGGTGGCCCAGGGGCTCATAGGGATTCCCCCTCCTGTTCTGGGCCTACCAGAACTGAACGTACAATGGCAACTTCACCCCCTCCATGGCAACACCTGCTCCCTGGGCCTCTCCCAGTGGCCCCATTATCCTGCACCTGCTGCCCCCCGTCCCACACCTGCTCCCCAGTCCAGGCGCCCTTCCCAAGGTCCCCTCTGCCCATCCCCAGGCCCAGCTGCCTGCTCTGAGGGCCAGCCAAGAGGGGCTGTGGAATCAGGAAGGGTCCCAGGGAGGGCCCTGGGCAAGGGCAGAGGGTCCAGCTGCCAAGCCAGCTCTGCCTGATCAGCAGTGCACGTGCTCATGACAAGACGTCCTTCAGGGCCTCAGTCTTCTCACCCGTAAAATGGGAACAGCCATTCTTGCCCTCAGGGCCTACCGAGAGTAAGTTTATTTCTGCTTGGAAGGAGATCTGAGACCAGGATGTCACCAGAGCTGGGTCAGGGTAGACAGTGAGGTTGGAAAGAGAAGAGAGAAAGGGTCGTCTTGGGTCATATTCTCAGGGCCATCTCTGTTAGACCACTTGGAGACCTGAATGTCTTCCTGTCACAGCTTGGAGGGTCACAGCTTGGAGCCGGAGAGGACATTTTCCAGGGGACCTTCAGGGTAGAGTGGATCTGGGCAGGAACCCCATCAGTACCAGGTTCTTGAGTGGCCTGTCAGGAGTACTAAGGGACACCCCTCCGCATCAGGGAGAGTGCATACTCCCAGAGAATGGCCTGAGGGGTCTCTGGTGATCCAGTAGTTCAATTCAGGTCAGGAAACTGAAATCCTAGGAGCTGTAGTTTCTGGCTGTCTGGTATCCCACCACCAGAGAGTGGAATGGAGGGACAAGAGAGCAGGAGGCGTGGCTCGCCAATGCCCCAACTGCTCCTGGAAAGGGATGGGGATTCCCATGGTGACTGGTTTTTGTCCTGTGGCTCACATTCTAGAGGTTCCCTACACCCTATGGGACAGCCCCAGTTTCTCCTCATACTTGGCTGTAACCTTGGGTGAGGCCCTTCCCTTCTTGCCACCTCGGTTTGCCCACCTGGAGTGTGGGAGCAGATTGTCAAGGAGGCGGTCAGCTCCAGCTGCTGCCCCAGCTGTTTGAAGGCTCCCTAGCCATCCTGGCCACTGATGGCCGCCCCATCTCTCTAGTGAGGAATTTCCTCCCTTGAACAAAGTATCCTTACTGACCTGTCTGGAATTTCTTTCTTTCTTTCTTTCTTTCTTTCTTCTTTCTTTCTTTCTTTCTTTCTTTCTTTCTTTCTTTCTTTCTTTCTTTCTTCTTTCCTTCCTTCCTTCCTTCCTTCCTTCCTTCCTTCCTTCCTTCCTTCCTCTCTCTCTCTCTCCCTCCCTCCCTCCTTCCTGCCTTCCTTTCTCTCTCTCTTCTTTCTTTCTTTCTTTCTTTCTTTCTTTCTTTCTTTCTTATTTACTTATTTTGAGAGAGAGAGCACACGTGCAGGGGAGGGGTAGAGAAAGAGAGAATACAAAGTAGGCTCTGCATGGTCAGTGCAGATCCCGACATGGAGCTTGAACTCTCGAACCATGAGATCAGGAGTCAGATGCTTAACTGCTTAATCAACTAAGCACCAGGCACCCCGACCTGTCTGGGATTTCTTACATATTCCCTCCCAGAGGTGTGGCAGGGACAAAGCTTTTGCCAGGAATGGGGGCATCTGGGGCAGGGCAACAGTCCTGGTGTCCCTCAGACCATTCTGTATAGGTGGTTCTGGTGCAGGCCTCAGCAAGTTTTGTGGACTCCACTGTGCAGATGGAAAAACTGAGGCCTAGCAAGGGAAGAGACTTGCCCAGTGAGTCAGCAGCAGAACCCAGGCCTCCTGCCCTGTTCATAGAACTTTCTAGGGGTGGGTCAGAATGGTTGTCTGGTCCCCAGACTCAATAAACTCAGGCTCCCTGGAGAAGGGAGGTGGGGGCACTTGGTGGGTCATGGAACCATGATGATGAGGCCAACCCCAGTCTGCCAAGAGATCATTCAGTCAGTGTTCAGTGCTCAGTGAGTTCCTTGGGGCCAAGGGGAAATCAGAGGCACTCAGAGCCTAATTATGACAAACAGCTTCCTGTGTAGGGGTCTATCACTGGGACCCCCTCTTGGCCCCTGCTCCTGGAGAGTGGAAACTCAACATCCTGGACCCTGTTCTGGGATGGTCTGGAATTTCAGGTCAGAGGGAGGTAGGCTGGGGAAGAGGGTGTAAAGGTGAGACTGTGTACAGCTGGTCGATGGTCACCATCTCCGGGGTGGTGGCTCTCATGTGTATTATTGTTTCCTAGTTATCTCCCTAAGGGTTCTTCTAGGACTCATTGATCGGCAGGGCTGCTGGGAAAAGCAGCACCCCCACCCCCATCCCCCACCATTCCTGCTGTTCAAGCCCACCCTCCAGTTGGGTGACACAGCAGTGACCAATGTATAGTTGCCTACCAAGGTGTACTGACCATGGTCCTTTGGGCCCCCGAAGAGAGTATAAGCGTGTTCTGTGGGCTGAGGCAATCAGGGAGGGCTTCCTGAGGAGGTGTGGCCTGGGATGGGATGGGAAGTTGTAGAAAAACTGAGAGGGAGGAAATTCTCACTAGGAAGCTCCACGTGAGTACAGGTGGCAATGGGTTTGGGCTGGGGGCTAGGATGAGGCCTCAGCATTCACGGGCCAGGGGTCCTCAATCTTCCAGTCTCCCAGGAACTCCTACTCCTCCCTGAGCGCTGGGCTTTTAAGGTCTTATCTGTCAAGCTGATAAAAGAAAGTTCTGGTCAGAGCTGCTGAAGCCAGCTGGCCAATGACAGAGAAGGGAGAAGGTCAGAGGCAGCCGAGGGAGAGCGGTGAACCCCAGACCTCGCCTAGGTCTCTGACAGCCCCCATGTCTGTGACTCAGTTTCTTTTAGCAGCTCAGAGCCCCTGGCTTAGAAAACCAGAGGGAGATCTTGGGGGCCCAAGAGGCTGGCTGGGGGCTGGTGGGGAGTGGATAGCTCCAGCCATCCTGTCTGGATGCCTGTCGCCCTCTGTTCCGGCTGGCCAGCCACATGAAGGGCTCATTCTGCTGTCTATTCACATGGGACTTTCATCTCCGCCACATTGCTCCCAGCTTCAGCACTGCCAGCAGGAAGGCACAGGGGAGGGGGAGCCTAGGATTGCCATGCCCTCAGACCTGTTGCCCAAAAGGCATGAGCCTAGGTGCCCTAAACAGTCTGCTTGCCCAAGCTCTAAGTTTCCAGGCTACCAGAGATGGGTACAGGACCCCCACTCACAAGCTCTTGCAGGAACCCAGTCTTTCCTATTTCAACAAGAGCAAGGCTGGCTTCCCTTCCAGCCCCCAGAGAACAGAGCAAAAGACTGCCCTCCCACCACAGGGTAGGTGGGATCCCTGGGCAGGGGGGAGTTCATGGCTCAGCCCCTTGTTCCTCCCTCAGGGAACAAGTAAGTATGGTGGCCTCCAGGGCAGGGCAGGAAAAGCAAAGCCTAAACCCATGCTCAACCACTGGAGAAGATGGAGGCATTAGAGGGTGGACACTTGAGACCCAAGAGAGCAGGGACTGACCCCAGTGTCCTGCCAGGGAGGGAGGGAGGCAGTCATACCCACTGCCCACACTTACAGAGGGGCAGAGTCGAGGTGGCAGGACTGCTGGGAGAAGCAGACCCCCTGGCCCCCATGCCCCAGGTAAGGGACACAGCAGTGACTATCTCATGGTGGGGAGTGGGGGATCTGTGGGCTGGACCTTCTGAGAGTAGACCCTTCCTGCAGTGGCCTATCCATCTGTCTGGCAGCCATGGCCCCTGTGACATCATCAACCCACTGCGTTGCTTGGCAACTTTCCAGGATTAGCACTCTGCCCCTGTCATCCCTGACGTCCCACCATGGGCTGATGTTGCCCTGGCAACCCGGATGGGTACTGCAGCTTTTTGGACAGCTGTACCCAGTGTGGGAAGTGCCAGGAAAAATCCAGGAAGCAGGTGCCTCTTTCTAGGTCGAACAGGGTACACAGCCTATCCCCAGACCCACAAAGGAGCCAGGCTGTCCTAAGCAGGGCTTTGAGGGTTTTTGTCTCCTCAAAGAGCTTTGGTCAGCTTTGCCTCCAATCCCCCTTATACCCTTTCCTTCCTCCCACAATGATCACTAAGCACCTACTGTGTGAATGCCAACAAGAAAAGCAAATAACACTACAGTTTGAGCTTAGGGAAAGTTGCACCAACATTGGATCTTGAAGGATGAATAGGAGTTGGCCAGGGGTAGGAGTTGGTGGAGAGAGGTGTTCTGGACAGAGGAAGCAGAAACCTGTACGAAGGCCAAATCACTGTCTCCAGCCACAGCTTACACTCTGCCTCTGGACTCCTCATGGCCTGGCCTCTCTGGCTCTCTCTTTCAACAGACATTTTAAGGCAGAAACCAGTTTAAATCTGAATGCTCAGTGCCCAGCACTGGCTTGACACTAAGCTAGCATAACTAAAATGTCAAATAGAATTGGACATTTGTTTAATGAACCTCGGGTCCTCCTACCTCCCTCTACACCAACCTGCCTCACCAAGCCTCAGTTTCCCCATCTATGAAATGGGGCCAATGTGGAGAAAGCTCTCTGGGTAAGGGTTCTCAGGTTGAGGTGGGATGGTTTTTAAATTTTCTTTTGGTTTGTAACCCACCTCTTACCCTGACCTCTCCCCCCACTCCCCCCCCCCCCCGCCAAATGTTTAAGACTAGTGCAGTGGACATCAGTAAATGTTTATATTTCTCAGTTGTCAGTATTGGACCATTTTTGCTTCATCTCCTAACTATACTTATCTATATATAAATCTAGCCAAACCATTGGAAAGGAAGTCACAGCAGCGGATATCCTGACATTTGTCCTGAAATTCTTCAGCGCACATCAGTTAAGACAGGGACAGTCTCCTATACAACCACAATATCATTTTTCACATCTAAGAAAATTAACAAAAATTCAATATCCAGGACAGACAGGAGGATCAAAGCCTGAACTCATGCCAGGTCCTTGGAGCAGATGGGTGACTGAGGCCAAAGATCGGGGGCAGGAGCACCCACTGCCCACCCTGAGGAGGCTGAGTTGCAGCCTGGTGTGTGTGTGTGTGTGTGTGTGTGTGTGTGTGTGTGTGTGTGTGTGTTTCTGTACAAGCTGAACCTCCAGAGAACAGAAGTGACCCTTTTCGCAGCGATCTGACCATCTGGCCCACAGCTGTGGCTTAGATATGAACTTCCTCAATTATTATCCCCAAATTATTCACATAACTTTACTTGTTATTTTATTTATTTTCCCCAGGATTCAGTCAAAGTCCTTACCCTGCGTTTGGCTGTTTTGTCTCTTTACTCTAGAAGAGTCAGGGAGGGGAGACAGGTAGTGGAGCCTGGGTTTGACAGACTAGAGGGCGGCCACTGTCCCCATCCCGCCGAGGAAAGACGGGAGCACAGGGCGGGAGGAACCAAGTCCCAGCCTGTAGGTGGTGTTGGGCAAGGGGACTTGCAGACCCGGGGAGCGTTCGGGGTCGGAAGTCCCGCCCGCCGCGCGGATGATCCCGCCCCTTAGCAACAGGCCCAGCGTCCCTCCCTAGAGACGGGCCACCAGACCGCACTTTGCTCGTTGGAGCCGGTAAGTCGGTGGCCACCGAGGGGGATGGTGGGGCCAGCAGGGGCAGGGGCACCTCGATAAGGCACAGAAGGCGAGTGGACGGGAAGGAGGACTCCCTTCCGGCCCAGGGTCCACATTCCTGTCTCTGACTGCGCATTCAGTTTCCTGAGCCTCGGCCAGGGGGAAAGGAGTGGGGGGCACTTTTAAATAACCTTCCAGGTAAGCCCTGTACTTACTAGACTGACTTTTTGCCCTCCCCCCGCCCCACACGCGGAGAATGTAGCCACAACTCCCCGCCCTGTGGAAGGCCCCTGCAGGCAAGGAGCCTAAGTCCTTATCAGCCACACAGTCCCTCTCCTGATGCCAACTGCAGCCTTAGTCCTCCATGTCCCCATCTGCAAATCCTCAGAGCATCGCCGTCCCTCTCTCACAGACTCATTACAGACATCAGCTTTCTTTCCTTACTTTTCTCACTCATGAAATCATTTGGCAGACACCTTTGAGGCACCTACTCTGTGCCAAGCCTGTGCCAGTCCTGTGCTAGGTGCTGAGGTTCCAGAGACCAACGTCACCCCCAAATTCCTGCATCTGCAGCTCTCATGATCACCTGGCAGGGAGGATAGATGCGCACATACAATACAGGGAGGTGTTCGCTGGAGGGAAGAGCCTCAGACAGATGTGGGAGCACAGAGGGGCTCACGTTAGGTGAGTACTCCAAAAAGGCGGAGAGAACCCCACGCCTGTCGGGGTTATTGCCATCCACAGTAGTAGTGTTTGCCAGGTAGCCCCCACAAGGGAAGAGACTTCAAAAATTCTTTAAGCCACAGATCTATTAGATGACACCTTACACAGAACCTGGTATGTGAAACAGATACAGGGTCTTTGCTGAATCCAAGGTTGGGTGGCTCTGAATTTCTTCTGCTTTGGCCCTCCTCCCCACAAGCACTCACCAAAGAACCTCAGGGCTCTTTGGTGCACAGTTTGAGAACCACTGTGGTGTTGCTTAGGGACATGGATCTTTGGGTCCGCCAGAAGTGAAGACCTCAGTTTCCCTTCTGGTTCTGTCAGTTCTCGGCTGTGTGTCCTTTGCAAGTTTCTTGACTTCTCTGGACCTTCATTTCCTTGTTTGTGGATTGGTGATGGTAGTAGTATGTGTCGTGAGGATCAAACCCCCTTGTTCACTTGTGTCCATCCAGCCAGTGCCTGGTGGGTGGTTGGGTCACATGGGGTTGAATGTCACTGAATCCAACCTGAAGCTTCTTCTGACTCAAGCAATTAGGACTCCCAGGTGGTCTGACTGGGGAGAAAGAATGCCTCGGTTTAAATTCCACCTGTGCCTCTTGCTGGCTGGCTGAACTTGCACAGGTCCCTTAACCTCTCTGAACCTCATTTGCCCTACCTCTGAGAAATGAGGATAGTCTCAGTTCTCACCTCAGAGGTTTGAACGAGATGTTGCACAAACTACATGTAAGCCCCTAATAGCATTCACCATTCCCACACACTGTGTCTGCTGGGGCCACCCCTGCCATCTTACTGGTCAGTTTCCTCATGTAAGAGGAGAGAGTGCCCAGAGGCTTGTACCATGTACTCACCCTCTTACCAGCCCCACTCATTCCCACATAGAGGCAGCCATCACTGGTGGGGCTGATAGGAGACAGAGGTGGATCTGTCTGTGTATCTGTCACAGGTCCTGTGCACACCAGCAATGCACAGATGCCTAGAGCTGGGGTGGGATGGGAAGGGAGCCGTGGATCTTTGTAAAGGGCTGAGGGATGGAGGAGAGACAGGATTCTGAGTTTGCAGCTTGCTCTCGTGCCTTCCTTCATGGAACGTGTCTGTATGGATCCCCCACTGCCAGACTTCTTGGAGGGAGTTGGCTCATGGGAGAAAAAAAAAAACCCAACACAGGCTCCTTTTGCCTCCAGTAACACTGTGCTTTCCTGGACATTTCTGCATCTGTCATCTTGGCTGAGCCTGATGACGCACCAGCTCAGCAGCACATATTCAAGCACATTCAACATATTCAAGCACATTTGAGAGCTGGGGAAACCAGGGAGTGGGATGCCCTCCTGTGGAGTGGGGACCCCGCCTCTCCAAGAACTGCCTGTTTGGTGATTTTGTTCAAAGATGAGCAGACATCTTTGGGTTTGCAGCCATGATGGAGCTGAGCCCCAGTGGGTCCTCTGTCCGTTAGGGTGCTCTGGGAAGGGCTGGTGACTGTCAGATGGGTAGGCCAAACTCAACATTGTTTTTAGGGCCTGCCCCAGGAGGTGGCTGACTACCAGGGAATGGGTTCAGGGAGCCGAGTTCTAGTAGGACACTGGTTAGAAACTGGTCAGCCTCTGGGCTCAGAGTTTAGGCCTTCCTGCCAGAGCCCTATCTGGCCTTTCATGGGCCCCAAAGTGGTCTTGCCAACTCACCACCTCCTTCTTAGAAACGGACTCAGCACTTCAGGCTGCTTCAGCACTGCTGGGTAGCTTTGATCCAGACAGTCCTGGCTGCCCAGCCCGCCTTTCAGGTCAGTCCAGACAGGATTACCCTGCAGTGATCCAACAGGAAGCCTACACCAGCCAGGCATGCTTAAAATGGAGACAACAGGGCACGAAACATCCAGCCAACAGAGCGGCTTGTACCGTGAACTCCTGGCTGCTTTGTCGCAGTGTGCAGGGGTTGGGAAATGGGATGGGGCCAGAGGAGAGGGTGATGCTTGGGTCAGGGTATTCTTTTGTTAAGATACCCTCTCTTTTTTATTAATTTATTTTTTTAAAGATTTGTTTGTTTGTCTGTTTATTTATTTATTTTTAATATAATTTATCGTCAAGTTGGCTAACATACCGTGTATATGGTGTGCTCTTCGTTTTGAGGGTAGATCCCCATGATTCATTGCTTACATACAACACCCAGTGCTCATCCCAACAGGTGCCCCCCTCAATGCCCATCACCCATTTTCTCCTCTTCCCCACCCCTCCCCTATCAACCCTCAGTTTGTTCTCTGTATTTAAGAGTCTCTTACGGTTTGCCTCCCTCCCTGTCTATTTGTAACAAGATACCCTCTCTTTTTAAATGACATTGTTATTGAGATAATTATAGACTCACTCCCTTTTTATTTTTGTACCTGCATTACATGAAAACCTCTTCATCACCATACCCTTGTCCAAATCTCTTATAACCCTGCCCTGACCAAGGATTTCCCCCAGTGATACGTTTTGAGGTAGCCAAAAGCAACAGTGGCTTGGCAAGGGCTCGCTCAGCCTGTAGTAAAAGTTCTGCAAACCCTTGTCCCTGGGATGGTGGATGTGTATGCAGCCCCATGGTACATGTGCTGTTCCTGCTGGGGAGACGCAAGGGGATGCATTGCATGAGCTGAGCTGACCCTGAGAGCCAGGGCAGCTGAATACCCTTCTGTAACTGGCAGCGGGATCTGTGGGTCACGGGAAGGTCAGGATCCCTCCAGGGAGACCATTTAGTCCTCTGGTTCCTGGGTTATGGTGTGGGGCAGACACAGGTAGGGGAGACAGCGTGTGGCCCAGCACCCCATAGTAGGGAGAGACAGGGCAGTTCAGTTGGGCTGGGGCACCAGGGTTGCCTCCTGCTGAAAGTCATTTTGGGGAAAACCAAACAGGGCCTTTCACTGAGTGAACTCTGGGCCACCCTCCTCGTCTCCTTTGTGAGTAACTAGGCCTTGCTGTCTAACATGGAGGAGAGGGGGTGAGCAGGTGTAGAAGGACGCACTGCAGCGGGGCATCTGCAGAGCTTCCCTGACTCCCCTCACTCTGCCCCTGACTCTGGGGGCTCATTTCTCACATGCCACATCCAGGGAAGGCCCTGCTGTCTCCTGGTGGGACCTGCCTGGCACTGCGTGTCTGTGTCTGTCCAAATTAGGAGACCACTTCCTCCCTCTCCACCCTCTGTGTGGCAAGCTGTGGCCGGTTGCAGGATGCAGATGAGGCATCCCTGTGTCCCGGTGCCCCTGGGGGCTGAACAGAAGCCAGCAAGGGCCCAGTGATGCCAGTATCTTCTCCTAGGAGCGCCTCAAGAAGCAGCATGGAGCAGCCTAACAGAGAAGGCTACAGCCCAGGAAGGACCCCACAGAGCCCAGAGTGCAGCAGTACTCCTGCAGGCCAAGAGTGTAACCTGAAGAGGACCCAGGCAGACCTAGAGTATAACCTGGGGAAGATTCTTCTGGGACCAGATTTTGGCTCCAAGGCTCTAAGCCCTGACGCCAATACCCTGCCTTTACCCCTGCCCCCACCCACGCTCTCAGTCTTGGGGCAGCCCCGGAAGTTGCCCCTGACAGGCACTGATAAGAAGTACCCCCTGATGAAGCAGCGTGGGTTCTACTCTGACATCCTCAGCCCTGGAAGCTTGGATCAAATGGGGGTGAGTGTGGTAGCTGTCCCCTACCAAGCCCAAACCCTCCTTGTGGGTTCCAGTCACCCTTCCTTCCTTGCTTCCTTCCACCCATCCATCTTGCCATCAGTCCATTTGTTCATTTATCCATCTAGCCATCTGTGTCTAATAATTTGTCCATCCATCCATCCACCCACCATCCACCCACCCATCCATCCTTCTGATCATCTGTCCATCTGTCCCTCCATCCATTTGCCCATTCATTCAACAATTCATTACTGAATATCTCTTATGTGACAGGCCCTGGACTGAGCACTGGTGACAGTGAGGACAAGACATCCATGTCCCTATTGTCATGGGACAATGACTTTGGTGGGGGAATTGTCCCCCAGCTCTGATTGGGGAGGGGGTCCTTGGACAAAGTGGCATACTATGTGTTTACTGGGTGGCTGGGAGGGGGTGTGTTCCAGGCATGGGGAACAGAAGGTACAGAGGCTTGGGAACCCTGACAAGCTCCATGGCCTGTGTAGAGAAGGAGGAGAGAATGTGAGAGGACAGATGGAGGCTTGGGGTAGGGGGAGTATAGACAGGTGATGACCAGGGGAGAGTTCAAAGAGCCCCGTAGTCCTGGACAGCCTTAGGAAAGTTCTAACTAGGATAGGCCAAGAGGGTTAAGGCAAAGATCCATGGATCCCCACTATGCTGGGGGTGCCAGAGTCACCCTTGGTGGGGGAGACATGCACAGAGACACCTGCTGGACTTGTGGTCCCTCCATCTAGTGGCTCAGCTCCCAGACACAGCAGAAGTGTTCTTAGAGTGAGGAGGGAGCTGTGCAGGATCTGAAGGGGGTAAGGTCAGGGGTGTCCCAAGTGGCTGGAGCTTGTTGCCCACTATGGCCTCTGAATGAGGAATTGTGGAAACTCACTGTTCTGCCCCATTCCCGTGCCCTTGGGTGTTCCCTGGTGGGCTTGGGGGCGACACTTGGCCTTGTGGTCCCTCCCAGGTCCTGCCTGTCCCCAGGATGTTTATACCCCCTTAGAGCTCTGGGATTTGGTTTTAGGAAGTATGCCGTGGTCCCTGCATGAACCAAGATCTCCTGCGGCAGGCCGACCTTGACAAGTTTACTCCAAAAGGTCAGTGCCTAGAAGGGCAGGGTGGATGAGTGGGTGCCATTTAGAAGCAAGACCTCTGGTCTTAGATTGTTTCTTCTTGGCTCAGGATCTCAGTTTCCTCAGCTATAAAATGGGGGTAACAAGATATAAGGTGCTTTGCAAGGGCCAAGCTAATGGTTAGTGCTCAGTGAACCACACCTTATCTTCCTCTTAGCTGAGCTGTGACAAGGGCACCACAGTGGGTGGGGCTGCTGAGGGCCAGGGCATCAGTTCTCTGCCCAGCTGGGGACACTAGGGTTTTCACATGTATAAATTACCTTTTCTACCTCCCCTGGAACATGAGCGTGGAGAAGGCCAGGGCTGTGTCTGAGTTTTCCCTGCTGGGACCCCAGTGTCTAGAATAGGGCCTGGCATGGGAAAGTGCCCAGAAGATCTCTGCTGAATGAGGACTCTCCTCCCAGGCTCTGCGCTGAGTCCTGTAAGGACTGGGGCAGGACTGCAGAGTGTGGGGCAGTCTCCGGTGGCAGAGGGGAGAATAGGGTGGCTCCAGGAGAAGCAGCAAGGTGGGTGGGGCCCTGAGTGAGGAATCAGGTGGGAGCCCTCCCACCTGGCTGGCAGACAGGATACCCGCTTCGATCAGGCTCAGAGGTCCCAGCTGTCTGCCTCTCCTCCCCAGCCCCAGGAGAGGCCTGGCTCCTTGCTGACACTGCCCACATTAGTCCTCTCAGTGCCCATGGACCTCATGGGGTCTGTGAAGCCCCAGAAGTGGCTCAGGAAATATCACATGTATGTGCATTTGTGTGGTGAGCTGAGGATCCAGTCTATTGGGCTGTACCGTCTCACAGACATCTGTGGCCCAGAAAATGCTTACAGAGTACAGATCTAAGGGTTGTGGGGTGCTCCTACCATCCACAGTGGGGTGGGGTGGGGATGCTCGGCGGCTCTGCATCCCCATCCACATGAGGAAAAGCAAGACCAAAACACACCCTCTGGAGGCCGTTGTCCCTCCAGACTTGCCCTCCCTTGGGTGCCTGGTGCCAAATCTGGCTTCTTGTCTCCACTGCCAGCCACAGGCAAGCTCTGAGCTTCCCTTGCCCCAGGGCGCTCATACCCAGTACCTAGCGCTTTGTCTTGGGGGCGTATTGGGCTCTGGCCTGAGCCCCTGACACTCCTGCCTGTGCCTCTGCCTGCAGTCAGAAGTTTTGAGATTCCTGAAGGCTTCGAGGAACATTTGGAACAGCAGCGCTTCGAGTCCACCACCCGGGTGCTCACCCAGACTGACTTCCCACTGCAGGCCTACGAGCCCAAGGTGCAGGTGCCTTTCCTGGTGCTGCCAGGCCAGTGCCCCCGAAAGATTGAGATTGAGAGGTATGGCCAGGTTGGCAGTGGGAGGGCCCATTCCTTTGGGGGGGTGGCATCCACCCAAGTCAAGGAGCGAGGGACAGCAGGCTACTAGGTGACCGTCTTCATGGCAGAGGTTACTAAAATGGGCCTGTGTTCGGGGCGCCTGGGTGGCACAGTCGGTTAAGCGTCCGACTTCAGCCAGGTCACGATCTCGCGGTCTGTGAGTTCGAGCCCCGCGTCAGGCTCTGGGCTGATGGCTCAGAGCCTGGAGCCTGTTTCCGATTCTGTGTCTCCCTCTCTCTCTGCCCCTCCCCCGTTCGTGCTCTGTCTCTCTCTGTCCCAAAAATAAATAAACGTTGAAAAAAAAAATTTAAAATGGGCCTGTGTGCAAATCTTGTAGCCCTTTGCTTTCTTTTTTGTTTTTGTTTTAAGTTTTATTTATTTATTTTGAGAGACACACAGAGAGACAATCCCAAGCAGACTCCCTGCTGTCGGTGCAGAGGGCTTGAACTCGCAAACCATGAGATCATGACCTGAGCTGAAATCAAGAGTCAGATGCTTAACTGACTGAGCCACCCAGGCGCCTCACCCTTTGGTTTCTTTATAGGAACAAACTGCTTTCCTTGCTGTAGGATTGGGGAGGGTGGTATTTAGGTCAATGTAGTGGAACTACCAGACAGACACAGGGCAGCCGGGGCTCAAGACATCAGCCCCAGCTACCACACTACTTCCTGATGAATTCCAGAGGGGTGGGGGGCCCTGGAGGCATCCCTGGGCCACACTCCTATCCACCACGACCCTGTGGACCCTTGCTGGCATCCATGAAGCCATCTCAGATGAGCCGAGCTGTCATGAGATTCCCTTGTCCCCCCTCGGCCAGGAGGAAGCGGCTGTACCTGAGTCTGGACATCGAGCAGTTACTGGCTCATGAGGGCATCGACTCTGACAAGCTTATGCCCAGGCACCCAGACCCCCACCACCCCCAGACCATTGAGCAGGGCCATGACCCGCTCTTTCCCATCTACCTCCCACTGAAGGTGAGCCTAGTTTCCATAGCAAGCTGATGGTCAGCAATGGGGGGAAGGGTGGGTGGGAGGGGTACAGGACCCCGGCCGAGAGATCAGACCCGAAAGGGGATCTGTGGGAATCATAAGCACTCACTCGTCAAGCATAATTGGACCTTCCCGCCAGGGGTTTTGATCATCCTAGGCTGGGACAGAAGGGGCCCCAGAACCCCTGAGATGCTGACTCTGCTTTTTGCTTGGGAGCCTGGGGAACCTGTGTATGCAATCTCTGTCCCCCCAGCTCCCAACCTTGAGGCACCAGAAGCAGCCCAGTTGGACTGTGGAGTAGTATATGGAGCTCCCTGACCACTGCTCCTGGACTCACTGAGATGGGGGGAACTGAGGTGGAGGAGGGCCTCATTGTAGCTCCTTTGGGATGCCGATGGGGAAACTGGGTCCGAGGAGGAGAAAGAGGGAGCATAGCCTGCTCTAGCTTTCACTAGCCTCCCTGCCCTTCCTCTCCCTGACCCTGAGTGTGTCTTGCTTGGCAGTCCCTGTGGGGAGGCAGAGCTGAATCCACATCACCCTACTAAGGGTGGCCTCCTGACTACCCTGAATCTCCTTCATTTCTGCATGTAGGTGGAATGCTCAGAAAAATCCAAGGTCCACCTCTTCCCTTGGGCCTGAGCTGGATGATCCTTGGGCAGTGGGAGAGAGAGCTCATATCCTGCTCTGAGTCCCCAAATACCCCTCTGCTTGCATCAGGGTTGCCCGGTTGGGTGGGGATCCAGGGTTTCACAGAGCCAGACCCCACAGGCCCCTGTGAATAGTGGGGGAGACACTCAGCCCCATGGCCCTCAGTCTGTAGCTTCTGCATCTGAAGAAGACTTACTTAGGCACCCTCATCTTCTGCCACACCCAACCCATTTGGCCCCTCTAGGGGAGAGCTGCCTCCTCCTGACCTCTGCCCATTTCTTCCAGGTATTTGACAATGAGGAGTTTGATTGCCGGACTCCCAGTGAGTGGATCAACATGGGCTTGGAGCCAGGGTCTCAGGACAGGAAACCTGTCCCTGGAAAAGCCCTCCTGCCCACTGATGACATCCTAGGTCATGGTGAGCAGGGCCGGCATGGGTGGGGGGCAGGATCCTGGTCTGTACCATCCCTGTCTGGCAAGCAGCCCAACCATTGACTTCTGGGCTGCCCTAGGGGCTGGCAGCTGTGGGAGGGGAGGGCTCCCACCTTTTGAGGCCTCCCAGCTGGGATACAGACTAAGGGGCTGGCCATATAGAGTCAAAAAATACAAGGACCAGGGATGACATTGTGGGAGGGTTGGGGAAGGGACTGCTGGATGGTGTCTAGTGTTTAAAAAAATCTTTGATTTATTGGTAATAAAAAATATGCAAGCTTGTTGGAAATGTTCAAATGTGTACAAGGGGCACAATTCAAGCCTTCCTTCCTGCCACCTAGAAATCACCATTGCTCTAGCTTTACCTATGGCCTCTCAACTTGCACCTCTGCATGGACAACACACATTCTCATGCTTACACACCTGCTTGCAAACACATATTCACAAGCACACTTACCATCATACTCACACACCATCCCCCACATCACACACGTTTTCACCACACATACTCACACACCTCCCATCACCCATTCACAGCCACTATCTCTCCCTGCCCCCAACACACATACCTGCACTGATGTCCCACAGATGAGCTGTATCTCTGCTTTGTCTGTGTCTGTCCCTCCTTTGGCCCCACATCTGCCCTGGGGCTGTGTTTGCTGCTGTAGGGAACTGAGCCAGGTTGACCTTCCTTGGCTGCCTCTGAGTGAGCATCTGAGGAAGATCTGGGTTATGAAGTTGGAGGTTGGAGTTGGCTGCCCCTCTGTGCAGGGCTGAGGGCTGCTCTGCTCCCTGCCCCGTGGTGGACATGCCACTTTGGGACGGGGAGTGCCCCCCCCACCCCCCATGGGCTCTGCCCAGGATTGAGAGCCATGCTGGTTGGTTTTAAGACTTCTCAGCCTCCAGGGGGCCCCACAGTAAGTCCATTGAGCAGGCTGTAAGTTTATGTTTCGATTTAAAAACATGTTAATGCTGGAATCAATTTCTCTGAACTAGACAAGAAGCCCAGAATGTTCCCTTTACTTTGGACTTAATTACAAAAATAATTTAACTCAATTGTTCCCAGATCTCCAATTCCTGGCAATAAAACCAGAAGGTGGGGGGGTGCTGCATTAACTTTAAATGTACCAAGTACCAGCCTCCCGGAAGTGCTTCTGTTTGCCCTCCTTCATGTGGGCCCTGGCCTTGGGCAGTGGCACTGGTGGGAGGGGGGCTGGCAGGGAGCATTTCTGCCAGAGACCTCTGGTTTTCTGCTGGTGCCTTCTTGTGACATCATCTTCTCTAAGTTGAGCCAAGACAGGTCAGCATTTTCCAAAGAGCATTTTCCAAAGAGAAGCATATAGCATCCAGCCAGCACGTTAGCAATTCCTTGGAGTTCCAGCTGTTCTTCCTCAACCCAGGCTGTAGAACCCATCAGCTTATTTTAAGGCACTTCTGCCTTAAAAGGTGTGAGGAGGCTGACCAGAACCAGGACTGGATGCATACATAGTATGACTTCAGGCTCTGTGAGGGACACAAATGGGCTAACAAGTCAGAGGGTGCCTGGGGCAAAGGCACTCTTTGAGGCAGAGATGCTTCGTGGAGGGGAAGCCATTTGAGCAAGGAACAAACCATCAATGAGGTGACCTGAGCAAAGACTGTTCCAGTCAGAGAGCATAGCCAATGCAAAGTCCCTGAGGCAGGAGTAAGCTCCGAAGTCACAGTAATAGCCAGACATGCAGTATGGCTGGAGAAAGAAAAGGGTAGGTGGTGGCAGGAGATGAGCTGGAGAAGCAGTGCAAAGGCTTGCAGTGCAGGAAGTGAGTGGAAGGCCCATCCTGACCAACAGGCCCTGAGGCCCATTTTGGGGCCACTGCAGGGCAGCAATCTTTTACCTTGACCTGACCTGTCCTGATATAAGGGGCCTAAGGGTTCAACTGCCACATGCAGCCCATGGGAAGGGGTTCGCTCTGGTCTTGGTCACTTTGAAGGGGTCCAGTTCAGACATGATGAGCTTCACAACTACATCCTCACCAGGTCTCTGTGTGCCTGGGGCTTTCCTGCCTCCCGTTCTAGCTCTGCTGGCCTGTGTCTCTGTCTATCCTGATGGGGTCATGCAGAGCACAGAGACAGAGGGGTCTGGTCCTTCTGGCTCCTCCTGCCACCAGGGGTTCCCCAGAGGCCAGCTCAGCTGGAAGGAAGCAGAATCGCTGCTTTGCTGGAGCTAGAAGGGGTCATCCTGGTGGGAGGGAGGCCAGACCAGTGGCCACTGAGACTCGTTCCCAGCGCCTGCTGCCCACACAGAGTCCCCTACCCACCCTACAGCAGAGAGCACTGGCGGGTTCCCCTCCTGTTTCAGAGGACCCCAAAAGTCGGAAGCTGAAGTATGAATGGTGCGATGTCGGCGTCCTGGACTATGACAAGGAGAAGAAGCTGTACCTGGTACACAAGACAGATGAGAACGGCTTGGTGCGAGATGAGACGGGGAAGCCCATTCTGAATGGAGGGGTCACCGCTGAAGGTACAGGCTCTCTGCCCCACCCCATGCATACCCCCCACTCAGGACCATGACTGAGGCCACCCCCCCACCCATGGCACAGCCACCTCAGGCCTGAATTCTTCCTTGCTCTGTATGTCCTGTGACTGTCTGTCCCCTGGCCAGTGAAAACCAGAGGACCCATCATTCAGAGAGAGACCCCAGGAAGGGCAAATGGCCATTATTGGGTATGCCTGCCCTGAGCAGCTGACGGTACCACTTGAAACATGATGCAGAGAAGGCATCCAAGGCCCATCAGTTAGTGATGTTTACCTTGAGTGTGGCAGCGAGGAGTGGGCACTTCAGCAGCCGCCCCTGTGTGACTGTTTGTCTGTGCACAGATCTTTATGGTTTACAAAGCACTTTCACATCCATCCATGGCCAACTGTGAGGTGGGCAGGGAGAGGAATGTTGTCATACCCATTCTGCAGATGTGACAGGGTGTCAGAAGAGAGAACCCACTTGTGCAGGGCCACCATGCATCAGTAGCAGAGTCAGGCTAGAACCCAGTGTTCCAGCCTAGAGAGTCTGACTGTGTTGTGTGTTCCCTTTTCTCTCCCACCTGGCCCCAGGAAGGCACCCCCTCCTCGCCTGCCAGTACTGGGTGCCTCGGATCCAGCTTCTCTTCTGCGCTGAGGACCCACGCGTGTTCACGCAGCGTGTGGTCCAGGCCAACGCCCTGCGCAAGAACACAGAGGCTCTGCTGCTATACAATCTGTACGTGGACTGCATGCCCTCTGAAGGCCACCAGCTCATCAATGAGCAGAGCCTGAGCAAGATCAAGCAGTGGGCCATGAGCACACCCCGGATGCGCAAAGGGCCCTCGTGAGTCTCCACCAGACCCTTCGTTATGCCCACTTCCTCCAGGAGCCCAGGGGGCAATGCTCCCTCCGTGCTCACCTGTGGGCCACGTTGCCCACTGCACTGTGGACTTCTTGGCCCCAAGTCATGTCTTTTTCATCTCCAGATCTCTCATTATCAGTATCAACTCATGGATTCTTATTCAAAGGGACAGAACCTGTTACTACTATTTTTTTTTTTTAATTTTTTTTTTTCAACGTTTATTTATTTTTGGGACAGAGAGAGACAGAGCATGAATGGGGGAGGGGCAGAGAGAAAGGGAGACACAGAATCGGAAACAGCCTCCAGGCTCTGAGCCATCAGCCCAGAGCCTGACACGGGGCTCGAACTCCCGGACCGCGAGATCGTGACCTGGCTGAAGTTGGACGCTTAACCGACTGCGCCACCCAGGCGCCCTAACTATTTTTTATTTTGGTGCCCAAATTGTCCCAGATTTGGCCAGAGAGAGCCTCCTCAAGCTGATATATTCCTATCGTTCTTTGAGTGTGTCTTTAATTTGGGGCATAGCAAGAAGTGCTGGGCTCATCTTGTACTTCTCCAGACCCAGCCCTGAAATCAGCTATTTCTCCAAGAACCCCTGGTTCCTTTCAGTGGGGGAGTTTAGAAACCAAGATCTGGGTGTTAGATATGCTCATTGCTACTGGGAAATCATTGCTGTGAGGCTCTTAGGCCAGACAAATCTGGGAAATATATATATTATTATACTATGTTATACTATTATTATATTACATTGCATTAAATTGCATTAAATTGCATATTACACCCCCCCCACACACACACCCATGTCTAATTCTTTCTGTCTGTTAAAAACCATGGATTCCTAATGATACCTTCAAATTGACCCCAACACCACATGGCTCACTCTCACTTATACATATTTCTTACTTCTTTCTCCAGAAGAAAACTAGCTCCCATTGTTCATAGTATATTTATTTGCTCAGTCCTAGAATATACAGAAAGTAATTTCAAACTGCTAATTCATACTCTTTGGAAGAAAAACCTTACTAAGTAGACTTTGATACAGTGTTCTTTGTCTCTTTACCCTGGGGCATTTAGTATTAATGTCGCTATATTCAAGTGACTTGGTTTAGTTCTCCACCCCCTTCAGTGGGATATGTTTATTTGATGAAATACAATGTGGTGGTGGTCCATTAGTTTTATGTATATAATGTATATATTCTATGTATCTGTTTCTCTCACTGATATGTAGTATTCATAAAGGTATCCTCGGATCTGTCACTCTCCACCCCCATTCATTCTATCCTAGCCACATCTTCCCCTGTCCACCCTGTCCCCACCATATGCCCATAGGTAACCAGTAGCACTAGCTTCTGGCTTATCCTTTCTGTATTTCTTCTTGTACAAATGAGCATGTATATTTTCTTTTTTTTTTTTAATTTTGTTTTAAATTTTTATTTACTTTTGAGACAGAGAGAGACAGAGCATGAACGGGGGAGGGGCAGAGAGAGAGGGAGACACAGAATCAGAAGCAGGCTCCAGGCTCTGAGCCATCAGTCCAGAGCCCGACGCGGGGCTCGAACTCACAGACCGTGAGATCGTGACCTGAGCCAAAGTCGGACGCTTAACCGACTGAGCCACCCAGGCGCCCCCAAGCATGTATATTTTCTTATACGCCATTCCTTCTTACTTGAAGGGCAGCACACTATAGATATCCTTTTGTCCTTTGCCTTTCTCACTTACATACATCCTGGACATCAATCCCTACTAGTTCACTGAGATTTCCTTCATCCCTTTTTTATGGCTGCATAGTAGTCTATTGTGTGAATGTGCCCTGTACCATCATTCACTCAACCATTCTCTAATATATAGGCATTTAGGTCATTTCTGACCGTTTGCGATTACAAACAGTACTGCAGTGAAAAACCCTGTGCATTTAGATGTTCATATTATCCCAGGGATAGCTTCAGGGTAAATTGCGAGAAGCAGGATCGCTAGGTCAAAAGATAAGAGCAGATGTAGTTTTTCAGCTGTTGCCAAATTTCCCTCCGCAAGCGTTGTGCCATCTCGCTTACCTGCCAGCAGTGTGTGAGCGCCATTCCCCCCACAGCCTTGCCAAGAGTCTGTTGTCATGCTGTGTGATTTTCTGCCAGTCTGGAAGATAAGTAAGGTAAATCAGTCTGAAGTGTTATATGTGAGGCCATACGTGTTTTCCATCTTTTCATGTGATTAAGGGCACCTTTTACATATTTTTGTGACTCGTCTATTCATGTCTTTTGCCCATTTTTTTCTCTCAGGCTTTTGGGCTTTTTCCTCCCTCTGATTTTGAGTTCTTTCTATATTAGGGATATCCTTCATCTGTGATGTATGTTGTAAATATTTTCTCCTGGTTTGTCAGTTGTATTTTGACTTTGCTTGTGGTAATTTTTGTAATATAACTTGTAAAATATTTATCTAATCAATGTTGTTAATCATCTCTTCTATTACATCTGGATTTTGAGTCACAGTTAGATGGCCTTTCCCCACCGTGAGGGTTTCTTCTAGTACTTGCATGGTTTCATATCCTTGTTCCATCCTTATTTTTTAATGTTTATTTATTTATTTTTGAGAGAGAGAGAGAGAGAGTGCATGTGAGCAATAGTGGGGGAGGGGCAGAGAGAGAGAGAGAGAGAGAGAGAGAGAGAGAAAATCCCAAGCAAGCTCCAAGCTTTCAGCCCAGAGCTGCTACAGAGCTCTGTCTCATGAATGTGAGATCATGACCTGAGCCAAAATCAAGAGTTGAACTCTTAGCCAACTGAGCCACCCAGGAGCCCATCCTTATGTATGGTATGTGGTATGGATCCAATTTTATCTTTTTCTAAATGACCAGCATTTATTAAGTGGTTTATTAAACACCCATCAGCATTTATTAAAACCTCCATCTGTGTCCCAGTGATTCAAGATGCTACCTTTTTCATACAGTGATTTTCAGATGCAGTCAGGTCTATTTTTGGACTTTCTGCTCTCTTCCACTGTCCCATTTGTCTATTTGTGCAGTTGGACTGTGGTTTAATTATGGATGTTTTACAGTATTTTTAATGTCTTGTAGGACCAGCCCCTACTTTTGTAGCTTTGCCCTTTCAGTGTTTTCTTGGATATTCTGGCATGTTTTATTTGTTTGTTTTAACTGGTTATTTCTTAAAACTAGGGCAAAATAGACATAATGTAAAAATTACCATTTTAACCATTTTTAAGTGTGCAGATCAGTGGAATTAAGTGCATTCACATTGTTGTGCAACTATCACCACCATCCATCCACAGAACTTTGCGAAACTCTGTACTCGTTAAACAGTAACTCCCCATTCCCCTTGCCCTCCAGTCCCTGGCAACCACCGTTCTACCTTCTGTCTCTGTGAATCGTACAGGATTTGACCTTTTGTGTCTGGCTTATTTCACTGAGCACAGTGTCTTCTCGGTTCATCGCGTTGTAGTGTGCGTCGGAATCTCTTTCCATTCAAAGGAAAAAAATTCCTTTTAATGTTCCATTGTTTGCACGTACTGCATGTTAGGTATCCTTTCATCTGTTGATGGGCACTTGGGCTGCTTCCATCTTTTGGTTCTTGTGCATAATGCGAGTATAGGTGTACAAATCTCTCCTTGTGTCCCTACCTTCAGTTCTTGTGGGTGTATACCCAGAAGTGGACTAGCTATCCATATGATAATTCTATTTGTTGCTGTTGTTTAGTTATTTCATAATCATAATGTTAACTCTGCAATCTAACTAGATTTGAAGGGGGGTAAGGAAAACACGGAACCAAAGAGCTGCAGTGAGAGCACTGATTATAGGCTATTATGAGCATATGGGAGAAGGAACAGTCTTGCAGTTAAGAGAAAGCACACGTCAAATTTATTAGGGTTGTCCACACTTGGCAATGGTGAGCTTCTTGCCGGTCTTGCCATCCCTGGACCCAAAGCACTCCTTGGTTTCCATGGTATTTATGCCCTGTCTCACCTTGCCAAAGGTCACATTCTTGCCACCCAAACATTCAGTCTTGGTAGTGTGAATGAAAAACTGGGAACTGTTTGTGTTGGGTCCAGCAATTGCCGTGGATGAGACACCAGGATCTGTGTGCTTCAGGATGAAATTCTCATCATCAGGTTTCTCCCTCTAGATGGACTCGCTACCAGTGCTGTTATGACATGTGAAGCCACCACCCTGGTGTATAAACCCTGGAATAATTCTGTGAAAGCAGGAACCTTTATAAGCAAATCCATTTTGCGCCAGTCCTCAGAGCACAAAAGTTTTGGGCTATATTTGGAACTTTGCAAATGGCTCAAAGGATACGTGGCCCAAGGGCTCATGGTTGATGGCAAATGTCGAAGACCATCATGGAGTTGACCGTGACGGGGTGGCACAGGGCAGCTCTTGGTGGCGTCAGCAGTATTTGCAAAGCCCTATTTTTAATTTTTGGGACACCATCATCCAGCTGCCTTAGCAGCTGCACTGTTTTATATTCTCACCAGCAGGGCACAAAAGTTCGAATTTCTTCACATCCTCACCCAACGTTTCTTTTCTTGTTGTTTTCTCTGTATAATAGTCATCCAAATGGATGTGAAGTGGTATTCCATTTTGGTTTTATTTTGCATTTCTCTAACAATTAGTGATGTTGGCATCTTTTCATGTGTTTATTGGCCATTTGTAGATCCTTCTTTGGAGAAATGTCTATTAACAATCTTTGCCCATATCTGAATCTAGTTGTTTGGTTTTTGTTGTTGAGTGTTATGAGTTGTCTATATATTCTGGATACCAATCCCTTATCAGATATGTGATACTTTCTCCCATTTCATGGTTTGCCTTTTTATTCTGTCGATCGTGTCCTTTATGTTACCAGGACACAAGGCTTTTCATTTTGATGAATTCTGATTCGTCTTTTTTTCTTTTGTTCCCTTTGTCATAGCCAGGAGATCATTGCCAAGTCCAGTATCATGAAGCTTTTCCCGATGTGTTCTAAGAGTTTTATAGTTTTAGCTCTTACATTAGAGTTTTGATCCATTTTGAGTTAATTTTTGTATATGGTATTACATAAGAGTCCAACTTTCTTCTTTTGCATGTGGATATCCAGTTTTCTCAGCACAATGTGTGGAAAAGACTGTTCTTTTCCCCATTAAATGGTCTTGTCACCCCTGTAAAAAATCATTTGACCCATATATATTCCAGAAGTTATTTCAGAACTATTTATTCTATTCCTTTGGTCTATATGTCTTTAGGCCAGCAGTATACTGTTTTGATTACTGCAGCTTTACGGTAAGTTTTGAAATCAGAAGTGTGAGTCTTCCCACTTTGTTCTTTTTTAAGATCGTTTGGCTATTTGGGTCCCTTGAGATTCCATATGAATTTTAGGATGGATTTTTCTATTTTTGCAAAAAATGTTGTTGGGATTTTGATCAGAATTTGCATGCTTATTTTCCCATGAGCCTTGTATCAAATCCTCTAGGTCCAGTTTAGAAACACTTAGTATTTTTGGTGGGGTTTCATTATATTCTTGAACTGTCCTATCCAAGAACAAAGAATGTTCATTCATTTGTTCAAGACTACTTTTGGGAGCACCTGGGTGGCTCAGTTGGTTGAGTGTCCGACTCTTGATTTCAGCTCAGGTCATGATATCAGCATTGTGGGATCAAGCCCTGTGTTGGGCTCTACGCTGAGTGTGGAGACTGTTTAAGATTCTCTCTCTCCCTCTACCCCTCTCCCACACTCATGTGCGCGCTCTCTCTCAAAAAAAAAAAAAAACAAAGACTACTTTTGTGTCTTTCAGGAATGCTTTACATTTTTCTCATATAGGTTTTGCATATTTCTTATTATTTTGTCTTCTTTGTTGCTATTATAAATGGGATCTTCTCTACTATTGCTCCTACTGATTTTTGTAGGCTAATTTTATATCCTGTTACAAACAATCCTTACTGAATTGTTTGAATGTGTTTTATTATTGATTCTCCAGGGTTTTCTTATATTTTTCTTTTTTTTTAAGTTTGCTTATTTAGATAGAGAGAGCACGAGCAGAGGAGGGACAGAGAGAGAGGGAGACAGAGAATCCCAAGCAAGTTCCGCACTGTCAGTGAAGAGCCCAACATGGGGCTTGAACTCAGGGCCTGAACTCACAAAACTGTGAGATCATGACCTGAACTGAAATCAAGAGTTGGGCACTTAACTGGCTGAGCGTCCCAGGCACCCCTCTCCAGGACTTTCTAAGTATATATTACCTGTAAACAGAGTTTTACTTTTTCTTCTCCAGTTCTTATTCCTCTAATCACTTTCTCTTGTTTAATTGCATTTTCTAATACTTCCAGTACAATATTGAATAGTAGCGGAGATGATAGGCATCCCTACCTGTTCCTAATATTAGTGGAGGTACCTCTAGTAAGTTTCCCCCTTAAGAAAATTCTAACTTTAGGGGTGCCTGGGTGGCTCAGTCGGTTAAGCCTCTGACTTTGGCTCAGGTCATGACCTCTCAGTTTGTGAGTTCAAGACTTGCACTGGGCTTTCTGCTCTCAGTGCAGAGCCTGCTTTGGATCCTCTGTCTCTCTCTATCTTGGTCTCTCTCTGTCTCTGTCCCTGCCCTGCTCTCATTCTCTCTCTCTCTCTCAAAAAATAAACATTAAAAAAAAAGAAAAAAAAGAAAATGCTAGCTTTGGGACTTTATTTAATGTATCCATTGAAACTTCTATTTTCTTAAGTGTTTATCACAGCCTTTAAAAGTACCTATGGAGAGGGATGCCTGGGTGGCTCAGTTGGTTAAGTGTCTGACTTCGGCTCAGGTCATAATCTCATTGTTCATGGGTTTAAGCCCTGCATCGGACTCTGTGCTAACAGCTCGGAGCCTGGAGCCTGCTTCAGATTCTGTGTCTCTCTCTTCCCCTCCCCTGTTCATGCTCTGTCTCTCTCTCTCTCTCAAAAAAAAGTATATATATGTAATAATAATAATAATAATAATAATAAAGTACTTATGGAGATAATCATATAGTTTTTCTCCTTAGATCTATTAACATTGTATATTATATTAATTGATTTCCTAATATTGAAACAATCTTGTATTCCTTTAATAAATCCCATCTGGCCATGGCGTATCATTTTTTTAAAATATGGTATTGTTGGGTTCTATTGGTTAGCATGCTTTCTAGAACTTTTGCATTGATGGAAGGGATGTTGGCCTATAATTTTTTTCATACTGTATCAGGTTTGAAGCAACTAAAAATGGGAGGATAAAGGAATGAGGAAAGTAGATTGAAGTCAAGATTGTTATAAAGGAACATGAAGGGAGTTGAAGGATACCATTAAAACTTGACAAAACAGATATTAACAAGTTAAATTAGAAAGCAGGGGATTTGGGGCTTGCTTCATAAGAAGAATATTGATGTTTTCCTTCATTTTCCATACTCTGGAGCAATTTTTGGTGTATTGAGGCTATCTGGTTATTCCCTCCTGCAATCATTTGGACATAATGTTTTTGGTGGGATAGTTCTCTAGTAGGAATTGGTCTATTTAAGCTTATATTCCCAATTTGGGGGTCAGTTTTGGCATACTTTCTTTCTCTAAAAAAATCATCCATGTTTTCTAGGTTTTAAAATGCATTTGCATAGAATTTTGCAAAGTGGTCTCTTATGATTTAACAATTTTTTTGTTTCAATGTTGACTTCCCCTTATCACCTCCTTTTTTTTTTTCTTTTCAAGTTTTATTTAAATTCTAGTTAGTTAACATGCTGTCACTTCTGATTGTGTAGAGTTATGCTCTCTCCCTTTCTTTGCTTTATTGAGTTACTTAGTGATTTGTTTGGTGTGTTAATTTTTTAAAAATAGGAATTTGATTTATTAACTTGACTGTTTTCTACATCTACCTCATTAATTTCTACTTTTATTATTTCCTTTCTTGTCCCTTTCTTTGGCTTGTATTTTGTATTTTGTTATGTTTATAATGTGTGTGTGTGTGTGTGTGTGTGCACATGCACTAGAAATTTAATTCACTTATTTACATTCTTGCTTATAAATGTGTTTATAAATGTGTCTAATTAACTTTCTTCTGATAAATGCTTAAAAAATAGTCCACAGATTCTGATATGTAGTATTTCATTTTTTTTAATTCCGAAAATTTAGTTTGTATTTCCCATTTCATTACAGAATTGTCTAGGGGCACCTGGGTGGCTCAGTCAGTTAGGCGTCTGACTTTGGCTCGGGTCATGATCTTGCAGTTTGTGGGTTCAAGCCTGGCTCTCTGCTGTCAGCACAGAGTCCACTTCAGATCCTTTGTCCCTCTCTGCCCCTGCCCCACTCCCTCTTCCTCTCTGTCTCTCTCTCAAAAATAAATAAACATTTAAAAAAAAGAATTGTTTAAAATTGTTTAACAGGTTTCACAATTTTCCATGTGGAAAGGACTTGTTAAAATTTGTTAATAATTTTTACTTTAATTGCATTGAGATCAGGGAGTGTTATTTATAATATTTCTACTCTACAGAACTTGCTGGTGTTTTCTCTGTGACCTAATATATAGTCAGTTTTTTGCTGAATGTTCCATTTGCATGTGAGAAGAGGTGTATCCCTCTAGTTAGGGTATAAGAGTTTTTATATATACATATATGCCAGAAAATCTATCTTATTGATTATGTTATTTATGTCTTCTGTATCTTTACTTATTTTTGCCCACAGAGAGTAGTGTGTTACACTATCATTATTAATTGTGGCTTTTAGCATTAAAAAATGTCCTTGAGGACTGTGCCTGGGTGGCTCAGTCAGTTGAGCATCTGACTCTTGGTTTTGGCTCAAGTCATGATCTCACAGTTTGTGAGTTCTAGCTCCGTGTCATCAGGCTCCGTGCTGGCAGTGCAGAGCCTGCTTGAGATTCTCTCCCTGCCCCTCTCCTGCTTGCACACGTGCTCTCTCTCTCTCTCAAAATAAATAAATAAACTTAAAAAAAAGTGGCCTTGATCAGGTAAAATGCTTTTTGATCAGAATTTTACTTTGTTTGATATCAGAATTGTAACCTGATTTTTTGTTATTTCCATTTTTCTGATACATTTTTTCCCAGCTCTCTGTTTTTAGCCTTTCTGAGTTAGTTGTTTTACATAGGTCTCTTGCTATTAGCATATAGTCAGATCTTACTTTGTGAGTGAGATTAAAAATCTTTTTCTTGTAATAAGTGAGTTAGGCACGTTCACATTTATTTATAGAGCTGGTATGTTTGATCTCAGTTCTGTATTTCCTTCTTTGCATGATGTATTTTCTTTGTTCTTTCACTTTTTAAATTTCTTTTGGTATTTGGGAATATTTGTGCCTTATTTTAGTGGTTTCTTTTGTATTAAACCTTTTATAGTGCCTCGAATCCCCTGCTTTCTTATTTAACTAGTTAATATCTGTTTTGTCAGGTTTCAATGGTATCCTTCGACTCCCTTCATGTTCCTTTGTAACAATCTTGACTTTAATCTACTTTCCTCATTCCTTTCTCCTCCCATTTTTAGTTGCTTTTTTCTCCTTATTATTTAATATGATATTCTTCCACTCTCATACTTATCTTTGTTTTGTTTTTATTTTTAAAAATAAAATTGATTGATTGATCGATTGATTGTAGGCTCTTTGCCCAATGGGGGGCTCAAGCTCACAGCTTGCTCTATGGACTGAGACAGCCAGCAGCTCTTATCTCTGTTTTAGTCTTAAATCTACAATTAAGTGGATTAAGTGTATCAACCTTTTCTTCTGAAATTTCTCCCATCATCCAGTAGCGGAGGGTAAGGGGGGTGGGGGGTCAATCCTCTTTTTTATATCCTTCTAGGTTCTTGGCTGGGACTCTGTAATACAAGACAGGTTAGCAAAAGAAGAGCTTGCAAATTTGCATGTTTCCCTTAACATGGGAGCCTTCTTAAAGAAATGAAGACCTGAGGAGGTTAAACCTACACTAGGTTTGATGAAAAGTGGAAAGTTGTGGGGATAGTGGCAAGACAAAAAGATATGAGCTAAGCGTAGTAAACTGAGGAAAACTTAGCAAGGCCTCTTCACTGGGATTCCACTTGGCATCACTCCATCTTGGAGCTAAGGATGTCCTGTGCTCTGGGTATAAGGAGGGCACTTCTTACATGAGGGTCTTATGACCTGCTTCCAGGGAAGGCCATTTCTCAAACTGCTCCAGCTTAAAACATTCAAGATGCCAAGGTACCATATTTTGGTACCATATTTTGGGGTAGTATGTCTTGAACCTCACCAGTCTCTTGGTTGGATGAAGCTACTTTTCTAGTAGATTCCTCATAAAGGGTTCAAGGGTATAGTGTTCCTAGAGTTCTTGCATGTTTAAAACTTGACAAACAACTTGATTGGAATAAAGTTCTTGGTTCACACTTTTATTGCTTCAGTTTTTGGGTTTTGTTTTTAAATACTGCTCTTTTGTTGCCTTGCTTTGAATGTTGATTTTGAGAGACCCAGTGCCAGTCCCGCTCCCTTTCCCTTGAAAGTTGTTTGATTTTTTGGCTTGGAGGCCTTGGTGTTTTTTGTTTGTTTGTTTGTTTGTTTTTGTTTTTTGTTTGTTTTTTCAACAATCTTTAAAGTCTAAGCATTTTACTAGTTTACATCTCAGAGTTGATCATTCTGGGTCAATTTTCCTTAGTACAAAATGGGCCTTTTAAATACATAGATTGAGATATTCTTTATTTCTGGAAATTTCTCTTGGATTATAGTTTTAAATATTAGTTGTGTTCCTTTATCCAGTTTTTCTTTATCAGATTCCATTATATATCTCTATCTATCTATCTTGCTTTGCTTTTTTACCTATTTCTAATTTAACCACTTTCTGTCCCTTCTAGTTCTTTTTTTTTTTTGCCTTATTTTAATTTTCTTGGTTATATTCCTTTCTTCAATGTATTTTATTATTTTTTTTTTACTTTATTAAATTTTTTGACTTTATTCTTCCATAGGCACCTCATAATTTTGCCTTCCTTCCAGAGATAATTTTGTTTCCTCCATCTTCTTGCTGTTTGCCCATTTCTGTGTTTTAGTTGTGAGTTTCAGATTCAAGGTATTTTTCATATGCCCACATACTTGTGTGAAGATATTTGGTTCAGTGTGAAGTGTTATGTTAGTTTTCCTTTGCTTTGTCTTTGTTTTTTCTTTGAGGGATAGGTGAGAATTTTCATCAGGTAAGGTGCTCTCTCTTTCAGTAGCTTTATGTAAATGTGGTTACTTTCACCTATTCAGTTCAGGGATTTGGGGTGATTTACAAGATTCCTAGTTCCAGGGCGCCCTCTTCTGTTAGGATAGCAAACTATTAAAATTTTTTTTTAAGTTTATTTTATTTTGAGAGAGAGAGAGAGAGAGAGAGAGAGAGAGAGAACAAGTGGGGGAGGGGCAGAGAGAGAGGGAGAGAGAGAGAGAGAGAGAGAGAGAGAAAGAGAGAATCCCAAGCAGGCTCTGCACAGTGCAGAGCCTGATGTGGGGCTGGAACCCACGAACTGTGAGATGGTGACCTGAGCCGAAGTTAAAACGCTTAACCGACTGAGTCACCCAGATGCCCCAGTTTGTTTGTTTTTTTAAGTCGATGTGTGTGTGTGTGTGTGTGTGTGTGTGTTGGAGAGAGGGCTTCTCCTCCAAGTTGTTTGTTCTCTCTTATCTTGCAAGACTCTAATTTTTTACTTTTGCTTCCTTTTCTATCACCCTTCAATCTCCAAAGTACTCCTCTTCTTGTCTTTTACCTTCCCCTTTATGTCATGATGCCTTTCAAAGAATGTTATCTTGGGGGCACCTGGGTGGTTTAGTTGGTTAAGCGTCTGACTCTCGATTTTGGCTCAGGTCACAACCTCAGGATTCGTGGGACCGAGCCTCATGTCAGGTTGTGCGCTGTCATTCAGGTTGTGCACTGACAGCGCAGAGACTGCTTGTCTCTGCCCCTCTCCCCGCCTCAAAATAAATAAAGAAACTTTAGAAGAAAAATGTTACCTTGAATGCAAGCACAGAGGCCCCTTCCTTGTCCTAAGCGCTCTGATTCTCCAGAACTCGGTCAGTGTTCTTGCAGTTGGGGTGGACTTTCTGTCTTGCTGGTAGGATCTGAGACCAAGCTTAGGGCTCCCACTGCTCCCCTCTTCTGCCCAGTTTTTTTCAGATAGCCTTCGTTTTCCAGGCAGGCTGGCAGTGGGAGGGTGAGTAGTAGCTCACTGGGAACAGATGATTATTCTTCTAAAGATAATGTGAAGTTTGGGCATTTTCTTTATTCTGCTTATGCTAAAGGTGAGGGTTTAGGGAGCGTTATTTGTCCTTTTCTTTTTTTCCCCCTTCTTTCCTTTTTTTTTTTTTTTTAGAGCATGATGGGAAATTGGAATTGACGTAGCCACCATTACCTTGGTGGTCCAGAATTCCATTTCTTGAGTTTGTATCATTGGCAGTGTGTTTGGCTTTCATAACAAATATGCTGGGCTCAGATTGGCCTAGACAG